>NC_063336.1:25738024-25785148 GCF_021869965.1 Rhincodon typus
TTCTGAAGAAGGGTCTAGGCCCAAAACGTCAGCCTTCCTGCTCCTCTGATGCTGCTTGGCCTGCTGTGTTCATCCAGCTCTAAACCTTGTTAAAACAATTTCATAGCAGGTTTCATGTACCATTTTGTAGATAAATTGTACAAAATATTAACAATTTTATCGTATTTACTTACTGAAATGTTTGAAGAAAAAAACAATCCTTTATTTTGGAATATGGTCCTGAAATCTCTATTTTCTTATCAATGCTGTGCTCACTGTGGGGTAATTCCCCCTGCAATGGTGAAACGTACTATCAAGTTTTTTTGTTTCTGTTTCTCTCTTCAGCGCTTTGATTGTTTTGTGCTTTGTATAATTTTTATGACATATATCACCCTCTGAAGCATCACCAAAGTCAATATTGTTTTCGTGTATAAAACGAATTGCTTTCTGATTCACTGCACCACAATGTAGGCAAGAGGTGAATCGTGAACACAAGAAAACAGATCAAGTCATTCTCAATTAACAGAACATTCATGACGCAAATGCCACATCAGCACCAATTTCTGTCATTTAAGAACTTTAAGATCAGAAGCAATTACCTTTGCTAGCATTTTGTTTTGGGTGTCTACTGTTCATAGCCCAAGCCTGTGGCTCATCTTGTACCATAATTTATACTGACATTTAATTTCTGCAGCTCTGCCAGCAATCTGGAGGGGAATCCGGTGGTGAAGAGGACAGAGCTTAGCTCATCAATGTAGCGTTGAGGAGAATATCACTTTGTGTTACTGAACTTGCACTCAGGCTCTATATTAAAAAAAAGTATATGAATTCACAAGTCATAAATGTTTACAGAATCGTGGTGTTGAAATTTAGTTTAAGGCTTTAAATAATTATTGTTCCTTTCCACTTTCTATGATTCTTACCTCCTCGGAGGTGATTTCACATGGCAGGCACGTCTGCAGGTGGGAAAATGGGGAGATTGGAATCAGGCAATGAGCATTATGAAACCTCACTGGAATTAAATTGGGTGATATTGACTTTTTTATTGACTTTTCTTCCACTGTAAGAATCCATTTGAGGTGACCTTCCTTAAGACTATTTTTGGATGATAATTTGATCAAGTAATTCAGAGCAGATCATAAACTAAGAGGCCAAAGTGGTTTGTAATTGTCATTTTAACCCTGAAATGTGATCAAAGGCACAAAATGGCTAAAGGATTGCTCATTTGTATGCAAAATTGTCCTGTCATTTGCACCCATTACACTTCAAAATATCAAAAAGTATAAGAGAAAGAAAGCCAACTATAACCTTGTGATCTTGACAACTGGATTTCTGCCTCAGGCAGAAGTTAGGGATTTAAGTAAGTACAGGAGTGGGCCATCCAGCCCTTCAATGCTGCTATCCAATTATATTAGATTCTGGGCAGGGTATGTGGTACAAGATGGGGTGGTTCCCTGACTGACCATACAGAAATTGATAGGGAACATATACCAGAATCATGCTGCCGGCAGTGTTCCAGCAAATAAAAAGCTATTGGGAATGGGGATGGCTTTGCACTTCAAAGTTTACTACCCTTTCAATTTTCAAGTCATCTGTGAACTTCCTGATTATATCCCTTACATACAACTCCAAATCATTAATGTACAACATTTACAACAAAGGCCACACCCTATGGAATCAAGCTTCCAGTCAGGGACATCCTTTTGCTGTTACCCCCTCAGCCAATTTTAAATCCAACATACCACTTTATCTAGAATCTTATGGGATCCTAATTTCTTGACCATTCTGCCATGAAGAAACTTATCAAAAGCCTTGCTAAATTCCATGTAGACCACATCAATACTCTTGGTTACTTACTCAAAAGTTCAATCAAATTTGTTAAATACGACCTGCTCTTAAATCCATGCTGACTACCCCTGATGAACCCATGTCTCTCTCTGTGCAGATATAGAACATAGAACAGTACAGCACAGCATAGGCCCTTCAGCCCATGATGTTGTGCCAAACTTTTACCCTAATCCTTCAAGGTCTATCTAAATCTCCACCCCTACCTTATACTATCATCCATAATCTATGAACCCATATAATCTATTCCTCAGAATTTCTTCTAATAACCTCCCCACCGCCAAGTTAGTCTGACTGGCCTGTGATTTCCTGTCTATCTCTTTTCCTCCCTTAAAGAAAACAGAGGGAAATGTTAGCAATCCAACGTAACCACTGTTGATTGTTAGAAAAACCTATCTGGTTCACTAATGTTCTTCAGGGAAGGAAACTACCTTCCTTACTTGGTCTGGCCTATATGTGGTTGACTGTTATCGGAGCAATTAAAGATGGGCAATTTCTGGTCTAGGCGGTGATGCCCACATTCTGTGAATGAATAAATATCTCCCACCTGCCTATCTGTACCCTTCGCTCACTTGTGTTATTTCTCACACTCCTTGCATTCAAATGTATTCCTTTTTAGCCTTAGTAAGCTAATTTCTAATTCCATCTCAGCTTCCCACCCCTGTAAATGACTTGTCAGGATCCCGTCCAGGTGTCCGTCCAGTTTAATTCCACCCCAACAAAACAAGAAAACCTCCCTCTGAGGAAGTTGGTCTTGTTCCTGTTCAGATATAACCTACCCAGATCTCTACAGTTCCCAAACTCCTCAAAAAACACAGTCCCAATGTCTCCGGAATCCAAAATGTCCTATCCTGCACCATCTCTCCAACCACACATTCTTCTGCTCTATCCCTATACTTACTGCCTTATGGCAGTGGGAGTAATCCAAAAATGACTATCTTTGAAGTCCAGCTTTTCAATTTTCTATCTACCACTTTAATGTTTGCTTTCAGGACCTCATTTCTCTCTCTTTCTGTCATTGGCCTCAACATGGACCATGTCCCTTGGCTATTCACCCTCCCCCTTCGGAATGCCCTGCACACATTTCTCTGAAATCCTTGACCCTGGCTCCCAGGAAGTAACAACTGGTGACTTTGAAGGAATGGGGGCTTTGCATCGAGAGGGTCCTGGTTTACCAAGAGTGCAGGCCCACTAACCTGAGCCTAACCTGGAGGCAATAGCATCACTGACAGATGGGGAGGTGGAGTGACAGGCCATCTCTGTCCTGAGAAGAAGCTACCAAGCTGCATGTTGATCATGAGTAAAAGGGAAATCTGGAGTGAGGTTGATTTGTTGCCCTTTTTGTCTGGCCATTGCCTCTGAACACCCTTGCCTGGAATGATGGTTTGCAGCTCCCAACACATATCTAACAACTATTGAGCATTCTGATGGGCTTTGTCTCCAAGGTAGTCACCACCCTTTCAATGGAGTCAGTGAGCATGTGGAGGGATCCTTCCATTTTTGTTTTCAGCCTACCTCGGGCTTCTTGCACACTGGACTGATGTTGGTCTGCCTCTCTCTGCAAGTTGACCATGTCACTTATGGCCAAGACCAGAGGCATGTCTTCTGCACAGAACTCAGGAGCTGCCTGGTCTCTTGCAGATCTGAGAGTGTCAGAGAACTTGAGCATTTTTCCCTTCGCCTCTGTAGATGTGTGAAATTGATGTGCTCACCAGATTGTGTTCCCAAATCCAATCCAGTACTCACCACGGTGGCAATCTGTGTTGGAGGAAGGTGCATCCATTTACTTTAATGGTGCATCCACTAAGGGTTCATACTTTTTGACCTCAGAGTTGGTGCTGGTGCTGAGGCTGTTGCCTCTTCTACTTTGCTCTCTCTTGTGGGCTGTTAGTGTCTGCAGAAGAGTAGAGAAGGAATTTGTTGAAGTTGCACAACAACTTAGTGTGTTCATGTGTTTGCTATCACTTACAAAGAAGGAGGGTGGACTGCTTGTCAGCATCTTGGGCCATTCCTATCTCTACATTGCCACAGAAATGGCTGCAATCTTGGCCATTCCTCAAAATGGGTAGGGATCCTTCTGGCTGGACCCCTTTCTTGGATCTTGGTTCTCTCCACGTGGTTGTGGGCCAGATTTGTGTGTATTTGAGGGACATTGATACTGACTAACACTATTATCCCACTCCTGATTGGACAGGTTTCATGTGATGGTCTCAGAGTGCCATCCTCCGGGAAAAGGACATTCCTTCTGTCCCAGAGATAGTAAGAACTGTCAATGCTGGAGTCAGATATAACACTGTGGAGCTGGAGGAACACAGCAGGCCATGCAGCATCAGAGGAACAGGAAAGCTGACGTTTCGGGTCTGGACCCTTCCTCAGAAATGTGGGAGGGGGAAGGGAGCTCAGAAATAAATAGAGAGAGGAGGGGTGGGGCTGGGGAAGATAGGTGGGATGAGATTTTGAAACTAGGTTCACGTGCACGTCCGCTAATGTGGTTTACTTCATCTGCTGCTCCTGATGTGGCCTCCTCTACATCAGTGAGACCAAGCGGAGGCTCGGAGACCGACTTGTAGAGCACCTGCACTCTTTACGCGACAAACAACAACACCTTCCGGTCGTGAACCATTTCAACTCCCCTTCCCACTACCTGGGTGACATGTCCATCCTGGGCCTCCTCACAACGATGCCACCCGGAAACTGGAAGAGCAGCACCTCATATCCTGCCTTGGGAGCCTACAACCCAATGGTCTCAATGTAGACTTTACTAGCTTCAAAATCTCCCTAGCCCCGGCCTCATCCCATGACCAACCCTCCGTCTCATCCCCACCTCCTTGACCTGTCCGTCTTCTCTCCCACCTATCCACTCCTCCCACCTCACTGACCAATCCCTACCACTGCCTACCTGCACTCACCTGTCACCTTCCCCAGCCCCACCCCTCCTTTCTCTATTTATTTCTGAGCTCCCTTCCCGCTCCCCCATTTCTGAAGAAGGGTCCCAACCCGAAACGTCAACTTCCCTGCTCCTCTGACGCTGCTTGGCCTGCTGTGTTCATCCCGCTCCACACTGTGTTATTCCTTCTGTCCCTCTGTGTTAGGGGTGAGCACCACAGTCTGAGATGACGCTCCTGGCTTGCGGTAACTGAAGTGGTAGCCAGCTGGCTTCTAAATATTGTGTCAGAACCTGTAACCCTGGAGAGTCCAGCCAGGGACAAGAATTTTCTATTGCTCATCCTGGTGATTCAGGGAGTGACTCATGCAGCATTTCACTCACAAAGGTATGAAGTAAGCATCATGTAACCAGACTGGTTAATACACCCTGGGCATTGACAGACATAAGACTCTTAAGATTTAGGTGCGGAATTAGGTCATTCAGCCCATCAAGTTTGCTCTACCATTCAATCATGGCTGATGTGTTTCTCAAACCCGTTCTCATTTCTTCTCCCCATAAACTTTACTCCACTTACTAAGAACAATCCCTGTCTTAAATACACTCAATGACTTGGCCTCCACAGCCTTCTGTGACAATGAGTTCCACCGATTAAGAACAAGAACAAAGAACAATACAGCATAACAACAGGCCCTTCGGCCCCCCTAAGCCTGCACCGTCATATTTTACCCTTCCGCAGTAAAACTGTCTTCACCTACAGAATCCGTATTCCTCTATTCCCTTCATGTTCATGTATTCGTCCAGGTGCTTCTTGAATGCTACTATCTTGTCTGCTTCCACATCCTACTCTGGCAGCGCATTCCAGGCACTGACCACCTTTTGTGTGAAAAACTTGCCTCACACGTCTCTTTTAAACTTCCTCCCCCTCCCCACCCCACCCCAACTCCTTAGAACCTTTCTCCCCTAGTAATTCACCCCTCCACCCTGGGAAAAAAACCTCATGCTTTCCACTCTATCTATGCTGTTCATAATTTTATAAACTTCTATCAGGTCGCCCCTCAACCTCCCGTGTTCTGGTGAAAACAAATCCAGTCTATCCAAACTTTCTTCATAGCTTAAAATCCCCTATACCAGGCAACATCCTGGTAAATCTTTTCTGCACGTCTCCAAAGCATCCACATCCTTCTGGTAGTGTGATGACCAGAACTGTACACAATATTCAAAGCGCAGCCTAACTAAGGCTCTATAAAACTGCAGCATAAGACGTCTATCCTTATACTCTATGCCCCTTCCAATGAAGGCAAGCATGCCATAGGCCTTTTTTACTACCTTATCTACCTATGCTGCTACTTTCAGTGATCTGTGGACCTGCATACCCAGACCCTTCTGCATATCAATATGCCTAAGGGTTCTGTCATTCACTGTATAATTTCCAATTGTACTTGATCTTCCAAAATTCATCACCTCACATTTGACCGAATTAAACTCCATCTGCCATATTTCTGCCCATGCCTTCAATTGATCTATATCCTGCTGTATCCTCTGACAATCCTCCTCACTATCCACAACTCCACTAATCTTTGTATCATCCGCAAACTTACTAAATAGACAAGCTACCAAATCTTTTCCAAATCATTTATATTGACTACGAACAGCAGAGGTCCCAGCACTGATCCCTGTAGAACATCACTAGTCTCAACCTTCCATTCCAAAAAGCATCCTTCCACCGCTATCCTCTGTCTCCTTTGACCAAACCAGTTCTGTATCCATCTTGCCAGCTCACCCCAATACCATGTGACTTCACCTTTTGTACCAGTTTGCTATGAGGGACCTTGTCAAAGGCTTTACTGATGTCCATGTAGACAACATCAGCCACTTTTTCCTCATCAATCATCCTCATCACCTCCTCAAAAAACTTGATCAAGTTAGTAAGGCACGACCTCCCCTGTACAAAACCATGCTGTCTATCACTAATAAGTCCATTTGCTTCTAAATGCGTATAGAGCGCGTCCCTGAGAACCTTTTCCAATAATTTCCCTACCACCAACATGAGGCTCACAGTAATTTCCTGGATTATCCCTACTACCTTTCTTAAACAATGGGACAACATTGGCTATTCTCCAGTCCTCTGGGACCTCATCTATGGCCAAAGAGGATGCAAAATGTCTGTCAATGCTCCAACAATTTGTTTTCTTGAGTGCCACACAAGTCTGGGATAGAACTGATCCAGACCCGGGGATTTATTTACCTTAATAACTACCCTCTAGTTGAAGAAATTTCACCTCATTTCAATTCTAAAGGGATGTCCCTTCACTTAGAGGCTGTGCCCTCAGGTCCTAGTCTCTCTTACTAGTGGAAACGTTTTCTCCACAGCCACTCTATCCAGGCCTCTCAGTATTCTGTAAATTTCAGTTAGATCTCCCCCGTCATCCTTCTAAACTCTGTTGAGTACAGATCCAAAGTCCTCAACCACACCTCGTATGACAAACTCTTTATCCTAGGCATCATTTTTGTAAACCTGCTCGGGACACCCTCCAACACCAGCACATCCTTCCTTGGATATAGGGACCAAAACTGCTCACAATATTCCAAATGCAGTCTGACCAGAGCCTCATACAGCCTCAGCAATACAGCTCTGCTGTTGTATTCCAACTCTTTTGAAACATTACATTTGCCTTCCTAACTGCCATTGAACCTGCATGTTAACCTTAACAATAAAAAAAACTGTGTCTGCTCCAAGTCAGCATCCTTAAGAGAATCCTGAACTAATCCCTTTGTGCTTCAGATTTCTGAAGATTTTGCCGATTTAGAAAAATTGTCTCTGCCTCTATTCTTCCTAGATGACATGATGTCAACCAACGTGCCCACTCCCACATTTTAACTCAAAAATGGAAAGTCTCAACTAGTGCGATGTAAACATTTAGGATAATATAATGTACATCTCTATTAGATACTCTGTTTAGACTATTACCTTTTTACTCCAACTAACCCAACTGACAATCTTGATTTCCAGTAAATTAGTGTGTAGAATCCTCCACTGTCTCATTTAAATGCCAGCATGGTGCAGTGCCACACAAATGTGTAGCTGAGCTACAAAACCTGGGGAACACCAGTGATACAAGTCATACTTTGTCTCAGTCATGGTGCAAACAGCATTCAGCACTATCACAGATGGAATGAATCTTTAACCAATTAATATTGTTACATAGCAAACCAGAAAGACGCTTTGACTAAATAATATTGATTACAACTTTAATTATGATTTAGCAGCAATGCCAAACTGGCTGAGTGCAAATGAACTTGAGCTAAATGTTATCAAATGCTAGACATAGTTACTTGGCTGAATGTCATTCTTAACTAGTAATGATGTGGAGGTACTGGTGTTGGACTGTGGGGGACAAGGTCAGAAGTCACACGACACCAGGCTATAGTCCAACAGGTTTACTTGAAATCACAAGCTTTCAGAGGGTTGCCCCTTCATCAGGTGAAGTCACTCCGAAAGTCTGTGATTTCAAATAAACCTGTTGGACTATAACCTGGTGTCGTGTGACTTCTGGCCTTAATTAAAAATGATCAATACAACAAGCACCAAGCTTTACTTATCTTAAGTGATGAAATGGATTCCAACTTAAAAAGATTGTGAATTTAAGTCAGTATGGAATTATTTTGTATTACTTATTGTTCAAAAAATATGGACATTTAAAATCCATGAAATCATTTGAAATGACACCACTAAAAACACACCAAAAGGTGTCATTTTGATTTTGTGCAACAGAACAAAATAGGCAAATGTGAGAGACCAGAGATAACAAGGTGTAGAGCTGGATGAATATAGCAGGCCAAGCAGCATCAGAGGAGCAGGAAGGCTGACGTTTCAGGCCTAGACCCTTCTTCAGAAAAAAAAAAATTATTCAAACAAATGTGAGAGACCAATTGGTTTTACATCTGATTAGAAGTGAAAATCTGAAGACGTGTAAAATAAGCTGTTAACTTGGTATCATTCATTTGATCTGACTGCAGTTAGCATGTTTTGGACAGTAGAAAGTGATGATTTTGCTCGTTTCATTTGTACCTCCACTAGACTAATCTTCTTTGTTACAAAAACAGAAAGTGCTGGAGAGCATCTGGCAGCATCTGTGGAGAGAAAAAGAATTAGGAGGGGAAGAGAGGGCATGGAGGATCATGGTGGCAGAGGGGAGAAGCTATGGGTGTCAAGTGGTTAGCACTTCTACCTCACAGCACCAGGAACTGGAGTTTGATTTGAGCCTCAGGTGACCGTCTGTGTGGAGTTTGCACATTCTCCCCGTGTCTGCGTTGGTTTCCTCTGGATGATCCGGTTTCCTCCCACAGTCAAAGATATACAGGTTAAGTGGATTGACTGTGTTAAATTAACACCCCGTGTTAAATTACGTCCATGGATGTGCAGGCTGAGTGGATGGGAAACGTGTAAATGTGGGGTTGTGGTGGGATGCTCTTCAGACGGTTGGTGCAGACTTCATAGGCTCTGCACTGTAGCGACTCAATGACTCAACGGTAAGTCAGGTAGAAGTAAATCATAGAATCCCTACAGTGGCCCTTCGGTCCAACAAGTCCACATCGACTCTCAGAACATCCCAGCCAGACCCATCCCCCTATAACCCACCTAACCTACACATCCCTGAACGCTACGGGCAATTTAGCATGGCCAATCCACCTAACCTACGCATCTTTGGACTGTGGGAGAAAACCGGAGCACCCAGAGGAAACCCACACAGACACGGGGAGAATGTGCAAACTTCACACAGACAGTCGCCCGAGGGTGGAAATGAACCCGGGTCCCTGGCTCTGTGAGGCAGCAGTGCTAACCACTGAGCCACTGTGCCGCTAAACGGGTAGGTTGCCTGTAGCAGGAGCAACCTCTAAAGCAGAGGACCTAGGCATGTGGACGATGTTCACACCCTGAAATTGCTAACTTCAATGTTCAGTTCTGGGGCAGTGCACCTAGATGAATGAGATGATGTTCTTTCAGTTTGCCTTGAGTTTTGCTGAGAGCTGCAGCAAGCCCAAGACAATGTTGGCAAGGGAATGCAGTCATGTGTCCCAGTGACGGACAACTGAAAGCTCAGGGTCATTCCTACATTTGGGTGAGGATTTCCACAAAGCAGTCACCCACTCTGCATTTCATCTCCCCAGTGTGAAGGAGACTGCATTGTGAGTAGTGGATACTGTAAATTGAATGAAGTGCAGGTAAATTGTTGCTTCACCTGGGAGGTGTGCCTGGAGGCTTGGATAGTGAGGAGGGAGGAGGTAAATTGGTAATAGTAGAGGCAGGAAACCTCAACCTTTAAAGAAGTACATGGCTGAGCACTTCGATGATGTAAAATTCGAGGCAAGGGGCAGTGTTGCAAAGTGGAATTAGTGTAGGAAGATTGGTGTACACTTAATGCACTGAAGGATACTGTGTGACTATGACACAGGATTCTGCTCTGTTGAGGTCAGATGACCATTATATATTGACTAGCATTGATGTGCAGTTCTGTTAATTTGTTCACAGGATGTAGACTGGGGCAGCATTACTTGCTCATCCCCAATTGCTCAAGAAGGTGGTGGTGACCTGCCTTCTTGAATTGTTTCATTTGTTCAGGGTGAGGTACATCCAGGGTAAGGGTTTGTGCTCCAAGGAAGAGAGTCTTCCAGGATTTTGACCCAGCATTGGTGAATATATTTCTGAGTTGGATGGTGAGTAGCTTGGAGGGGAAATTGCAGATGGTGTTTTTTAAGCCTTTGCTGCCCTTGTTCTTTTAAGTAGCAGCTGCTCTCAAAGTAATTTGCTGAGTTACTGCTGTGCATCTTGTAAACGGTACACATTGCCTGGCAGTTTTAGCAATGGAAGCAATGGTTGTTTAAGGCAGTAGATGGGTAGGTGACTTCATTCTAGATGGTGTCAAACTTCGAGTGTTGTTGGAGCTGCAATCATCCAGTCAAGTGGAGAATATTCCATCACACTCCTGAACTGCTTTGTAGATGAGATTTGGGAATTTAGGAGAGTTACCTGCTGTTGGAACTCCCAGTCTCTGACCTTCTCTTGCAGCCATAGTATTTATGGCTATACAGTTTCTGTTCAAAGGCAACCTACAGGATGTTGATAGCACAGAATGTAGCAATGGTTTAGTCATTGAACGTTAAGGGGAGATTTATAGACTTTCTTTTGTTGCATTTCAGTAATTTTTTTTGAAATGGAAGAAAGTCGACTATGCATTCAGAACTAGGGAGGTTTTTCCATCCTCCTATCACATTTTGGCTGCTGATTAGATTATTTCCAGATGACTTTTACATTGAATAAATGTTAAACTGTTGACTGACCAGCAATCTGTTTTGTATTCGACAAGACAGCATCTTTTCTTCCAGGTTCAGAGGGCTCTGGAGCTGAAAGCTTAATTTTGATAAGTGGTCTTAATGAATAATTAGTTAAGGTCCAAAGGGTGTTAGAAGATGAGTTGAAATTAGCACAAAGATAAATTAGGACTCAAACGAGGAATTCCATCTTCTCAGGGTTGTCAGTTAAAGGAATAGTGTCAGGGAAGCAAAAATGCTAGGGCTATTTAAGAAACCAACAGAATTCTGTAATAATGAAGGGGATTTATAGGTTTTATTATTCTGGATGGATGAACAAGAATTGGCCCAAATGAACTTTCTCACTTGTAACTATCTTGTGATCTGGTTAATTTTTAAAATCCGTATTCATGGGAGCACATCTTAGAAGCTTAGTCAGTCAGTTTACTTGTTTGCATTGTAATGAACAGTATCATTTTTGTATTACATATTCACAACAATAGAGAAGTGTTAATTTTCTGACCAGCAATTTGCTTCTAGTTGATTCACAAGCGGACTTGTAAAGATACTTACCTTTTGCTGAAACTCTTTCCTCCCTTCACCTGCCAAGTTTCTTAAGGCCTGATCCCATATGCCAAATCTATGGAGAGGATACAGGGTTGTTTCACTGACAAGATACCAGGATGAAAGGCTCAACTGAAATGCAGTTGCCATCATTATTAAAATATTTAAATAATTAACTCATCCCTCATCCTACCTCTCAAACTCTGGAGAAGGAGATATTGCATCGGGTTGGGGAATCATAAATTTATGACATCTCCTTCAAACCCAACATACCCATTTTGGTAGCTTACAATTCGGTTCATATATTTATACAGCATAGGAGGTGCCCATTTGGTCTATCATGTCCATGCACACTCTTTGAAAGAGCTGTTGTAAAATTTAACTATGTTCCCCTTCAAATTAATCCCCTTCAAATGGATGTTCATTTGCCCTTTGAAATTTCATTTAGAATCTGATCCCTCCAGCCTTTCAAATAATATTTTCCAGATCATAACTATCTTTGTGAAGCATTTAAATTTTCACCTGCTTTTAATAATTATTTTAATCCATCTGTCCATGTAACTGGTATCATTTTGCTAAGCTTACTTTGTGCTGTCTCCATGGCCTTGACATCCTTAATAAAAATGTACCCAGAATCAGATGTGACAATTCCTGAATTTGTAATTATAAGAGTGACATTGTTCTTGTCTTCTACAAATAAAAATTAATTTTTGTCTAGACAATAATGTACTGGTAGATTTCTGGCCATTGATGGACTGATTAGCCTATGGTTAACATGTTCACATCTTTCATATTTATTGAACAGGACTGTAGCTATTAGAGCCCTCCAGTCCTCTGGCCACACTTCCATATCCAAGGAGGATATGGAAATTGCAAGCAAAACTCCTTCTATCTTTATGCATGCATCTCTTAGCTACCGAGGACACATCTGAACTGAACCAGATACCTTGTTAATCTCCAGAATAGGCACACAGAAATAAGATCCGCAGTTGCCCATTTGGCCCTCAACCTGTTCTATCGTTCAGTTGGATGAGACCTGGCCTTTTACTTCAATGTGGTGCTTCTGTACTCTCCCTATAACACTTGACACTTTTCGTATCTAAAAATCTATTGATTTTGTTTCGCATACACTCAATGACTGAGCCTGCACAGCCCTCCAGGTTAGAGAATTCCAAAAGTTGACCACACAGTGAGGAAATCCCTCATCATCTCGGTGCTAAATGAGTTGCTTTTTTTATTCTGGGACAGGGTGCAACCTTCCTCACTGGGAGCTGGTGAGAAAGGGAAATAATTGGGTAAATTGGCCCGGGTGAAAAATATAAACTTCTTGCTGCCTCAATAACTAAAGATTCTGGACGATAAGGTTCTTGGGGAACCTTCTTGACCTGCCAACAGTTAAGGCCCTTCAGAGTTTAATTAGTGGCTACTTGAAGGCTGCAAATTACCACCTCCACAATTGCTTGACTTCTTAGTGGATGAGAAAGGGGAATCCAGGCTACTTGCTTGCACTTTTGTAGGACCTACCATTGTCCTGAGATTGAGGTAATCAGAATCACAGATAAGCAGTAAGGTGCCAGCCTCTGAAAGTCTTGCTTCCAGCCTCCTGGCTCCATCTCTACCACACACCCCCACCCCACCCTGTATCCTGAGATTGGAGTAGAAAGACAGTTACTTGCCTTTTCTATATTAAATCTGCTGAGAGGGAGGTCTTGACCGATTGTCCTGGCAACTGAGTATAATGATATCAGTTTAGAAAATAAAAGTTTGATTGATAGTAAGCATTAATAATTAGGAAAGACACAGTTATTAACAGCATCTAATGATAAAGATGCAGTGGAAGAAGGAATTAACCATTTAAAGACTCCATCTCAGCGAGCAAAGTTCGCTTTGAAATTAGAATGTAGTTGGAAAGGGACTTGGGAGATGACATATGCTATTATAGCCTCAACAATTTCCTTACTTGCCTCCCTCAGCATTCCGGGATAGATCTCATCTGGTCCTGGGGACTCGGTTACCTTAATGCTTTTCAAAACACCCAACAACGTCTCCTTTTTCATATTGACATAGTCTAGCATATCAACATATCTATCCCCGAGACGATCGATCATGTTGTTCTCTTTGGTGAATACCGATGGAAAATATTTGTTAATGACCTCACCCATTTCCTCCTGCTCCATCCATAAATTCCCTCCTTTTCCCTTGAGTGGACCAATACTTTCATTTCTTATGCGTACAAAATGCATTGGGATTTTCCTTAATCCTGATTGCCAAAGACATTTCATTGTCTTGTTTTTCTCAAATCCTTGTTTGAGTTCTTTTCTGCTGTCTTTGTATTTTGACGTCTGTCTGTTTCCAGTTTCCTAAACTTTTCGTATGCCTCCTTCTTCTTTTTGACTAAGCTCACAATTTCTCTTGTCATCCAAAGATCCTGAATCATGCTATTCTTATCCTTCATTTTCACAGGAATGTACTGGTCCTGAACTCTAATTCACTGGCCTTTTAAGATTCTTACATGCCAGATGTAAATTTATCCTCAAAAAAGCTGCATCCAATCTACATTCTCCAGTTCCTGCCTAATATTATGGTAGTTAGCCTTTCCCAGTTTAGTAATTTCACTTGAGGACTACTCTTGTCCTTATTCACAAGTAACTTAAAACTTACAGAATTATGGTCGCTGCTCTCAAAAATGCTTCCCCACTGAAACTTGGATCACCTGGCAGAGTTCCTTCCCCGATACTGGATCTAAAATGGTCGCTTTCTTAGTTGGATTATTCACATATTGTTTCAAAAAATTGTCCTGGACACTCCTCATAAACTTCCAACCCCACCCCTCCCCATCCAAGTTTTTGGCGCTAAGTACCAGTCAATATAGGACAAGCTAAAATTACCTACCACAGCAACCCCTTTTTTTTCTACTGTTTTCCATAAACTGTACACGTTGGGTGTTAGGAGGCCTGTAGCACAATTCCAAAGTGATTACATCCTTTCTATTCCTGAGATTTACCCAAATGGCCTTGCTGGATGAACCCTTCGAGGTGTCTTCCCTCAATAAAGCTGTGATATTCTCCCTAATCAGTAAAGCAACTCCTCCCATTGCTTTTACATCCCTCCATCTCACCTGAAACATCTAAATACCAGAACATTGAGCTGCCAGTTTTGCCTCTCTCTCTCTCTTTCTCTTTCTCTCGATCAAGTCTTTGTAATAGCTACAACATAGACATAGGAGCAGAAGTAGGCCATTCAGCCCATCAGGTCTGCTCTGCCATTCAATGAGACCATTGAACACAGGCCCAAACTACTTAATCTCTTCTCATAAGAAATTTTCTCTATGCCAAAGATAAACCTCGAGAGCCTTCTCAGGGCTGCCTTCAAAGCCAGTATATCTTTCCTATGATAAGATGACCAAAACTATTCTCATTGCTACTGTTCCCGAGTACCAAACAGGTCCTCTCCCCATCTGTCTGTTTCAGCCTCATCTCTCTCGCTCCTGACCACAACACTGGCACCAAGCAGGCAACATAGCCTTCTGGTTCCTTGGTTTAAGCTGCAGAGAACTGTTGATTCTCTTGACTATATTATGCTGTATCAATATTACCTTCCTATTTACTCACTCCCACCCCATTCTGGTTTTCTATACCAATGTGCCTTGGTCAGATCATCAATCATGCAGCTTCATTTTTGTCCACACTGGCTGGAATAACCTTGAACTGCTGGATTGCTACAAACCTGTTTAGCTCCTCTATATCGATTTTTTTTTTCCGTATCTAATAACTTTCTCCTTCCATCCTTCTCCTGCAACATTAACTTAAATTAGTTCAAAAGCAAAATGCTGTTGATGCTGGACATCTGGAAAACTGAAAATACTTCACCTGCGCAGTGAAGCAGACTTACTGATCGAGGTTGATGAGAGATCATTGACCAATCTTATTTATCCAGTTTCTCTCTCTCAGCTGAAGCTGCCTGGCTTTCTGAGCATTTGCAGTATATTCTATGTTTATTACCTGTATCCCTTTTTGTTATGAAGACAATGTATTCATTCCTTAGCTCAGTCTTGCCCTCGGTCTTCACAAGAATATCCCATTTCTGGATCCTAACCAGCCCCATTTCTTCAACCTTTCTCTCCATGGTCTTTATATCCATTATAATTTTCCCTGTACTGTATTCTGCCCAATGTATCCTGTAACTGACATTTTCAAATAAAATGAAGTAGAAAAAGCTGTTTAATCTCTTTTTCTTCAAAATACAGTGAGCTCAAGCTTCAGCTGTCCTTTATTTCCTCCTTATGTGGGTTAGCAACTGAACAACCTCTGCCTTTTTAGGGCTGCAATTGCTCATGTATTATCTTTATATCTTGTAACTACTATATATTGCCACCTCAATTTCGGCATTAATATCTTGTTTTTCTGTACGCTTGGGAAATACTAGATTTCCGGTGACAAAAATCAACTTTCTACTTTTTCTCCCCATCGTTCTACTTTCTCGTTCTGCATCTAACTTCTTAATCCCTACAGTCTTCATAATAACTCCAAAGTATAGCTTAATTAAAGCTGCGTGCAATGCTATTTTTGGGTTCAGCCTTAATTACAAATTGTGAAGAGAGATCGACTGTTGACTATATTGCGGTCAAGTTCCTTATATGGAAGAATCAAGAAAAAAAAATAGAGACTAAAAAATCCTCGCGCTCATTCCCTACGTACTGGACTGACTGACAAGCAACTTTGTCAAGTGTCTCTGAATTTGATGTCCTGGATAGTTCAGCTCAGTTTCTTTTCATTGTACTGTTAATTCTCAGTTCTAACAACTCAAAGATGTCTATCTGAATTCTCCTGGCTCTGTGGACTAGAAACGACTTCTGTGAAGATGAATGCTTCCCCTGAACTGAATTTATTCTCCTGCTTGGAGAAACAGTTCTACCTCCTGAACTGGACCCTGACCTTTTCTGAACCGAAAAGCTTGAGCATTCTGCTCTGAAGTCAAATTTAAACTAAATTCCTTAATGTGTTTTCTTGTCATAAACCAAGAATGCAAAAAGTTTATCTGTTACCATCACAAGGGTTCTCCCAGGCATTCTACTGCAATTACAAGCTGTTTTATTTTTGGGAACTGATGCTTTTAGGTCACTGCTCCAAATTGTCTTTGACTTTTAAAAGAAAAATCCTTGCAGAACTGACCCACATCTACTATTTTAAAACACTATTTTAGATCCCAAAATGTAATGGATAAAGTATACTTTTTTAAAATCACACAGCATCTGACAATGATCATCTACAACACTAAAGAGTGAGAGCACCTGGCCCTGACCACAGTGAAAGACAGATTTGTCCTTACATTATAGAACTAGATATCAGAGCTCGGTATGATTTCCATGTGTAAGAAAAGCTAATTTCACTGTATAATAAATAATTTACTTTGAAGTCTAACCTTTACAATAGTTCCTGACTTTGCCTTCTTCTTGAAGAGTCTGTCTTGAAACCAAATTCAGTGTGACATCAATTCCCATGATAAAAGACATATGAGCATGGAACAGGAATAGACTACTCATCCCCTTGAGCCTTCCTACCATTTAATAAGATCATGGATAATATGATTGTAAACTCCACGTACTGGGTCTGCTGGATAGCCTTTCACCCCTGTGCTTACCAAGAATCTGTCCATCTGTCTTAAATATTTCTAGGCCCGAAACGTCCCCATTTCTGAAGAAGGGTCTAGGCCCGAAACGTCAGCCTTCCTGCTCCTCTGATGCTGCTTGGCCTGCTGTGTTCATCCAGCTCTACACCTTGTTGTCTTAAATATTTAAGTGGTCTGCTTTCACCTTTCAGGAAGGAAGTTCCAAAGACTGATAAGTTGTCTCATCTGATTCAAACAGGTGCCCTTATTTTTGAACATTGACACCGAGTTATAGATTCTACCATAACACGACATGTGCTGTCCCTATCTAACCTGTCATGACCCATCAAGATCTTAAATGTTTCAAACCATTAAACACAGTAACATAGAAATTAGCAGCAGGAGGAGGCCATCTGGCCCTACAAGCCTTCTTCGCCATTCCATATGATCATGGCTCATCCTACTCAGTACGCTGTTCCTGTTTTCTCCTCATAGCCTTTAATCCGTTTCGTCCCAAGAGCCATGTTTACATTTTTCCTAAATGGGTTCCAATGTTTTGGCCTCACAGTTTTCTTTGGCAAAGGAATTCTACAGCTGAACACACTCAGTGAAAAAGAAATCCTCATCATTTCTAAATGGCCTACACTTTAACCTTGGACCATGACCTCAACCTTTAGACTCCCTCGTCATTGAAAACATCCTTCCTGCGTCTACCCTTCTGATCCTGTTAGAAGTTATATAGGTTTCTATGAGATTCCCCTCTTATTCTTTTAAACTCCAGTGAATTTTTTTTTCCTTTATTCATTCATGGGACGAGGGCGTCGCTGACCAGGCAGCATTTATTGCCCATCCTTAATTGCCCAGAGGGCAGTTCAGAGTCAACCACATTGCTATATAGTTGAATATAGTCATGACCAATCTAGAGATTTCCTTGTAAATCAGTCCTGCCATCCTGGGAATCAGAAATTGCTGGAAAAGCTGTGCAGATCTGGCAGCATCTGTAGATAGAAATCAGAGTTAACATTTTGGGTCTAGCGACCTTTCTTCTGAACTGATGGTAGCTAGGCAAATGTTTTTATGCAAAAGATAGAGTACCCCTTTCCTTTCTCCCCAAATCCCTTAATCATCTAATTCCCAGCATTTTACGTTGGGTAGTTTTATAAGCTCTTAACACAAAATGTCTATCTGACTTAATTGCCCAGGAGCTGGTTTCAGCTGGTTCTTTAATGAATTAAGTCCATCCACTCTGGGATGGGGAGACAATGGCCTTGCAGTATTTTCAAGACTATTCATTCAGAAACTTAGCTAATGTTCCAGGTTCAAATCCTACCTTGGTAGATGGTGGAATTTTAATTGAATTGAATTCAATAAATAATCTGGAATTAAGTGTCTAATGATGACCATGAAACCATCGTTGATTGTCAGGAAAAACCCATCTGGTTCACTAATATCCTTTAGGGAAGCAAATCTGTCATCCTTATCTGGTCTAGTCTACATGTGACTCCAGATCTACAGCAATGTGGATGACTCTTACCTGCCCTTTGGGCAATTAAGGATAGGTAGTAAGTGTTGGCCTAGCTAGTGATGCTCATATCTTGTGTATGAATTTAAAAAAAAACTCTACAGTCAACTCCTTGTTAAAACTCTGCTTAAGTTTACAAACTTCATAATTTAAACCATAATCTTAAAGGTAAATACTAACTGCAAACAAAATTACATTTGTACAAAGAAAATAGACTGCTTCCCCATCAATCACCAGCATTCAACTCCAGTTGTGTTATCTGCAAACTTTGAAGTTACATCCTATATACTACAGGCCAGATCATTAATACATATAAAAAAGGGAAGTGATCTTTGTAACTACTCCTGGGAAACACCAAGCAGTCACATCTACTCTCTGCTCCTTTGCCAATTCTGTATCCATGCAGTTATTGTCTGTTTAATTCATTGGATTTTAAGCTTGCTAACCAGCCTATTAGGTGATGCTTTGTCAAAACATCTTTTAAAAGTCCATGAACACAAAATGAACTAGACTACTTTCATCAACACTTATAGTTACTTCATTAAAGAACTTGATTGAGTTCCCCTCCCCCATTTCTGAAGAAGTGTCTAGGCCCGAAACGTCAGCCTTCCTGCTCCTCTGATGCTGCTTGGCCTGCTGTGTTCATCCAGCTCTACACCTTGTTATCGCTTTGTGACAACAAAGCCTGGTATATGGGGTAGGGGGCTAGGACTTAGGAGACTTCATGCCCTAACATTATTGAACTCGATATTGAACAGGGTGGTGTGTTAAAGTGAAAGGCAACAGGTAGTTCAGGGTCTTTTTTGCAAGCAGAAAGTAGATGTTCTGCAAAGCGATCACCCAATCTACGTTTCGTTTCCCCAATGTAGAGGAGATCACATTGTGAGCAGCGAATGCAGTAGACTAGATTCTGGGAAGTGCAGGTGAAGTGTTGCTTCACCTGGAAGGTATATTTGGGCCCTTGGATACTGAGGAGGGAGGAGGTAAATGGGCAGGTTTTATACTTTTGGCAGTTGTAGGGGAAGGTGCTGTGGAGTTGTAGGGGATGCTGGTGGGGAAGACTGGTGGGAGTGAAGGAAGAGCAGACCAGGGTGTCCTGGAGGGAATAGTCCCTGCAGAAGGCAGTTGAGGGAGGGGAGGGGAATATGTATCTGATAGTGGCATCTCACTGGGGGTGGTGAAAATGGTGGCTGGAGGGATGGTAGGTAAGGACAAGGGGAACCCTATCGCTGTTGTGGGAGGGAAGAGAGGCAGTGACGGCGGAAGTGCGGGAGATGGGTTGGATCCAGTTGAGGGCTCTGTTGATGAGAGTGCTGGAGAATCCTCGGTTGAGCAAGAAGGTGGACATTTCGGAGACTCCATTGTCAAAATTGGCCTCACCGGAACATATACAACAGTGACAGAGGAACTGAGAAAATGGAATGGAGTCTTAAAAGGAAGCAGGGTGCGAGGATGTATAATCAAGGTAGCTGTGGGAGTCGGTGGATTTATAATAGATATTAGTGGACACAGAAATGTCGAGGAAGGGAAGGGAAGGGAAGAGCAGAGATGGACCAGGTGAACGTGAGGGCAGGGTAGAAATTGGAAGTGAAATTGATGAAATTTTCCAATTCCAGACAAGAGAGGGAAGCAGTACTAATGATATCATCCAACATATCAGAGAAAGCATTGTGAATGGGGCTGGAATAGGACTGGAATGAGGAATGTTCCACATACCCAATGAAGAGACAGGCATAACTGGGGCCCATGTGGGTATTCATGGCCACCCCTCTGACTTGAAGAAAATGAGAGGAGTTAAAAGAGAAGTTTTTGAGGGTGAAGACAAGCTTGACCAAGCGGTGGTGGGGTGGGGGGTACAGTTCAGGCCTTTGAGACCATCCTGGTGGGGGATGGGCTTGGAAAGGGATTGCACATCCATGGTAAAGAGGAGGCAACTGGAGCCTGCAAACTGGAAATTCTGAAACTGGCGTAAAGTGTCAGAGGAATCATGGATGTATGCAAGCAGGGACTGGATCAGGGGAGAGAAGACTGAGACAAGGTAGAGAGAAATAAGTTCTGTGGGGCAGGAGCAGGTTGAAGCAATTGGTCTGCCCAGACAGTCCTGTTTGAGGAATTTTGGAAGGAGGTAGAAGTGATCTGTGTGGGGTTGGGGGACTAACAGCTTGGAGGCTGTGGGGGCTAGATCACCAGATGAAATGGGGTCAGTTACCATAGTAGATACAATGGCCTGATGCCATGGTGGGATCATGGTCCAGGGGAAGATAGGAGGAGGCATGGACAATCATATACTACCTCCCTCCCCAGTATAAGGGTCCAAACATACCTTTCACGTGAAGCAGCACTTTACTTGCACCTCCCAGAATCCAGTCTACTGCATTTCCCCACACATTGAGGTCTCCTCTACACTGTGGAAAAAAAGTGTAGATTTGTGGGTGACCACTTCGCAGAATATCTACGTGCTGCTTGTAAAATAGACTCTGAGCTTCCAGTCGTCTACCACTCTGTTCCTTGGCCAACACCTCTGTCTCTGGCTTGCTGCAGCGTTCCAGCGAAACTCATTGCAAGCTGGAAGAACAACACCTCATTTTCCGCTTGGGGACCCTGCAGCCCTCCGGACTCAATATCGAGTTCAATAATTTTAGGGCCTAATCTCTCCCATGTCCTAGCCCCCTACCCCACACACCAGGCCCTGTTATCACACAGCCTGCCATTACACACTACCTATTGTTAGCCACTAACAGCCTCCATTGACAGATATTCACCCTCCCAGCCAGATCACAATCTCCTTTGTCTGTCCAACTGTTCTCTTTGGGCTCTATCCCCACTTATTGTTTACTCCTAACCCTTTCTTCCACCCTATCGTCTGCATTTAAACCGCCATTTTCCTAGCTACCTCAATTCTGAGGAAGGGTCACCGGACCCGAGACACTGATTTTTCTTCACAGATGCTGCAAGACCTGCTGAGCTTTTCTAGCAACTTCTGTTTTTGTTCTCTCTCAGCCTGACTTGCTGTATTTTCCAACGCTTTTGTTTTCAACCTTTCTCGTCAAATGTATTTTTTAAAAGACTTCTGTATTCCATTTTATGTTAGTAGCTAATCTATTGTCATGCTCTTTTTGCATTTATTATTCAAATTTTGGATCTCCCTTCTACTTTCTATATACAGTTAATGTGTTTTAATCCTTACATCTAAATCACATGCTTTCATTTTACTATCTCAGTTCCTAACATTACACACACCTTTTAATATCCAGGTCATAGAGCCTGCTCACTTCCCATTGGAGTGTAAAGATGATAGTGGGGGTACATTGTGATTTTGGGGTGGGAGGGATGAGTGAGGTATGAAGATGGACATTTTAGGCACTTAGTGGTAGAAGTGGAGGCGGGGAGGGGGCGTTGGGTTGGGGTTGGAGCTGTCACAGTGTCTGCGATAAATATTCCCAGAAAGTCTCTTCAGAGTTGACAGTCTTAACTGGTATGAACCTGCTGTTGCCATTTGCACCTCTTGCATCCTATCCTATCTTAGATGTTCTAATTTGCTCTTCATTTCACTCCACTCCTTTCCAATTTGGTTGTTATCTGTTTTTGCCTGCTGACTCTCCAATGACTCCCATCCCACTCCCCCAATAAAATAAAGCCTTGTATATTTAACATGAATAATGTGTCCAATTGTGAAAAACTAGACCTTGAGTCATACACATTAGTTCAGAAGGCTCATGGAAAATGGTAAAGAGAAATAGTTAATACTTTGAGTCTGGTATGACTCTTCATATTGACTTGAATCTTTAACTCAGTTTCTCTCTCCACAGATGCTGCCAATTCCACTGAATTTCTCCAGCTCTTTGTTTTTATTTCAGATATCTAGCATCTTCAGTAGTTTGCTTTCATTTGAGTGTGTAATTTTGAAGATCGTCTATTAATTTGGTTAACAGAACTTAAGCACCATGGAAAGGTCCTGCCTGCCCAGCATTGTTGGTGTGTTTTAAGGAAATAATTTCTAAAATAGGCCATGGATGAACCTTACAACGTATTGTACTTAATAAGACCAGAAGGCAAAAGAGCAAAAGTAGACCATTCAGCCCATCAAGCCTGCTCTGTAATTTAATGAGATCATGACTGATCTGATAATCCTCAACTCCACTTTCCTGCCTTTTTCTCCAAACCCTTGATTCCCTGACTGATTAAAAAATCTGTACACCTCAACCTTGACTATACTTAATTACCAAGGCTGAACAGCCCGGAGGCATATGACAGAGAAGAAGCCCTTCTGCCCATTGAATCCTCCGTGGTAACAAATTCCATAGATTCACCATCCTCTGGGAGAAGACATTCCTCCTCATCTCTGTCTTAAACAATTCTTCTGCTTCTACCCTCTCAAGTCCACTAATATCATGCATATTAAAATAAAGTCACCTTTTATATTCCAGTTAGCCTATAGTCAGTCTCAATCAACTTCTCCATAGAAACATAAAAAATATGGGCCAATGTAGGCTATTCAGAACTTTAAAGGCCTGATCCATTATTCAGTATGATCATGGCTGATCATCCAATTCAGTATCTTGTTCCCGCTTTTCCCCATAACCTTTGATCCCTTTGGCCTTTAGCACTACGTCTAACTCCATACCTGGTATCAGCCTAGTGAACCTTCTTCAGACTGCCTCCAATGCCAATATATCTTTCCTTGAATAAGGGGCTTGAAACTGTTGACTATATTCTAGCTGTGGTATAACTAGTGCCTTGTATAGTTTTAGCAAAACCTCCTACTTATATACTCCATTCCCTTTGACTTGCTGAAGTTGGATGCTAGGCTTTTGTGATTCATGGACAAGGGCTCCCAAATCTCTCTGATTCGTAGTTTTGTTCATTTAATTAATATTCAACTGCTCTACTCATCCGGCCAAAAGTGAAAATCTCACATTTCCGTATGTTACATTTCATCTGTCAGGTGTTTGCCAATTCCCTTAACTTGCCCCTATCCCTCTGCAAACTCATGTTACAGATAACATATTTGTTAGAGTTTGAGCATTCATGAACTAAGCTCAAAGTTATCGGGATTTGGGATATTTCTTGGATATGCCAAAAAATTGGCTGAAGAATGATGGGTTAGTTTTATGGGAATTGTATTGGGATTGGGAAGTTCTAAATGGGGTCTGAGGGTCTGGTGTTGGAATCACTGCTGTTTCTAATTTTCATCAAGGACCTGGAGGCATGGACCTAGCGAAAATCTTGGAATAATGTAAAGAATGGTTGATAAAGCAATAGGGACTTGAGAATATTTCTGAATTGTTGATCTAAGACAGGTTGAGAGGCCGATCTGATCTGTAATTAACTTGTGATCTTGTGAAATAAACTAATAATTGAGGTACAGATGTACACAGTCTTTATGTGGTAAGTCACAAGCAGTATATTCATTAAATCCTTTCTTCACTTCATAAAATCAACTTAATTTCTTGAAGGTTCTTTCAAGAACCAAAAATGACTCCCATGACATTTAAAAATCTTACAGCGGCAAAGGGTGATGATTTTATTCAGAGTTCCTACTTCTAGTCTGACAGGAAGAAAGATGAAGCAATTGTTGCTTTAAAGTGATGCATCAGTGAGCTGAGAAATCCTTTCTGAAGTTACGGATTGACTAATGCCTCGAGTGACAAGTGGAGTCTCTAAAAGTAGCAAAGGTGCGGAACTCTCGCTCATGAGACAAGAATTCGCAAAGGGGCTGACATTCCAAATCACCTTTTAGTTCCTTGCGCACATGAGATAGTTACTTAACATTACATACAGTAAGAGTTTGAAATGAATTCACTATCTGAAGATCTAGAGGGCTTAGGTTAAAGGTGAGAGGGGAAATATTTAAAAGGGACCTAAATGGCAACATTTTCACGCAGAGAGTGGTGCTTGTATGGAATGACCTGCCAGCGGAAGTGGTAGAGACAGGTACAATTACAACATTTAAAAGGCATCTGGATGGGTATATGAAGAGGAAGGGTTTAATGGGATAGGAGCCAAATGCTGGCAAATGGGACTAGCTTAATTTAGGATTTCTGGTCAGCATGGGCGAGTTGGACTGTAGGATCTGTTTCCATGTTGTATACCTCTATGACTCTAAGTTGCTGAAAAGGGAGGTAGTAAAAGTGCACCAAGAGAATTCACACATTTGAGAACCAATGTAACTGGGTAAGCAGCTGTTCACCTCCTTAAGTGATCAAAACAATGGAGTATGAAATAAACCATGCAAAAAATGAGAAAGAAATGTAAATTTAAACAAGAGAATTCAATATCAACAGTTTTATTTTAAACGGAGAAAGAAAGATTCTTGGTTACCAAGAGGATGAAAGATTGTCGCGGCTATGCAGGAGTGTAGAGTGGAGGTAATGTACTGAATGGCAGAGCAGACTCAAAGGGCTGATTGGCCTACTCTTGTCCATTGTTCTTATGTTTGAAAGAAAGATGGAATGATCAACTGTGGCTCAGTTGGGAGCTCCTAGTCTCTGAGTCAGAAGATTTTGGTTTTAAGCTTCAGTGCAGTGTCTTGATCATAAAAATCTAAACTGTTGCCCCATTGATGAATTCAGTGACTGTTGGAAATACTACTTCTCAGATGTGATATTATAGCAAGCCCTACTGATGCTCTGAGGTACAGAGACTAATTTCAAGGATAAGCAGAGGAGTTATCTACAGAGTTCTGCCTAATATTTATCAATAAAAACAAATGATCTCATTATTGTCACCTTGCTGGTGGAGGCAGCTTGCTGTGTATGGATTTATTGCTGTGCTATCCACATCACAACTTTCAAAGTACTTTACCTAGGGGTGGACAATAAAAGCAGGTCGAGCCAACAATGCTCACATCCCATAATTGAATAAAACAAAAATTGGCAGCAAAGTGTTCTTGAAATCCTGAAACATGAAGAATGTTAAAAAGTCTAGCTTAAAGACCTTGTGTCTTAATGCGCAGTGCATTCACCAAAAGGGATGAATTCATCAGCTAATTGATATAAATGGGTACGGTATAGTTGGGATTATGGAGGCCTGGTGACTGGATGGCCAGATTGGGAACTGAATATGCAGGGGTATTTGGTTTTTAGGAAAGTTAGACATAAAGGAAAAGGTGTTGGGTTAGTATTTCTAGTTAAAGAGGAAATTAATGCAATACTGAGGAAGGATATTGGCTCCTGTGAAGTAGAATCTGTAAGGGTAGAGCTTAGAAGTAACAAGAGGAGAACAATATAGTGAGGTTTATATTGATCCTCAAACTGTAATGTTAATGTTGAGGTAGGCATTGAATGGGAAAATAGAGATGCAAGCAATAAAGGCACAGCTATAATTATCTCTGACTTTAATTTGCGTATATACTGAGCAAATCAAATCAGTAACAATACTGTAGAGGGGGGAATTCCTGAAGTGTGTACAGGATAGTTTCTGGATCAACACATTGTGGAAACAAACAAACATCAGGCCACCTTAGACCACTGGGGATTAAGTAATGGGAAAAGAACAATGGACAATCTAGCTGTGAGTCCTCTTGGGAAACAGTGATCATAGTATGATAGAATTCTTTATTAAAGTGATGAGTGATACTGTTGATTCTGAAACTAGGGTCCTGAGCCTAAATAGAGGAAACCACAATGGTATAAGCTAGGAGCTGGCTGTGATAAATTGTGGATCTTTCCTTAAAGGAATTATAGTTTTTAGGCTATTGCAAATGTTTTAAAGAGTGCACAGACAAAATGCAATAATTGGAGTTCAGAAAAGGAGTCGTACTGGACTTGAAACAATAACTGTTTCTCTTCCCACAGATGCTGCCATATATTTAGCATTTGTCCAACATTCTCTCAGCTTGTTTCAGACTTCCAACATCTGCAGTAATTGGTCATTGCCATCTGGCACAAAATGAAAATGGAAAAAGTCACCAACCATGGCAAGAGAAATTAGGGATAGTATTAAATCAATGGTAGGGACATTCACATTGGCCAAAAATAGCAGCAGAACTGAGGATCATGAGCAGTTTAGATTTCAGCAAAATGAAGATAAAGCAATTGATTAAGAGGGGAAAAATACAGTATGATAGCAAGCTTACAGAGAACATCAAGCTGATAGCAAAAGCATCTGTAAGTAAGTGAAGAGAAAGAGATTGGTAACAACAAATGTAGGTCCCTTACAATCAGAAACGTGGGAAGTTATTTTGGGGAACAAAGAGATGGCAGATCAATTAAAATCATGCTTTGATTTGGCATTGGGGAAATTGATGATATTAAAAACCAATAAATTTTAAGCCCCAATAATCAACATCTCAGAGTATCTAAGGAAATGGCCTTAGAAATAATGGATGCATTGCTGGTCATCTTTCAAAATTTGATAATCTTTGGAACTGTTCCTTTGGATTGCAAGGTTATTAATTTAACCTTATTATTTAAAAGAAAGGAGGTAGAGAGAAAACAGATAATTATAGACCAGTTAGCTTGACATTGGTAGTGAGGAAATGTTGGCGTCTGTTACAATATATTTCATAGCAGAGCTTTTAGAAAACAGTGACAGGATGTGACAGCGTCAGCATGGGTTTATGAAAGGGAAGTCATGCTCGACAAAAGCACTAGAACTTGGTTTTTTAGAAGGCGTTCAATCAGGTTGCACACAAGAGTTTAGCATATAAAATTGAAGCACATGGGGTTGAGGGCAGTGTACTGACATTGGCAGACAGGAAACAAAGTAGGAATAAATAGGTCATGTTCTGAGCGTCAGCCATGGACTATTGTGTTATGACAAGGAACAGTGTTTGGACTCGCTTACAATATATATTAATGCTTTAGATGAAGTAAATAAATGTAATATCTCCAAATTTGTAAATGACACAAAGCTGTGCAGTAAAATGAACTGTTACGAGGACGTAGAGATGCTTCAATGTGATTTGGACAAGTTGAGTTTGTGGGCAAGTGCATGGCAGATGAAGAATAATGTGGACTAAAGCAAGGTTGTCCACCATGGCACATTATTATCTAAACGGTGATATTGGGAAAGGAGGAACTTCAACAAGACATGGGTGTGCTTGTGCATCAGTCTCTGGAAGTTGGTTTGCAAGAGCAGAAATAGGGTACTAGAGAAAGCAGGACCAGGGTAATGAGTTGGATGATCGTATTGAATGGTGGAGCTGGCTCAAAGGGCTGAATGCCCTATTACTGCTTCTATTTTGCATATTTCAGTAAATGCAAGTGTTTCTTTCTTTAAGAGAGCAAAAAAAACCAAATTGTCAATCGCATTTGTATGGCAGTTTCATTTAATAGATTAATTCATTTGTCAGCTTCTGTGAGTTTCATGGAGGGTTTCTCCCTGCAAGGTCCAGCAGGTTTTCTCACTGTATGTTTTCAAACCTGCCTCATTAGCCACATACCCAGGCTTGTGAAAACCCTTTTGTTCAATCCTAGCCCCATTTCACCACTTGCCATATCTGGAGCAACTTGCCGCTGCAGAGATATCTTCAAATGGATTGGCATCCCTGGTGCTGGTGCCATCTTTAAAAGGAGATTGTTTGCTCAGTCAAGCACTGTCAGCCCAGAGCTTTCCTGCAATGTTCTTGATATTTGCCCAGACATGGCAGACAAGGGAAAATTGGGACCTGCTTTTCCTAATGAGTGCAAGACAAAAAGCTTGGACAATGTATCTTTTCTCATTTTTACTCACGAACATAAATATACACATTTGCAAATATCTAACTAATGTAACTGGGAAGTCATGAAAATCCCAGCCTTTAATCCTTTAATAGCTACAAACTTTGAAATTGATGCATTCGACTCTTTCAAAATATTTCCTTAATTTGACACTGAAATTAACATTGGGGCAGATTAGTGTATGAATGCATGATATTTATTTATTAGAAAATCTTCATGAGGAGAAAAAGAGCATGTTTATATTTCAGAAAGATAGGATCATCTTCACCAGCAGTTTGCAATGAATCTAAGGATGCCTCTTGCAGCACATAGTAATCTATTGAAATTATAGCTAAAATACAACTTAATTACTGGGATCAGAAGACTGACTATTGTTATGCTTGGTTTGCTTCCTTTGTTTATCTGATCATCTGTTTATCTGTCAGTGGACTGAATACAAGTAAAGGGCACCTTACAGAGTACCCAAATATCAGCATTTCAACCACTGCAGAATATTAAACACCAGAGTAATGCAGTTTCGCTACTTCTGTAATAGCAGTATTTGAACAATGTTGCACAGAATTAGATTACAAATAATATACAGTTCAGAAACTGGCCATTTGCCTTATTAGTCCATGCAGTTATTTCTGAACCCAAATATTCACCTCAATTTACGACAGTGAGTTCAATATTCTAACCACCTTTTGAGTGAAGAAAATTCTCTTGAATTCCCTATTGGACTTATTGGTTTTTATGCCCCCTAGAATCAGTCTCTCTCACAATAGGAAACATTTTCTCCATGTATACCCTATCAAGCACCTTCACAACTTTAAAACCCATGTTAGACAATCCCTGGAATTCTAAGTAATCATCCAATTTCCACCTCTTCACATATTGTTTGAAAATGACAGATATTCCTGTGTGCTGGTACAAATTGTGCCAACCTGAGATGTAGAAAAATACATACACCAGCTCTTAGGGTCATAGAGTTTTTTTTTATATAACCTATTTTTCTAATCAATCCATTTAGAAATGTTATTACGCACTTCTGGAGCAGATGGGACTTGAACCTGGGCTTCTCAGTCCAGAGTTATGGACGTTACCGCATTTTCCACTGTATCTGTCTCTACATCTGTGTATGTCGGTGTCTCTCTCTCTCTCTCTCTCTCTGTCTCTCTACATCTGTCTCTCTCTCTACATCTCTCTCTACATCTCTCTCTCTCTCTACATCTCTCTCTACACCTCTCTCTCTGTACATCTGTGTCGGTCTCTCTCTCTCTACATCTGTCTGTCTCTCTCTCTCTCTCTCTCTAACTTTGTGCAAGCAATAGAAATTAAAATTATTCAGTCATCTACTTTAACCAGTTGAAATTACTGTGAAATGTCACCCAACCTTTTGTCATTTTCTTTTGGTGACATTTCAGGGGACTAAAGGAACAGAGTAAGTCCCGACCTGAAACGTCAATTTTCCTGCTCCTCTGATGCTGCCTGGCCTGCTGTGTTCCTCCAGCTCCACACTGTGTTATCTCTGACTCCAGCATCTGCAGTTCTTACTATCTCTGGGTAATTTCTGTTCTGTTTGCACTGACCTTTCATGAAATTGCAGGGCGAGAAGAGGAGAACTTCATGGAAGATCTACTCCGTAAACTTTGTGCACCAAAGTTTTCCAGGTGTTAGTCTGGACCCTGGGAATGGGAAGTGTGAATTTGAGCAGTGTCTTTTGCAATAGGGAATTCCTATCACCAGTGCTGGGACCAAGATCGCTCCCTTTTCCTTTCCCACTACTCCACTGGTCATAAGAAGTTTTAAATTTAAGCAGATTGGTGATATGGCGAATTATATTGACCACAGACTGTGTCAGGTTCAGTATTAAGAATGACAGTATTAATAATAGTTGTAATTTATTGTTACATGTATTTATGAAAATAGAGTAAAATGTGTAGAAGTCACCATAAGAAGGTGCCGTTTTAATTACATACATTATAAAAAGGAATACATTATATAAAGTTAGGATAAATTTCATTTTTTGTTCCATACACAGCTTCTTGATTTTCTAATTGACTACACACTCTGTAGCTGCCAAACCATTCCCTGAGGATGTGATACGGTGGGGTGGCACGGTGGCTCAGTGGCTAGCACAGCTGCCTCACAGAACCAGGGACCCAGGTTCAATTCCACCCTCAGGCAACTGTCTGTGTGGAGTTTGCCCATTCTCCTCGTGTCTGTGTGGAGTTTCCTCTGGGTGTTTTGGTTTCCTCCCACAGTCCAAAGATGTGCAGGCTAGGTGCATTGGCCATAATAAATTGCCCATAGTGTTCAGGGATGTGCAGATGAGGTTATAGGGGGATGGGTCTGGGTGGGATGTTCTGAGGGTCAGTGTGGACTTGTTGGGCCGAAGGGCCTGTTTCCATAGTGTAGGGATTCTATGATCTATGAAGGAAACACGCTGAAACAGCTCTTGTTACTGCTGACCCAACCCAGAATGTTGCCTCCGCCAAAGTTGCTCATCACTGCTGATACTCCAGCCACTGTCATAGCCAGGGAGCCTGTTCCAATTCCTGACAACCAAGGTCCATCTCAACTTCCGAGAACTGAACTCTCAAGAGCCAAGAGATCATTTGGTCACTGCCATTGCAGACGCTGCGAAAACATCAGAGGAAAGGAACAGACCCCAGTTTGTCGACACTGGAACAGTTGCTCAAGCTGTGATCACCTTGATTATGAGGAATAGACTGGAAGTAGGAACTGCAGATGCTGGCGAATCTGAGATAACAAGGTGTAGAGCTAGATGAACCCAGCAGGCCAAGCAGCATCAGAGGAGCAGGAAGGCTGACATTTCGGGCCTAGAAAATAGGCCTGAAACGTCAGCCTTCCTGCTCCTATGATGCTGCTTTGCCTGCTGTGTTCATCCAGCTCTACACCTTGTTATCTCTGAAAAAATAATGATGCGATCAGTCATGCGAGAGAGAATGGACGTTTTGAGAGCTTGAACACCTCCTACTCTGCTGCCTCTGCCATCTTGAAGAAAAATAAGTCAATCAAGTTTCTTTAGCCAACAAAAAATAATGTTTCTTCCTTTATAAACCATGGACATAAAATGGCTGCATACTCACATGACCACAGATTGAGGCAAGCTTCGTGAAGATCAAGTGGAATGAAGTAGCCCACTTTTATCTAAAGACAATGAAGCCAGGCAACTGAATCAGGATCAACAAATTTCCATCTTCTGTTTCATTCTCATATGTATGATTATTTCACAAATTGGGATAGGTGAATCTTATAAATCAGTCAGCCAGTTTGGAAAGAAAATGGAGCTAGACTCCAGAATGCACATCAAACTATATTTCAAAAGCTGCTTTCAAGAAACAGAGCAGAGAGAAGGAAGAAATGCTTTATGCTATCAAGAGTTGTATTTCCCTCTTTCCCAACTTGTCTCTCTGATCACCTTAGAAGGCAGTGCCATTGAAAATTTGGAAATAAAACATTCACCGAGCATCAAAAATCATAGAATCCCTACAGTGCGGAATGAAGCCTTTTGGCCCATAAAGTCTGCACCAGCCCTCCAAAAAGCATCACATCCAGGACCACCTTTTACCATGGCTAATCTATCTAACCTACACATCCCTAGACACTATAGGATGGCCAACCCATCTAATCTGCACATCCTTGGACTGTGAGAGGAAACCAGAGACACAGGGAGAACATGCAAACTCCACATAGTCACCCAAGACTGGAATTGAACCTAGGTCCCTGGCACTCTGAGATAGCGGTGTTAACCACTGAGCTACTGTGCCACCCTAATACATAAAAGATATATGGAAATTCTGCTATTGCCACAGAAATGAGCCAACAATTGATCAACTGTTACCCCAAGTTTAATATCTAACAATAAAGGAGCTTAAGGAATTCTCACAGTGCAACCTTTTTTCACCTTGTCTGTACCAGAGTTTAACCTCATTATGTGAGTTGGTGTCCTGCTTTTATTCATTTTTTAAAATTTCTCAGGGTTAGTAGATAATAAGATTCCTTTAATTTCACTCAAGGTATTTGGCTTCTTCAAAGAGTAGCCAACATTGTTTTATTTGAAATGTGATAACTACGTGGTGAAAGGAAGTGAAAGTAAATTGAAGCAACTGACTAAGATGGGAATTGAATCTCTGTCCTCATCTCGTTGTGACAGATTAGAAGGCTAAGAGTCCAGAATGTTCCCATAGGCAAATGATAGAATTGGAGTGTCAGAAAAATAATTCATTCCTTCAAAAACAGTTTTTTTCTTTTTAAAGAGTGAAATTGTCGAAAGATTTCTTGAATACCTAAGATTAAAAGTACTAAGATATCTGTGGTTTATATTAATTATTTTGTATAGCAAAATGAAATAACATGATAAACTGAAAACTGCCCAAAAATGAACCAAAGCAAGCCAAAACATTGACATTTATTCCCCTTTCCTTGTATGCTGAATTTATGCAGCACTTCTTGTTTTTTTTCTTAATTTCAAATTTGGCCCAAAACCATCTCTAACACAGTCTAGGCACTCATCCTTAACAGTATTAATGCTCATGAGGTTTACCCTGTCTATATGTGATGTGGGGGTCACCCATGCTTTTTATATCTCCTGCTTTGTGGTTCTCTAAGCTCCCAAAAAACATGTCCCATATTAGACTTCTTTGCTGATCCAAAAACAACCACCAATGTTTGCTTCTCCTTGCTGTTTCTTAACTCCACCCAAAAATAATCCACATTTTGTTCTTCTGATCCAAGATCCTCCTTACTGATGTTCAGTTCCCATCTTTATTATCAAAACAACACCTTTTCCTATAGAGATAGCAAGAACTGCAGACGCTGGAATCAGAGATAACAAAGTGTAGAGCTGGAGGAACACAGGGAAGGGTCCTGACCCGAAATGTCAACTTTCCTGTTCCTCTGATGCTGCCTGGCCTGCTGTGTTCCTCCAGCTCCACACCCCGTTACCCCTTTCTATATCTTTTTCTGTCCTTCCTAAATGTGGGATATCTGGATGTTTTCTAGTCAACCTCTTCAGAGAAATAATTACACATCTCTGGAGCAGGTTGGACTTGAACCCAAGCCTCCTGGTTCAGCCGGAGGCTCTCCCATAAGAAACCATTAGAACTTGCCTCAGACACTTCTGTTAGTTCAGCTCATCAAAGGATATGAAGCAAAGACAGTTCAATAGAGTTAAGCTTGAGATCAACAGTAATGTTATAGATAACTTCTTTTCAAACTGTTCAGAGATGTTGTGACATAGGTCCAGAGCAGGTGAGACTTGAACTTAGGCCTCTTGGCTCAGAGATACAGTGTGCCACAAGACCAGATTGCTGTCATCTGCAGATGCATTTCCTGAAGTCTTACTCTACTTAGAGCTCAGAGATAGTCACTGTGAGGAAACAAGTTTGTAGCATACTTCTTAAATACAATTTTGCCACAGTGAGTTGACATAAGACTCTTTGACCAGAAGCATGTTTTATGCCAGCTTTTTGCTGTTATATAAATAAGAATCATTGATAGCGGTATTATTAATCCTAAATAAAAACCAAAAGAACCGTGGATGTTCTAAATCAGAAACAAAAACAGAAATTGCTTAGCAGGACTGGCAGCATCTGTGGAGAGATATCAGAGTTAATGTTTTGGGTCAAGTGAAGATGACCCGTTCTGAGGAAGGGCCACTTGACCTAAAACGTTAACTGTGATTTCTCTCCACAGATGTTCTCAGTCCTGCTGAGCAATTTCTGTTTTTGTTTGTGTTTGTTATTAATCCTAAATGTTTAGTCACCAGTTTAAGGCTACTCACTTGATTCTGTAACCTTCCATCTATCAATATTGTTAATAATTTATGAAGCATTATTTCATAACTTTCTATTACAATACTGTGTGCATGGCAAACATGTTTGCCTTAATCAATTCCCATTTTCTATTCCTCTATTTCTCTTTCCTCCACTCTACCTGTCCGCCAGCCTCTCTCTCTCTCTCTTTCTCCCTCTATCCATCACACCTCTCCCCCAACAACCCCTCACTATCTGTGAGGGTCTCTATTGAATTTTGGTGAGGTTCTGAAAAAAAAGATTAACAGTCTGGAAGCAAGTAGAAACAAAAATACATGCAAAAGCCAGTACTCAAGATTCTGAATAAGAGAAACAGACATTGGAAGCAAAGAATGGAAAATGATAACACAAGATGACTCAAGCCCCTTTTTAAGTCTGTAGTGTACTATTGGAATAATGCCACTTGCTAGTTTCTTGATTTATGAGTGAGCATTTGATGCAATAGCTGACTGCAATTTAGAAAAATATTCAATTTTTCAAAGGTTATCCAACATTTTGATAAGCTTAAAGTGATTGCAATGAGTGGGTTGGACTCAAGTTTAAGAATAAGCGCTTTTCAAAATTGCCCATTGATTTTTACGTTCTAAAGGATGAGCTATTACTTATTTTCAAATTATTTTGATTACTGGCAAGCCCTTTCTATTATTACTCTGTCAGTTCTGGAAAAATATTAGACTGTGAACTGTGAGCAAAAAATCAGAAATGAGCGAAATTCAATATTATAATGTAGTCTGGGTAGTTTACTATAACTGCATGATCTTTTTTACACATTTATTTTATTCGTGTACAGAGTGGAACACAATATTATAACTGAAACCAACAGTTATCCTGTATTTTGTGAAGAAATCGTAGAATCATATGTTAGAGAAGAGACCCTTCGGTTCATCAAATCTGCAACCAAGAAAAACTACTCTAATTCTACACCAGTCCCACACTGGAGCATAACCTTGAATGTTATGGTACTTCAAGTGCTCATTCAAGTACTTTTTTAAGGATTGTGAGATTTCTTGCCTCAACTATCCTCCAGGCAGTGCATTCCAGATTCTCTGGGTGAAAAAAAAGTCCTTGAATCCATCTAAACCTCTAGGCTTTCACCTTAAAATTATACCTCCCTGTCGTTGACACTTCAACGAAGGGGAACAGCTAATTTCTCTCACCCTGACCATGCCCTTTATAATTTTATACACGTTTCAGCCTTCTCTGCTCCAAAAACAATCGAGCCTTTCCAACTGCTTTTCATAGCTAAACTGCTCCATCCAAGGCAATATTATCATGCACCCCATCCAGTTCAACCATATCCTTCCGATAGTCTGATGATCAGAACTGTGCACAGTGTTCCAGCAGAGGTCTAACCGATATCCTATACAGTTTGAACATAACATCTTTTACAATTGTAAGTCCCCTTAACCACTCAATTAGCCTGACCTGCTGCCTTCAGAAATCCATGGGCAAGCACCCAATATCCCTCTGCTCCTCTGAGCTTCCTAGTGTCCTGCCATTCGTGAAGTACTTCCTTGTCTTGTTACTTCTTCCAAAGTGCAGTACCTCACATTTATCAGTGTTAAATTCCATCTGCTACAGATCTGCCCATCTGACCAATAAAACTATATCCTTCTGTAGCCTAAGACCTTCTTCTTTACTGTCAGCCAATGGGCTAATCTTCATTTCATCTGCAAACCTACTTATCATACCTCCCCACATTTTATACTATATCATTTCTATATAACAAAAACAATAAGTGGCCTAGCACTGATATCTGTGGTGTGCCACAGAATACTGGCCTCTAGGCACAAAAACAGCCTTCTACTGCTACCTTCTGTCTCCTACCACTAAGGCAATTTTGGATCCAATGGATTACCATAGATTCCATGTGATTTTATCTTCTTTCTCAGTGTCTCATGTGGGACCTTGTCAAATGCTTTATAGAAATCCATTTAAGATGCATCAACTACGATACCCTTATCTACACACCGAGTCACCTACTTGAAAAATTCAGTCAAATTTGTTAGGCATGATCTCCCACTGAGAAATATTTGGAATTAAGGAATATAATTTAAAATACGCCATACAGAGTTTTTGCAGGTAGAACTCTGTTTCCTTTCTAATCTTAAAACATAGAAACATAGAAGATAGGAGCAGGAGGAGGCCATTTGGCCTGTTGCACCTGCTCCACCATTCTTCACAATCATGGCTGATTATTCAACTCAAGAGTCTAATCCTGCTTTTTCCCCATGACCATTGATCCCAGTCACCCCAAGTGCTATATCTAGTTGCCTTACTTGCATTTAGGTTACAACCCAGCTTGTTTATTCTCTGAGTAATTTAATTCTTAGAGTCCAGGTACCATTCCAGCAAATGCATAGTCTCTAAGGACAAAATATCTTTCCAAAGAGCGTGTTAAATGGAACTGCTCACAACATTTTAGGTGTCATCTAAGTTGGACTTGGTATAGCTGAAGAATGATTGCTGCCCCTTTGTTTTCCCTCATTAGCTTCCATTGTTTTGTTTGATCATTTTCAGCATTGATTAATAACATTTTAATGATCTATATTCCATGGACCCTAAGCCTCTTTGGACTTTACTATTTCCAGCTTTTCATTATTAAGAACCCTGTACTGGAGCTGGGATCACAATGGGCGATTTGGTGTTGGAAAAATACTGTTCGGTTGTGAGTGAGATGACCTTATGGTGCAGATGCATTGTTCCTATCTCTGTATCCAGATCCAAACCCTGCTTTCCCCAGAAGTGTGTAATGACATCTCTGAACAAGTTGAATAGAAAATATTCAGGTATGTACTGTCAATTTGATAATTGTGTTAAACAGAGTTTGCAAGACTAAAACTTCCAACTTCTAAGTAATACTTTGGAGGAAAAAAAACAGACTGCGGTTCAATGAGGATCTTGTTGTATGTAGTACTATCCCTATTTCTGAATCAGGAAGTCTGCATTCAATTCATACCTGCACCAGAGAATATCTCTGAACAGGTTGATTAAAAAATATTTCTCCTTTTTAGAACAAACATCAATGACTTCACATTTGTCTTCATTGTGATCTGCCCATTCACTTAATCTATTAATGACTCTTTGTAATTTTATACTTTAATTTATGCCACCATTTCTGTTTAATTGGTAAATTTACATAATTGTCTTTCAATTCGATTTTCTAAATTGAGGACCCAACATGGAGAATTGTGAGAGAATGTTTACCACACTCTTCTGTTTGAGTTCTTGCCAACTTCCACGAATGTACTGTCTCACCCAAATCTTCCTAGAACCCTTACAGTGTGGAAGCAGGCCATTCAGTTCATCGAGTCCACACCCACCCTCCATCCTAACCCATCCCCATGCCTCTATCCTTGTAACTCTGCATTTGCCATGGCTAATCCATGTAATCTACACATCCATGGACACAATGGGTAAAGTTAACATGGCCAAACCACCTAACCTGCGCATCTTTAGACTGTGGGGGGCAGCTGGAGCACGCAGAGTAAACCCTCGCAAACACGGGGAGAATGTGCAAACTCCACACAGACAGTCGCCAGAGAGGGAATCAAATCCACGTCTCTGGCAGTGTGAGGCAGCAGTGCTAACCACTGAGCCACTGTGCCACCCGTGTCTGGCAATGAGCTGGGTAGCTTGAATGCCTATGGCAAACCACAAATCTGACATGACTATTCATGAAAAGAGGTTCATTCAAAGTAGAAATCTATATACTAATTTGTCGTAAAATGCTGAAATTCCATTTTAAGGGGGCAGTAGCAGAGCATTTAAAAAGTCATTATACCACCAGGTAGAGCCAACATGGTTTGTGAAAAAGATATCGTATTAGATAAATTTATTACAGTTCTTACGGTATGTACCAAGCAGGGTGAATGAAGGGGAACTGGCAGTTGTAGTGTATTTGCATTCCCAGGAGGCATTTAATAGGTGTCAAATAACAGGTTACTCAACAACATTATAGGGAGAATGCAGGAGCATGGGGTCCAGAAATATATTAGGCATGATGAAATGGCAGAGCAGACTCAATCAACATAATGGCCGAATTCTGCTCCTGAATATTATTTTCTCATGGTCTAATTTCAGAGTTCATGATGTTGGGGAGGATACATCAGCATAGATAGAGATTTGCTAACTAACAGAACCAGAGAGTCAGGAAAATAGATAATTTCAAGATTGACAAATTTTAATGAGTGATGTAATGATTGTAATGAGGTCAACCAGGTGGATCTCATAGGATATGAGTTCCCTGATTAGGGCAGCTAATCTGGTCAAATCAAGAAGCCCTGGCTGACAGATAAGATCAGGATTGTCAGACATCCTCATACTCTGAGAGCTGGCTCTAAGGGAGCTGGATCAGTGTCAAGTATTTTCCACGTGTAGATAAAAGGTGAGTTGGTGACCGGATACTGGCCTCTGTGGAGTTATTTCAGTGGCACCGAGAGTAGGATACTTCCTGAAGAAACTTGCTCACAGCCGTCTTTTAGTTGGGGTAAGCATTTCCGTCATCCTGCAGCTATTTGGGAAACTCGACACATTTGATCTGCTATTGAAGACCAAGCAGCATCAGAGGAGCAGGAAAGCTGACGTTTTGGGTCTAGACCCTTCTTCAGAAATTTTGTTGTCTCAGATTCTCCAGCATCAGCAGTTCCTACTATCTCTGTCGAAAGGATGTGTTTTTTTTTCCAGGCAAATGACATTGGAGCAGACGAAAAGCGACAAGAAATTCTACTGACAGTTTGTGGACCCACACTTTTTGCAGTTATTAGGAGCCTAACTTTGCCTGAGGCACCAGATATTAAAACCTCTCGAGGGTTGATGGATTTAGTTAATGAATATTATGATCTCAAGCCTCCTCTAATTCTGAGATGCTATTGGTTTTACTTGGCAATTTGAGAACCAGGGGAATCCACACTGGGATTTTTGACGAGGTTAAGATGACTGGCAGAGGCATGTGACTTTGGATTAACCCTTAATGGGATGCTGAGAGACTGTTCGGTATTTGGAAATAATGACGTAACCATTGCAAAGACATCTACTAGCTGAAGCCCAACTGGACATCAAAAAGGCACTATAACTGACTTTATCATTGGAAAATGCAGCAAGTGGAACATATCAGTTACAGAGTGTTTCAATGGAAGTGGATAACTTTGCCATAGTCATCATACCAGTCCAGATTGTGGAATCGGCAGCCCTGGTTGTACTGATTGTGACCACCGACAGGTTAGTTCGCCTTGTGAGTATTCTCTAAAGTTGAATGGCATTCGATATATAAGGACTCATCCATACCATCCATCACCCAATGGTCTGGCAGAAGGAGCCGTCCAAACTTTGAAGGCAGGCATAAAGAAACAGCTTCACTAGATACCAAACTGTCCCAGTTCCAACTTGATTATCGGACCACCCCTCATACAGTTGCAGGGGTAGCTCCAGCAGAATTGTTATTGGGGGAAAAAACTCTGCAACAAGTTAAGTTTGATCATCCCAGACCTGGAAGGGAGAGTGAAACAGCTTTAGGAATGTCAATGCCAGACACAAGACTCTGCTACGTGAGAGAGATTACTTCAGAGGGATGAAGCTTGGTGTAGGAACCACAGGAATGGCCCTGCATTGGTAAGAGGCATGGTCGACACAAGGTCAGGTCCAGTGATGTACAAAGTTTGGATAGGTGCGACAGTCATGAACAAGCATAAAGACTATATGAAAGCTGCAAGCTCGCAAACGAGACTTGAGCAAACATTCCTGGCTTTTCGGAATAGTTAGAAAACCGTAGGTTCTCAGTCTCTGTCAAGCATTGAAGATACCTTGGAATCTGAAATGGATAGGGTGGATGTCACTGCCTCGATGCCTTTGCTGCCTGAAGAAGAGTGAATTTCTTCCAAGACACTCCAGACGTAAGTGGTGAGCTTCTGTGCATCACACATCAACATTATCGAAGGCAGAGTCAGAGGAACCTTACCTGGTGCTAAAACACCCCAGGAGGAGCTGCAAGAAAAAGAACTATCTTATGTTCTTGGGCTTACAGGGGGAGAGATGCAATGATTGTAACAAGGTCAGCCAGGTGGACCTCATAGAATATTTAATTCCTTGATTGGGGCTGTTAACCTGCTTCAAACAGGGAGCTCTGGCTGACAGATAAGATCAGGAGTTTCAGGCATCCTCACATTCTGAGAGCTGGCTCAGAGGGCGCTGGGTCAGTATCAAAGACTCTACAAGTGGTAAATGAATGGTGACTTGGTGATGGGGATACTGGCTTCTGAAGATTTATTTCAAGTGGAGTGCCACAGGGATCAGTGTTGGGGCCTCAACTATTTACAGTTTATATTAAAAAATTTCATGAAGTGACCTGCTGTGTTGTAAACAAAAAATGGTTGATGACTCAGAGATGGATTGGAGAGTAAGTAAAAGAGTAAGGAGCATGTAAAAGAATATGAAGAGGTAAATTGGGTGGAACAGGTAAAATGATGAAAATTATGAGGTTGCCTACTTTGACAAAAAGATTTGAAAAACAGCATACTATCTTAGTGAGAGAGATTGTTGATGCTGTGGTACAGATGATTGATAATAGATTAAAGGGATTTGGAGTGAGTTAGGATACATGGAGTGAAGTTTTGGTTCAGTTCAAGTTTACACAATGTGTGAAAATGGTCAAGAAAAGATTGGAATAATTGAATCTTGACAGCTGAGAACATCAGAATAATTTTTAGAGGAACACAGCAACATCACATGTAAGGAATAGGTTGCAGTTATTCTATATTCAAATATTCTTTGGCTATTAATGCAAGTGCACTTAAATGTCACATTAAAAAAATCTAATATGCAAGTTAAAAATCATCTTTAGGGGAATGAATATATTCAACTTCTCTGATTTTAAATTACGTGGGCAGTCGACACTGCCGCACTATCTCTCAGGAAGCAAAATAAAGTTAGCTTTTACACTGACAGTGAGTGTTTTATATACTACAGCATGCATCTTGCCTGGAGAATTGTGCATTTCGGAGATATTCCACTAAACACAATGGGTAACTTGTGCTGTTCAGGGGACTTTTCCTTGGAAAAGGTTAGGAGGCCAAGTCTCAGGTTCGACTTTCACTCAGCTGGTTGAGCTTTTCATCAGGTTGCAAGTAGGAGTGTTACAGAGGCATAGACGGTAAAAATGTCATCCAACCACCTCCTCCTTATTTAACTTTCTACTGCCTGACGGCTGTGAAGGTATTGATGGGCATTCCTGAGGTGTTTTGTTTTTCTGATATATGGGAAACTATCATCAGAAATACTTGGAAGCAAAAGTTTATAAAACTCATTGTACTGTTAAAATATATTGAAGAGATGGTTTGGGGTATTATTTCTGCAGCATTAAAAATGAGCTATCTCTTGTTAATTTTGCTTGTAAGTTTAGTGATCATTTATGATGAAAATAATGATACTGATACTGACACTTGCTTTCAAAAGTAAAGGACCCATTCTGTATGTTTTATCCTCATATATAATGCTGCACATGGATTGGTAAAAGTTATCAGGCTACGAACAAATCACTCCTGCTGTTCTGATCCATGATAAGAAATTTCCAGCGTGAACAACAGCCATAATCTGCCAGTCTGTTTCATTTAGCCAATGGCATCAATAACAGATCAGCTAAAGGGTGATAACTAACAAGGAAGTCCACAGTTACAATTTCTGTGGAGACAGTGACTAATGCAAATGCAACTATAAATAGTACTGGGTGCTTGTGCCCTCCCGACTGCACAGCTTGAGCAGTTTTAATATACTCAACAGGCAAGATTTTGCCTTTTACTGAATATTTAATGTGTTTTCAAAAGCAAACTGGTCCAACACCAAGCGAACAGGAACATTCCAGTGAATGAATCCACTGGATGACTGACCTGACATTAGTTCAAACACCCGCTTCAGTATCAGTTTAAAATTCCACTGCTATTTCATTTGGAAAACGAAACCCATTCCTCTTCTTAATCAATTAATGTGACCATAAGCCATGCAGAGTGATTTTTACTTCACTTTTTCTGTCATGCATTCCTATATAATTGACATGGTGCACACAAAAATCATGTCAATTTGAAAAGTTATCTGTCAGATCCTGGATATGCTTTTGACTCAGATCCACTCATTAGAATCTAAACTATGGACAGGTCACCTCCTGAGCTTGACGTGCAAGCATCTTCCAAGAAGCCAGCAACAAAGTCTGCACATTTTAAGTTATTTGTTATTTTTTATCAGGTTCCCCTGTGGCACATCTTTTTTTCCCCAGTCAGGGATAAAAATATATGAACAAAGAACAAGAGTAGACCAGCTGACCAGTTGAGCCTTTCAATAAGATCCTGGGTGATCTGCTTTAACCTAAACTCTACTTTTCTGAATACCCCTGATAATCTTCCATTCCTTCGGTTATCAAGAATCTATCTACCACTGCCTTAAATATATTTTTAAAATTCTGCATCTACTGCTTTTTGAAGAAGGAATTCCAAAGACTCTGACCCCTCTGGTTTCTTATCTCTGTTTTAAATCTTATTTTAAAACAAGCCCATGGGCGACATTGTGGGCTCAGTGATTAGCACAGCAGCCTCACTGCACCAGGGTCACAGGTTTGATTCCAGCATCAGGTGACTGTGTGGAGTTTACATACCCTCACTGTGTCTGCGTGGGTTTCCTTCAGATGCTCTGGTTTCCTCCCACAGTCCAAAGATGTGCAGCTTAGGTGGATTGGCCATGCTAAATTGCTCATTATATCCAGGGAAGTGCAGACTAGGTGGGTAAGTCATGGGAAATGCAGGGTTACAGGGATGGGGTGGGTCTGGGTGGGATGGTGTTTGGAGCAGTTCTGAGGACTGAATGGCCTGTTTCCACACTGTCAGGATTCTGTGATAACCTTAATGATCATTTGTTGTGTTTAAAGTTATGTTAAAGAAGCTGAACATAGTTCAAATGTAACAGACATTTGTGTAGTAACATTGATATAAACAACAGCATCTGGACATTTAGTGTATTATAATAAATCACTTTTGCATGCTCTGTTAATGTAGGCCTTCATGTAAGTTAATCAAAGGCGTCATTTCCTTTCAACAGGTGACATTGCAGTGCTACTAATGATGTTATGCAATTGGTGTCAGCAAGTGATTAATGCAATTTTATTGTAAAATCTGGGAGCGTACTCAGGTACACTGATATTCAAACTGAATGAGTCTGAAATGAAAAGCAAAATTTATTTAATCCACTTATGAGCTTTCCATTTCCAACCTTGTGTCTGTAAGTTGTTACAATGCGGATTAGTGTCTAAAAACTCTCCACAGCCAAGTGCATTGGTTAAAGACAGGATTGAGTTCAGTTGTAAGGTCACTGCCGCTAGAACAACCAGCCAATAGCAATTTTGTCAACTTACTCAGAAATGGGCAGCCACTTAAGTGAACTACTGAAGAACTGATGAGGCTCCTGAAGCAGTGTTCCAGTATACGATAAAGAACTTTCATGTGACAAGGGGAAAAGGCAGCAAGTAAAAAAACATTAAATTGTGTTGTGAGGCAACACTTTTTAACTGTGAAATTTATCAACATTGGAATAAATTGCTTTTTAATGAGAGAATAAACAAACATGCACCTTGAGTACTTTCAAAATACCATGGAGACTAAGGAGTAAAAATTGAGGGCTCAGAAAAGAAGATTTTTAAAGAACAGCTAAACCAGCTGAGGCTGAACACCGCATTATGTTAAATTTGCACTTAAATTCACTAAGTTTTCAAACTGGTTTACTTTGTAGTTGCTGTGATGAAGAAATATTGTATTATTGGTGCAATATTCACATAGCTGCAAGCTTACTCCATTTATTAGTCACCACTTGGTTTATTTTTTCTGATAGATGCTCACAATGAGAAGCAGGTCATGGCATTTTTATTTTACTTCGAGGCCGAAAGAGCTGCAGAATGGTTAATGAATCCCTTTGCTCTCTGACCGATTAAAACTGTAGGAGAGAAGCATTTTCCATGGACCAAGTTTGTAAAGTGATCCTTGTTCTGAATGAATCCATTCACGTCTTAGGCTAAAGTTGATAGTCATTTTTCTGCTTTCACAGTAGATATCCCAGCCAAACAGATATGGCAGCTTCATGCTACAGTTCAATTCCCACCCCAGCTGATGTCAACATGAAAGTCTTGCCTTCTCAACTTCGCCAATCGCCTGAGATGTAGGGGCCCTCACGTTAAATTCATTACCCGTTGTTTCTCTCTAGCAGCCCTATGGTCCTTTGGGAATATTATCTTTAGTCCTGTCCAGGTCCTATCCTGACCTGTTTCTTTGTTCTTCTGACTCCATCTCAATATTCAAGCATTTGCTTTAATTCTATATCAGACCATCTTGTGTGCAGAGACACACTCACTGCTCACTGTGACATTGTTGCCAGAAACACCACAGACAGCTATTTGTACCAACGAATACGTACAACGAAATGGGTTATTTTTTTCAAACGTTTTAATCAATTCAGTTCAAAACCTTGCATTATGCTTTGTCCACTGCTCAACTCCCAATACTTGGATTTTGATTTGCTTTGGGTCTGACTTTATGAGTATCCATATTTATCTCTGAATTTGAATATCAAATTCAAAATGTGAATTCTTAGCAACATTGTATTCTTGGTCCAAGTAAACCTGCCAGTAAACACGAAGGCACTTCCATAGTTTCCATGTTCTTCCATGGAAGCCAAGGTGGGAGATCAAGATGACCCTCAGGGAAATTCCAGAAGGAAGTCTTAGCATTCACCTGATTCATTAATACTTCGCTGGAGTCCCTGGAAGAGTAGTAAACAGTGAGGAGGATAGTAATAGAAATCAAGAGAACACGTGCAGACTTGGGAAATGGGCAATGTTGTAAGAAGAATGAGGAGAGGCAATGTAAATTAAATAGTAGATGCATTATAGATGTAATATAAAGAAAACAGTTTTGCCAAAAGGTTGTGGAGATGTAATATTAATTCTTTGCTCTTCAGATTCCCAGCATCAATAGTATTTTGCTTTTGCATAATCCAAATGGTGCTATTTTATAAGTGGCTATAGGAAAGAAGAAAGTCTTGGGAATGTATATACACAAATCTTTATGTTGCATCACCATCAGCTTTAAGCTGCATGACTGTGAGCACACATATTTGCTCCAATAATCCACGTATGGTGATCATCATTCTGACAGGGATTACAGCCTGTTCTGAAAGTTGCAGCCGCTCATGGACTTGGAAGTCTGTGCGAAAGAGAAAAAAATCATTAAAGAGAATGCTGGTCATCAGCTGTCCCTCAATTCGTAGATGGCTGTACTCATAGTCACAAGTTTTTTTGCATGTGCTTCCCCGTGACTGACCAGGCCAATTCTTTGCGAGCATTGGGCAGGATGTCATACAATGTAGTGGGATTTAGGATCCAGCATTTACTTTCCTTTCTTTCCTTCTCTCCTACTGCTTAGCTCCATTCTTAAGACTGCATAATTCAAATAATACAGCTTGAGGGACAAGTTATCGTTTTGAATGATTTCTGCCAAACTCCACCAGGCTCCAACCAATCATTAACGTCTATGTTGCTACACTCCAAGGGGAGCTTCAGAGTATCCTTGAAACACTTTCTTTGCCCATTTTAGAACACTGACTGCTTGAGAGTTGAAAAAACAAGAAAATTGGGGAGACAGTTTTTGGTCATCTGGACACACACAATCTCTCTGGCCCAGAGAATGAAGAATTAAAGGGTGTAATCTTAATCCTTCAAGTATTTAATTGTTGAGGTCTTTCAAGATGTCAAACACTAACTTTTTAAATAATTTGTCATACATCTATCTTTTAATTCAACCCTTTCTCCCTTCTTATCCTGCTTTGATATTGAATTTACTAATATAATACACCTTTTGTTCCTAATACTTCCTCTGTTTATTTATTGGTTGTTTCAGCTGTGGCTCAGTTGGTAGTTCTCTAGTCTCCAAGTCTGAAAATTGTAGGTTCAAAAAGCATGGATTCAAGGCACGCAGTGCTGGAGGAGATGCTGCATTGTTGGAGATGCCATCTTTTGGATCTCTTCTTTGGTGGATACAGAAGAACCTAAAGCGATCTTTTAAAGAAGAGAGGGTGAGTTACGCCCAGTATTTTAGCTAATATTTATCTCTCAATCAACATCAAAAGAACTCATTATGTAATCATTATCTTGTAGTTGTTCTGGGATAATATTGTGTGTAAATTGGCTATTGTGTTTTGTACACCACATTTTTTCACTTCATTAGCTGTAAAACATTTTAGGTTGTCTGATGGCCAAGAAAAGACCTACAAATTGCAAGTCTTTTGTTTTGGGAAATGTATTGCTGGTGTAAATAAGGAGAAGTGGCTTCCAGTGACAATACAATCAGTAGCCAAAGACACAGGTTGAAAGTAATCAACAAAAGAGCCATAGGTGATATTGGAATTTGTGGTTGGTTGGCTCGCCGAGCTGGTTTGTTGTTCTGCAGACGTTTCATTACCCCGCTGGGTAACATTGTCAGTGCAGCCTCCGATGTTACCCAGCAGGGTAATGAAACGTCTGAGGAATAACAAACCAACTCGGTGAGCCAACCAACCACAACATCCACAACCCGAGCTACAAATCTACTCCAAAACCTTAGATATGGGAATTTGTTTACACTAGCCAGCTGTTGATTTAGAAGGTACTATGTGAGAGGCTGTTGAAAGCAAATTCAATAATAATTTTCAAAAGGAAGTAAGACAGTCAAGTAAAAACATCTGCATGGCAAGGAAGCTGGTGAGCCTAGAGCAGGACAGTAACAGATGGCGGTGAGGCAGCTGGTGAGCCTGGAGTGGGACAGTAATGGATGGCAGTGAGGCAGCTGGTGAGCCTGGAGTGGGACAGTAATGGATGGCAGTGAGGCAGCTGGTGAGCCTGGAGTGGGACAGTAACAGATGGCGGTG
>NC_063336.1:25785158-25786110 GCF_021869965.1 Rhincodon typus
AGTGGGACAGTAACAGATGGCGGTGAGGCAGCTGGTGAGCCTGGAGTTGGACAGTAACAGATGGCGGTGAGGCAGCTGGTGAGCCTGGAGCAGGACTCTAGCAACAGTGTTGAGGTACCAGCTGTTGGAGGAGAAACATGGGAACCTGGTATAGGCTACTACATTGGCAGAGGCGATGCCAGCGAGGTAGGCACAGTGGTGAAAGATGGCGAATTTGACATTAGTTGGGTCCAGCACTGGTGGCAACAAAGCGGTGGCAGAAGGGCTATTGACTCTCTTTAAGCTTTTTTTTTTGTCACTCTTAAACAATTAAAAATAGCAGCAGAACCATGGCGACAGTGGAAGCTTTTGACTATGTATTTTACTGTATTTTTCATTCTAAAGTAAACGTCACAATAAAAAAAGCTCATTCAGGATTGTGGGAAAAAGACAGGTGAGTGAATCTAATTTATGGCTCTTTCAGGGAGGTAGGTCTGGGATAAATGAAAAGCCAATCAAATGTGTCTCAAGTGGAATGCCCCAGCCTTTCAACTTTCTTACATTATATGCCCTTCTGTTCATTGTGAATATATGTGGTATTGGGTTATGTAGAGCTGAAAAGGTCAATTGTACATTACCCTTCAGTTGGCAGTGTAGGAGCTGGAATTGGGCCCTGGATTAGGGATGGGGGAACTATACCAGTATTTCAGTTCCTGATCACTGCACAGTGACCCTACTGTATACGGACTGTTTGTCATGTCTATCATCTTGGTTTTCGGAGGTGCAGTCCAGATATCAGTGATCCAACACTCAAAGAGTTTATCTAAAGCAACCACAATTTTTATTCTTCAAATTTTCTTTAAACAATTATCAAACAGTGAATGAGTGAATGCCACCTCTGTGGTTTGGTTCAGAGATAGTAGGAACTGCAGATGCTGGAGAATCCGAGACAACAAGGTGCAGAGCTGGATGA
>NC_063336.1:25786510-25819614 GCF_021869965.1 Rhincodon typus
CAGAAACCCGAAACGTCAGCCTTTCTGCTCCTATGATGCTGCTTGGCCTGCTGTGCTCATCCAGCTCTGCACCTTGTTGTCTGTGGTTTGGTTGTTTAGTTTCCTAGAGAAACAGACAGAGCCATTATCCACGGTCATGGGGCAAAGGGGGGTGGTGGGGGGTAGCACATGTCTCCAGGCACCATTCTTGTGAGGCACCTGGTCCTCAACCACAGCTGGAATGTAAGAGTTCTCAAGGATATGAGGAGAAATTTCTGATCCTGAATTGTACATTGGCCTAATCAGCATTGCTTCCTTGACACTTACTGTTGAATTCAGCAAAAAATCTCCATTTATCCCAATTCTCTTCTGTGTTACAAAATCTGTCTGCTGGTTCTTTGTCTTCTTCCTAGGGTTTATAATGTGTGAGGTTGAGGTGTATCCATAATTCGAGAGATAAAAGATGAACTAAAGAAAATAAAAGTGAACAAGCAACTGAGAAAAGGAGAAATTTCTTCACACAGAGCATGGTGAGCCTGTGGAATCTTCTGCCACAGAAAGCAGTTGAGGCCAAAACATTGAATGTCTTCAAGGAGTTAGAGTTCTTAGGGCTAAAGGGATCAAAGAATATGGAGGGGAAAGAAGAAACAAGGTACTAAGTTGGATGATCAGCTGTGAACACATTGAATAGAGGAGCAGGCTCAAAATGCCAAATGGCCTACTACTGTTCCTATGTTCTATGTTTCTGTATTTCTATCATGGCTGCTCCCAGACAATCTGACATAGGCCTCTAAGAAGTGGTACCAATGATCACACATTGTTTGCACATAGATGGAATTGAACCCTTTTCTATTATCAAGCTCATGGTATGGCCTTCTCAACACAGTCTGTCTATGTATGTGCAGTCTAGTATTCCCTACACCTGGGTAAAGACAGCTATTCTAAAGCCTTTTGCTCAGACTGCAGCAGAATCCTTGTTGCGGGGAAATGAGACAAAGTGATGTGATCCATTGCAAAGAGCAATAGTGACACGTAGCCTTGAAATATTTATGGGTGGACAGTTAAGAGATTCCTCACAGGTCTTCAATGTCCCCTTCAAAGGATCCTGTAGAAAAGAGACCTGATGACCATGCTAAGCCTGAAACTAATGGTACTGAGTGTGACCAAATTTCTCACCATGGCTCATGTCGTTCCAGACTGAGAGTTTATCACCCATTTTTTTTTACCTCTCCTTGACTTAGGCATTCAGCTCAATCTCACAAATTATGGTACTTTAGAAGGATAGGAAGAAGCAGTGGATAGATTTTGTAATGCAAAAGAGAATTGGGGTGGAAGAGGACTTTTTGTTGCATTCAATGGTGAGTGTCTAGGAAATAATGCTGGTTAAATCAATGCGCAATGTCTTCAGCGTTAGAAGTTTGGGGACTTTGGGCAATACCATTGACACTTATCATTTTATTGGTAGCTGGAGTTACTTGAAAGCTTGTTATTGAGTTTTAACTCAAAGCATTTATGTGTATTTCAGAAATCCTGCAAAAAGAATACCAGCTCAGTGGTTCAAGTGAGAAATTTATTTAATCAAAAAATAAATGCATGAAGAAATAATGGAAGATTGGTGAAATGCTGCTTGAAAATGGATATAGTCTACATGCCAATAATGAACAATTTCCTGCAGTCAGTATTGCAATAATGATTGACTCATCCTTTGACTCACTGAGGCAAAAGGTTGATATTGTAACAAATGACTATAAATGCTCATGTTAAGTAACAATGCAGTTACATGAGAGCTGAGTAAATGCATCAAGTCGTGGGCCAAACGTCTTGCACATGCTTATTTATCTCCCATTAGTTTTAACAAAATATGTCAGAATCAAAAGAGAGAAGTCCTGGAAGTAGCCCCATACAGAATAAGAAATGTAAAATTCAAACTGTGGGTGGTGTTCCTTTGGGTTGTAAGCAACGTTTGAGAATGTTACTGGGTCTGGATGCAGAATTTTAAAAGATGTTATGTTACATCCGGGATTCACAAATTACTGGAATGAATCTCTGTCATGTTTGCCAACAGGGAATCTGATGAAACAATAGATGAATCAGTCAGTTGATGAACAGCATGGTGCGTCATAATGGTTTGCCAAACAGCATGTGGTAGTGCCGTAAACTGTGCTGTGAACTGAGCAAACAACTTGCTATCTTTGTTCATATTAACATTATATCCTGTAGTCATCCAATTTTGGCAGTAGGAGAAGAAAAGGAGCTGTGGAGAACATAATAATTGGCCCTGTGGATACCTACTCTCGTCCTTGCGAAAACTAAAACAGAGTCCTGATGAAGGGTCCTGACCTGAAACATCGATTTTCCTGCTCCTCTGATGCTGCCTGACCTGCTGTGTTCCTCCAGCTCCACACTGTATAGACTCTGACTTCCAGCATCTGCAGTTCTTGCTATCTCCTAGTCACTGAAAACTAAATACTGCCACTGTCAGATGTTAGATATTGGGATGTGCATGCTGTGATGTCAGAGAAAAACAAGATATCAAATGCAACAAGTCTGAAACAAAAGATGACGATGGCCCAGATATTGTGAACAAGTTCGTAAATCCTACTTACAACATCGGCCAGATTAAAAATTACCCACTCACCTTTTCAGATGTCTCCAAAGTTGGATAGGGCCCTCCTGTTGCAAACCTGTCCAGTGCTCTGTAAATCTCGCTGTGGAGAAAATCCTCACAGTAGTCCCCAGCCCCCTTTTTTTTGTAGCAATCAGTGCAGTTTCTATATTTAAATGTCCAGCAACACAGACAGCTAGTTCAACAGCCCCAGTAAAACAGGTAAGTTAGAAACTATAGATGTGAAGCTGGAAAAGCACAGCAGGTCAGATAGCATCCAAAGAGCAGGTAAGTCAACGTTTCAGGCCGAAACCATTCCTCAGGACGACGGATTTCAGCCCAAAACATTGACTTACCTGCTCCTTGGAAGCTATCTGACCTACTGTGCCTTTCTAGCCTCATACCTATAGACTCTAGCTTCCAGCATCTGCAGCCCTTATTGTCTCCTTGTCAGTAAGTTAGAAAGGTGAGTGCAGTATTAGAGTGGCAGATGGTTAAAGGGTTAGAGTGCCAGGTGATTGAGGACTGGTAGTGTGCTAGCTGGGTGAAGGGGATATTGTACCAGCTGGGCAGTGTGTTAGGTGGGTGGGGTCAGTGGGTACCATATGGTCAGTGTGTTGGTTTGGGGATCGAGGTGGTTTTTGGGTTCAGACCCAAAACCACCTCAATCCCCAAACCGACACACTGACTGGGAGGGTCTTTAGGTTCCAGGGGCTGTCAGGCTTGTCACAGGTACCTGGAGGAGTTGGTGGGTACACATGCCTGGGGAGGTCAGGCTGGTGGGGAGTGGGTTTGGAGAATGGGTACTATGAGTTTGAGTCATGGGGTTTGCTGTGAGCTCTGGCTGGAGGTTGGGGACAAGGAGCTTGTGTTGGATGGGTCTGGTGGAAGTTGAGCAGTGTGCTGTCCATCAGAATCAGGTGGTGGGGAGGGCAAGAATTTGGGGAAAGTGTAGTTGGAGGGGTCAGTGACATCTCAGAGGAGATCAATTTAATAGATACTCAGGAGTAAGAGTAGGTTTTTAATGCTTTAACTCTTCCTGGGTTACTATGAAGCTTAAGTAAGTTGGAACTCAGATGTGTCTGACTTTTAGGGGCTTTGTCAGAAGTTTCCAAATACAGGAGGATTGCTGCTTGGTTTCAATTTCCCAGTAAACTCCCATGGAGTGAGTAAGCTGCATCAAAGATTCCACATTGTTCAGGAAGCTGCGACCATGACAGTGGTGCCGACTTCCTGTCCCACCCACACCCACAGGCACTCACCTTTGGCCTTATCCAGTTCACCTCTCTGCTGCATTTATCTTCCAGCCTTTCCCCTTTCTGGGCTTCTGTTTTCCTGCTGGCGGTCCTGGAACCCAGCAGTCAGGAATCCTCTACCTGTTCCCTCCCCCTCCTCCAAACAAATCACTTCATCCCTGGGATCAGAGCAAATGGATAGTGCCAGGAGTCACCTGGCTATGTGGGTGTGGTCCTGCCCCACCCTCCCCTTGCCTGCCTCCAGAGGAAAAGGGAGAATGTCTCTGGGAGGAAGGCAGTACATCCGTAATGATGACCTGTGACGTCATTGTTAAAGTACATGGAAACATGGAAACATCAAAACAAAAATGAGGCCTGATTTGAAAAACAGGCACCAAAGAATAAACACAGGTAAAATAAAACTAAATTAAGAGGGGAAAATTAAAGTGAGGACTACAGCATCCCACTGAAAACTGGCCAAGCTGACAACCAAGCAGACAAATAGGAGTGTGTTTGACTGACAACACGGTCCCCCCCTCCACCCGACCCCCCAACCCACTATCCCTTAAACTGACTACTCTCCTTGGCCAACCAATTACCCCACCCCACATGGTCTAACCCAACAGCCATCCCAACCTGAGCTGACTACTGCCCCATTTACCTTATCTGACTATCCCCTCCAACATATTAACTACCCTCCTGACCTAACTCACCTCCCCTCCCTAATGCCAATTTGACCTGAATATACTGACAATCCAACTAAGCTTCCAATTTGACCTGACTGTCCTTCTGATCTGGCTACCTTGTTGACGACCCTATTACTGATCTGACAGTCTCTCCCCGATCACTGGATAGCTTCCTCATTCACCTGACTACCTCCACCCCCCCCCCCCCCCCCCCCCCTAACTATCTGGCTACATTTAGCCCTCACCTGACTCTCCTCTTGGCCACCCAGGAACCCCCGTAACTCAAATGGATGAAAACTCTGACCTCACCACCACCAACCCACCCCTCTGAAACAATACCCACTCACCTACATGCCCTTCTACCCTGTACTTAGTTCACTCATTAGCTATTCACCCTTTTCATGCCCCTCATGTTTTTATAAACCTCCATAAGTTCACCCCTCAACTTCTGACGTTCCATGGAAAAAAATTCCCATTCTATTTCGGCTCTCCCTATAATTGAAATTCTTCAGTCTGGGCAACAATCTTGTAAATCTTTTCTGCACTCTCAAGTTTAACAATATCCTTCCTGTAGAAGGATGACCAGAATTTTACTCAGTATTCTAAAAGTGGCCTCACCAATATCCTGTACAGGGATATGAGCCACATGCTGGCAAATGGAAAGAGGTCAGGTTGGGATGTTTGGTCAGCACTGACGAATTGGACTGAAGGTTCTGTTTCTGTGCTGTATAACTCTATGATTATTTGCCCACCTACCAACATCATCCACCGACATACTTCATCCAATTGCCCACTTACGTCCTGACCCTCCTGATTCACCTACCCAGTCACCCAATCACCCATTTATACACCCACCCATTCTCTTATGTTCAAAGAACAGATCTTTAAATTGACTATGTCTTGTTCTTCACTTGACTTTATTCTGCACTGATGGAGTTCCAAACTCCACAACTTCCACAACCTTCCACTCAATGCACACTTTGCTGTTTATTTCTGACACAGCTTCAGATGAATTTGGTAGAAATGTTGCTTTTCTGATTCAGGGGAATCTATGAGCACCGGACATCCAATCATCCACTGCTCCAAAGTCCCAGGCCTTTAAGTTATGGCCTCATTTGCCTACTTGAATGGATGTAAAGGATCCTACAGTAAGATATTGAAGAAAAGCATAGGTGTTATCCCTGGCATGAAATTACTATTTATCCCTCAATCAACATCACATAAAACAGATTATCTGGTCATTTTCACATTGCTGTTTGTGGGAGTTTGCTGAGTGCACATTAGATGTCGCATTTCGTAAATTACAAGTGTCTACAGTAAAAGAAGTACTTTGTTTTCTGAAAAGCACTTGGAGACATCCAGTGATCATGAAAAGCAGTTTATAAATATTGAGCTTTTCTGTTTTTCCATGCCAACCATTGTTGTAAGGGAAATATTTGGGGCTTCAGGGCTAGTTTTTTTGAGGAAGTGACGAAGATGAGCAATGGCAGACTGTTACAGACACAAATGTTGATGGAATTGAGGATAGCGATGAAGGCCGACAGAGGATACAGCAGGATATAGGTCGGTTGGTGGCTTGAGCAGAGAGATGGCAGATGGAGTTTAATCCGGAAAAATGTGAGGTAGGTCTGCATTTTGGAAGGTCTAGTCCAGATTGAAAATATACAGTAAATGGCAGAACCCTTCAGAGTACTGATAGGCAGAGGGATCTGGGGTGTACAGGGTACACAGGTCACTGAAAGTGGCAATGCAGGTGGAGAATGCCACCAACAAGGCATACAGCATGCTTACCTTCATCGGCCGGGACATTGAGTTTCAAAATTGGCTGGTAATGTTGCAGCTGTATCGAACCTTAGTTAGGCTGCATTTGGAATATTGTGTTCAATTCTCGTCACCAGAAGGATGTGGTGGCTTTGGAGAGGGTACAGAAAAGATTTACCAGGATGTTGCCTGGCATGGTGGGCATTAGCTATGAGGAGAGGTTGGAGAAACTTGGGTTGTTCTCACTGGGACGATGGAGGTTGAGGGGGGACCTGATAGAGGGCTACAAGATTATGATGGGCATAGACAGACTGGGCAGTCAGAAGCTTTTTCCCAGGGTGGAAGCATCAGTTACCAGGGGCCATGTGTTTAAGGTGCAAGGAGCAAGGTTTGAAGGCAAGTTCTTTACACAGAGGGTGGTGGGTACCTGGAACTCTTGACGGGGGAGGTAGCGGAAGCAGATACTCTAGTGGCTTTTAAAGGGTGTCTTGACAAATATATGAATAGAAAGGGAATGGAGGGATACGGTCCCCGGAAGGGTAGGGGGTTTTAGTTGTGACGGGCAGCATGTCGGTGCTAGCTTGGAGGGCAGAAAACCCTGTTTGTGTGCTGTAATTTTCTTTGTTCTTTGACCTCATTTTTTTTTCTGAGAGGAAGGGGTGGTGGTGTGGTGATGTCATTGGATTACTTAATCCTCAGATTAATTCTCCAGAGTCATGTGTTCAAATCCTATCATGGTAGCTGGTGAATTTTGAATTCAATAAAATGTGGAATTAAATGCTAGTGCAATGGTGACCAGGTCAAAATTGTTTTGTTGGAAAAGTAAAATCAGGGTCACTAAAATCCTTTGGGGAAGGAAATCAGCCAGTCTTACCTGGTCTGGTGTCTATGTGACTCCGGACACTCAGCAATATTGTTAACTCTTAACTGACCTCTGAAATAACCTAGACAGCCAATCAGTTCAAGCGCAATCAGGTATGGATAATATGTGCCAACTTTGCCAGCGCTGCCTGTATCTCACACAAAAGAATAAAAAAATAGAAACCACCGCATCAAGCCGATGCTGCAATGCTGTCTCTATTTAGCTGGTAGCCTCTTCACGTAGATGTGGTGGGGTGGGGAGGGGTGTCCCACAGGATGTTCTGCTGTTTATATGCTTAAGATGCCCCGAATGACTTTGGTTTTGGGGTTTGGTGGCACACCACCTTTGTGTAGGCCCTCTACTTCCAGCCTGACTGTGGTGAAGACCCTCACAGAGTCGATGGCTCTCTCCGCAGCCAACCTTCCAGCTCGTCCCAAGAGGGAGGGGGAGTGGGAGAACCTACAATTTACTTCAGTTTCTCTCCACCTCCCCAGATGCTGCCAGATATGTTGAGTATTTTCAGCATTTTCTGATTCCTTCATTTATCCTGGGCTCAGGGTTGGGATCCTTTGCATTAATCTTTCTGCGCAGATGAAGAAATATTTAATGTGGTGCTTTTGTTTTAAAAAGGCCGGTTTGCATGGGTCTTCAGTGAGAATCGTTCCCCAAACTGGTACCTGTATTTTCGTTTCCTACAAAGCATTATTCTGCCATTTCAGATTCAAATATGACCTAACTGATATTTTCAGCATTTTCTTCCTTTATTTTCAAAAAAAAATACACAGCTGAAAGCACAAGTCAGGCAGTGGTGAAAGATGGATTGTGGATCTGCTGTTATTGAGTTAATGTTGCTCTCCATGGACAATTTAAACCCCAGTGTGCCTAACAATGCAGCACTGCATTGAAATTTTGTCTAAATTACAGACTGGTGGAATCATAGAAGGAGACTAATTAGTTCCATTGCCTCGTTCTTTGCCTATATGTTTGCAAATTTTCCCATTTCATTTTTTTTTGATTATTTCATGGGATGTGAGTATCATTAGCTAAGCTGGAATTTATTCCCCATCCTGATTGTCCTCAAAGGTGTTGGTGACCTACCTTCTTGAACCGCAGCAGTCTGTGTGGTGTAGGCGCACGCACAGTGATGTTAAGGAGGGAGTCTCAAGATTTAACCCAGCGACAGTGAGAGAACAGCAGTGTAATGTCAAGTTAGATGATGCATGATTTGGAGGGTAACCTACAAGCAGTGGTGTATGTCTGTCTAGATGGTAGTAGTTGTGATTTAGGAAGGTGCTGTTGGAGGTGCCTTGGTGAAATGTTGTCATGGTGAATTGTGAAATAGTGAAATATTCCCGGCAGCAGACGGAATCAGTTTAGGTCCAGCGTGGGACCTGGCAGCATCTGTGGTGACTCCTTTGGCATGGTGAGCCTAGCGAGAAGTTTAAGCCCTCTTGGGATTTGTCAGCATCAACAGTGGCTGCATTGCTGAGATTGGCTCAGCGTGGACTCCTGGAGGCGGTAACATCAGTGGAGGCAAGATGGCCCTGAAGAATAGCGGGTCTGTTCCAGTGGTGGCGATGTGGCAAAGAGACTTGAGGCTGGTCAACTGCTTCATGCTGGTTTTGGTCTCAGCCTCGGGGTGGAAGAGCCCAGAACCAGGCCATTGGCTAAGCACTTAACAAGAAGGACAGTAAATTCAAATTCTTAACTTTATTTACTTATTTTCTACCCTTATATTCTGTGTCTTGGTTTAGTTTCTGTGTTTTAAGATGACACCGGAGAGCATACAACACATTTCACTGCATTTGTAACAAATACCTGTAACAAGTACATGCAACGATAAATAAATCAAATCAAATCAATACAAATGAAATTAAAGCAAATCAAATAATATAGTGTGACTTGTAACTGGTGCTTTAGTTATTTATCCAATTCCCTTTTGAACGTTGCGATGAGTCCAGTTCCTTCAGAGACTCCAAATTGCAACAACTCTGTGGAAAATCGTTTTGCATTTGGTTTGCCATTTATCTTAAATCTGTGTTTACTGTGTAAAATGTTTCTGCCACTGGAAGCAGTTTTCCCTTACTTACTCTACTAAAACATTTCATGACTTTGGGCACCTTTATTAACATTTTCTGCTCTAAGGAGAATTATACCAGTTTCCCCACTTTACAAAAGCTGTGCATACCTTGTATTATTTCACTAAATTGCTGAGAATTGCTCTTCTCGGCCTTGAAACTCTTCCAGAATTGACACAATATTTCAGTTGTCCATAACTTTCTGATTCAGATTGCTGCCAAATTGTGTCAAACACTGAAAAGAAAATAAGGCACACAACCATTGCCTTGACAGGAAGTCATGTGGCTCAGTGGGTAACGTCACTGTCTCTGAGAGAGAAACTCCATTTTTGATCTCCAACCCAGGACCTGATGGCTAAGGAAGATGCATTCATAACAATGCCCAACAAGATGAGCATTAAATTGCCTAATCCTTCCAATGCTTGCCAATAGTAACAAGAGGAATAGGTGAGATTCCATATTAATAGTGTGATGGACAGAATGTTGGAGCCTCGAACATCATTGCCCATAGTTCTAGACTATTATGAGCAAATTACCATAGCAGCTTAGAAAATTCAGACATGTTTTGCCAGTACATTAAAACAAATAAAAAGATTCATGAAAGTGACGAGCTTTTCAGAGATTTACAAGGTAATTTGTGCATTGATAATAGACTGCTAGAAGATATCAATGGTTTAGCTGAGTCAATGGAAAAGAAACAAATGTCAAGGTTGTGCCTTTTGGGAAGGCAAATGAAGGAAAGGGATACACAATAAACTGAAGGGTATGGAGATGGTTGAAAGAAAGTGAGAGACTTTGAAGTGCATGGCCACAGGTAGCTGAATGTGGCAGGACACTTTGATAAGGTGGGGAAGAAGGCAAATAATATGCTTTCCTGCATTGGGTGAGTATTGAATGCAAAAGCTGGGATGGAACTATGTAAAATGTTGATTAGGCCACAGCTGGAGTTCTGTGTGCAGTTCTGGCCATCAGATTACAGGAATACCATAATTGCTTGAGAGAGGGCACAGAGAATCTTTGCAAGCGTGTTGTCAGGGCTTGAAAATTGCAGCTACGAGGAAAAATTGGATAGGTTGGCTTGTTTAACTTAGAATAGAGCAGGCTGAGGGTAACTTGATGGAGGTGCACAAAATAACGAGGGGCTTGGAGATCTGTTACCCCTGGCAGAAAGGCCAATAGCAGTTGCACAGATTTAAGGTGACTGATAGAAACATTAAAGGGAGGGTGAGATAAAATGTTTTAACCAAGAGGGTGATGGATGTTTGGAATTTGCTGCCCACTGTGGGAAACCCTCTACCCATTGGAAGAGAACCTGGATCTGCTGCCGAGCCTCTGTAACCTGCAAGGATATGGATCAGCTGCTACAATATGGAATTAAGTGGACAGCCCATTTATTTTGCCAAAGCAGACATAATGGGCTGTATGGCCTCATTTTGTGCTGTAGCTTTTCTATGGTTCTAACTCTGGCTCTTTGAGTGAACATTAAGATAGCATCGCCAGTAGTATCTCAGACATGTCATATTGAGACATTGCCATTTTTATAGCTGCAGCTGATGTTTCAGGCTCAAATTCTTGGCTAAGGCGTCATTGAAGGCTTGTTATTATTCTGTAGTATTGTTGAGCTCAGCTGGTGTCCCTGTATTCTTTGTGAAGCCAATCTACTTTCTTTGCATGTACATTAACATGCTAGATTTCATGACAGATCAATTTAATTTGGTATAAAATTGCCTGTTTGTGTATCTAGTTATCTTCCTGTTTGCCCATTGAACGATTAGTGGTGTGAAAGTAGCCTAAGGATGCACATCATTTATCATAACAGAGATATTTGAAATGGCATATATCATATACAGCAAACATTTCTTTAAAAAAAAACCTCTATAAAGAAATGTGACATGTGTTATTTAGAATAGCACAAAAATCTTCAGTCTGTGATTCAGGATGGTTCAAGTGAACTGGAAATATTTCAGCAATCTGCTCAATTTCATCAAAATAATGGGAAAGCTGGTGGATGTAATGTCACCTCCCATGCATGTGAAATCACTCTCTGTGATACTGTTATAAGTTGTCTGCAGGTCCCAGTTTGGGGAAGGATTCCAGCTGAAGACTCACACAAGGCAGCCATTCAAAAACACGCCACACCTAATACATCTTTGTCGTTGTCTGGACAAAAAGATTAATGGAAAGGAAACCAACCCTGAACCTGGGATAAATGAAAGCAAATTGCATTTGGAGCCTTATAATCATTTAAACCAAATTTTAGAACTTCAATTTAACAATAGCTTAGTGGAATAAACGACCTGCTCCCTTCAAAACATGTAGATACTGGTGATATACGGGAATACATGCATTCATATCATGGCATTCATGACTTCAGCAAGGTGTTTTACTTCCAGTTAAATATTTTTATAAGATTTTAATCACTGTCATATGGCACTGAAATTTGGCAGCCAATTTTCACATAGCAAGCTCCCAGAAACTCTTTGTTTCAATGATTTTAGTTAACAGATAAATGTTGGCTGAGATACTGGGGAGAACCCCACTGATATCTTCTAACTAGCACATTGTTTTGAGCCTTCTGAGAACACAGATGAAGTGTTGCTTGATTGTATCATCCAGCACCTGCAAGATTGTAGCAATCCTTCAGTAGTCACTTTAGATTATATTCTCTGGGTCTCTGAAGTATAAGGTTGAGGTTCATGATTTTGGTAGCAAAAGCAGGAAGGCAGATTATGATGTGAGTAGTGGTATATTGGGAAGGTGGGAGGTGCAAGGAGACCTGCTTATTCTCATACATCAGTCACTAAAAGCAAGCATACAGGTGGAGCATGCAGTGAGGAAAGTGAATGGCTTATGGTCCTCATAGCCAGAGGATTTGAGTAACAGGAGCAGGGATATCTTGCTGCAAATGTACAGGGCCTTCCAAACCTGGAATATTGTGTGCAGTTTTGGTCTTGTATCTGTGGAAGGATGTTCTGATGATAGAGGGAGTGCAACAAATGTTTACCAGACTGATTCCTGAGATGACTAACGAAGAGAGATTGGACTGAATGGGACCATATTCACTGGTGAACCTTCAGCCCATGTGCTCTAATCTCATTTTCCAGCACTTGGCCTGTAGCCTTGAATGCTATGATAAGTAAAGAGTCCATCTAAATAATTCTAACTATTTTGAGAGTTCTTACCTCAATTACACTTTCAGTCAGTGAGTTCATGACATCCACAATCTGTTTTTTTCCTCAAATATTCTCTCAACGTCATGGTCCTTACTTAAAACTGCACCCCCTGGTTATTGACCCTTCCACTCAAGAGAAATGCTTCTCCTTCTCTATCCGTTTATATCCCTTAGAACGTTTTATACCTCAATCAGATGCTCCTCCCATAGCCTATCTAATCCCTCTTTGATGCTGAATTGCAACATCCTAGTGAAGCTCTTCAGCATTCTCTCTAGTGCAGTCACATCCTTCCTGTAGTGTGGTAACCAGAACTGCTTGAAACGTTGAATCAAGCTTCATACTCGGTTTGTAGGACAGCTCTTTGATTTTTTTTTAATGTTCTTTTGACTAGTCGCAATTCTGGCCATTCTTCAAGCACACTTTGTAATTGTGGCCATTATATCTGAAAGAGGTGACAATATGAGAATTACGTCATTGTAACTGACTGGTTTTTCCAATTAACCAGCTTTTCTCCAATGGTTTACCTGGTTGTAGAATAACACAAGTAAAGTCAAGATCAAGGAGAAATGAAGTCGAGCTCATGTAGCCAGACATTTTTATTCTTTATAAACTATTTTTTCTTTTGTTTCATATCGGTGTTATTACACATACCCAAATAGCTGTTACCACCAGCAAATCAGAAATGATATTTTTCATCTATTAACCACCACCCATAAATCATCTGTGTTTCCAGTTGTTTAATTGATGTACAGAGTACATTGAGGGCAGTGCAATAACACCAAAGGTCAGGAGAGGGCTAAGTCAAAATAGGAGTGGAAGGGAAGCAGATAGGCTTTTAAAATCCAAGCACAAAGCCATGTGAACTAACCAATCAATGACTAGCACAGGCAGCGGTCGACCAACCAGTAGCAATCCAGATGGGAACTTCCCGTGGAAGAGGGGTAGGGGTGAAATGGTGAGAATCTGACCTGCAGCCAATGCTTGTCTCAGGACTCGTCTCAGCTTCCTCAACAACAACAAATGACAGGAATTGCATTCCCTGGCCAAACAACATCACTGAATGAACAACCAATGATCGCAACATGTACGCATGCTAACAAGATGCATGTGTACACAGCGACTGATAGAAAAAAACAAACTGACAAGGCATAAGATCAAGAATGCATGTTAACTTGTAGCTAAATAAAAATCTGGTCTACTCTGACTCAACACTGGACACTTTCCACCCTTTCCACCTGACCCTTCCAGGCACCTGATCTAACCCCAATCTCCAAATGACACCTGACCCATCCAACCCTCTCACCCCTTACCTGCCAGTCATGCTAACATCTGATCCACTCACTTCCCAATTTATCTTATCACTATTTGTCAAAAACATTTTGAATCCTTTTAACCTCAATACAGCAGCTATTACTCTATAAAGAGAGCATGGGGTGGTCTCCAACATAGATCTACCACTGGCTGAACGACCTCCAGATCAGGCACACTCCCTGTCTCAAGAGGCCTGAATGTTTGATTTGATTTATTGTCATCTTTACATAAGTACAGTGAAAAGTTTTGTTTATGAGCAGTATAGGCATATCATAGTAAGCAAGGACGTACAAATCACAGGGTGAAAAAAAAACTTGGACAGAGGCATGTGCTAGGCAAGATTAACATTAGCAACATTTGCATTATTCGAAGTTGTAGAGTCCATTCATTCGTCTAATAGCGGCAGGGAAGAAGTTGTTCTTGAACCTGCTGGTGCATATATTCAAGCTTCTGTATCTTCTGTCTGATAGAAGAGTTTGTAGGAGAGCATCACAGGGTACGTTTAGTCTTTGATGATGTTGGTAGCCTTTTCACAGCAATTGGCCATGTAAATGGATTCCTTGGATGGAAAGTTGGCTTCCATGATTGTCTGGGCTGTGCACACAACCTTCTTTATTTTCTTCTAGTCTCGGGCAAAGCTATTGCCTTACCAGGCTGTTTTGCACCTGGACAGTATGTTTTCATTGGTGCATCTGTAAAAGTTGGTGAGGGACCTTATGGACATGTCAAATTTCCAGAGCTGCCTGAGGAAGAAGAGGCGTTGTTGTGCCTTCTTGACTGTCGCACCTATGTGGGAAGTCCAGGACATGCTGTCGGTTATCATCACTCCGAGGAACTTGACACTCTCCACCCTCTCAACCTCAGCTCCATTGATGTAGATGGGGGCATGTTCTCCTCCTTTCTTTCTGAAGTCCATGATCAGTTCTTTAGTTTTTTGACATTGAAAGAGAGGTTGTTCTCACTGCACCATATCACCAAGCCCTCTATCTCCTTTCTATATTCTGATTCATCGTTGTTTGATATCTGTCGTACTATAGTGGTAGGAATGTGAAGTTTGGGACAGAAATGCAGAGCAGGGCAAGCAGAAGAGAAGAGAATGACAATTTAATAACCACTCCTGGTAAAATTGGTATTTCATTCCTCCAGAGTTCAACTCCATAATATCCAACTGTAATAAATTGCACAGCGGAAGAATATAATTCACTTTGAAGTTTGACAGGCGCACTCTGACTCTAGATCTCATATCAGTGAGGAAGAAAGAAAGCCATACACTAGAGGAAACCATAGTCATAGTGTAAGAATGACTTGCTCTGATTTGTGATAATGAGCATCCTTCACGGCAAAGTGCACTCCAAAGTAGCTCATGAATGTTACACCTGAACTCAATTGAAAACATAACCCTATCTCTACTGTTCAGTATGTGTTATGCTGACTGTTTTCATAAGAACTCCAGGGCAATGTTTAATTTGATATTGTGTAAGGAAATTCAGCTCAGACACTGGGCATACTGATTGGATCATCTTCAAAGATTAACACTGGAAAAGAATCATTTCTTTTTCAAATAATAACAGAAACCATCGCAAGCTGATAAAGAAAGAGATCTATCAACAATGTGAATGAATACCAAAATTTATACAGAATATTTAACATAGTAAACTGTCCTAAAACACTTCAAAGGTTATAAGGAATACCTTAAAGGAGGAAAAAGAGGCACTGTAGCAAAGAACTTGAATAAGTGTTTTCCAGAGCTCAGGCAGCCGGAGACATGCTAATCATTGGACGAACAATAAACATGGGGCATAGAGTAGAACTCACTGGAATTTAGAAGAATGAGGGGGGATCTCATAGAAACACATAAAATCCTGATGGGAGTGGACAGGCTAGATGTGGGAAGAATGTTCCTGATGTTGGGGAAGTCCTGAACTAGGAGTCACAGTCTAAGAATAAGAAGTTACCTATTCAGGACTGAGATGAGGAAGAATTTCTTCACTCACAGAGTTTTGAACCTATGGAATTCTCTCCCACAGAAAACTGTTGGAGCCAGTTCATTAGATATATTCAAGAGGGAGTTGGACATGGCCCATGCAGCTAAAGGGGTCAAGAGGTATGAAGAAGAAAGTGGAAGTGGGATACTGAGATTGCATGATCAGCCGTGATCATATTGAATGGTGGTGCAAGCTCAAACGGCCGAAAGACCTACTCCTTTACCTATTTTCTTTGTTTCTGTGTTAAGATCTGTGAGGGTATGATTAACTTAAATAAGATGCTGGTTAGACCAAAGCTAGAGTATTCCGTACTGTGCTGGGCACCACACTATGGGAAGCTTGGCAAATATCAGATGCCAATGTCCGTGGAAGGTGGGTGAATGCGGCTGATGCCCATGTACCATGTTCTGAGATTACTGAAAAGACAGAGAGCTGTACCAATGCCATCATAGCTTTCACTTCACTTGGCTCTGAGCTGTCACCAAGCAATATTCACCATTTTCTTCTCATTGCTGTGTCATTGAGCAGCTTCTAAAACAGTTGTACAATCAGTGATGCACATAACCATATTGCTTGATGTCATCTGGTGCTGAGCAACACGCAAGCTGTTTATAGCCAGCGGTGAAGAGCTGAAGCAAGCAGGTACCTGCTCTGAGAAACGTATCGAGAATTCTCAGTGTCCAGTTTGTTTGGCTAACTTGGTCAACTAGGAAGCTGATTATTAATGAGGTGAATTGTGGCATTAATAAGGCATTTAGCAAGCTTTCATTTATAGTCAACCTGCTCAAAGGTGTTATTAACACCTCTGGAGCGCGTGGGAATTGAACCGAGTGTCTTGGTCCAAAGTTAAGGACGCAACCACTCTACCACAAGAGTCCAAACTTAATTGGCAACTCAGTACTACCTAGCAAGAAACTCATCTTGATTCCTGGTGGATGCATAAAAGATACAACAAATTGCTCCAAATATCAAGATAGGCTTCACTGGACTTCTTACACAATTCTGCAACAAATCCTGCCATAGCCCATGTCATACAGGCCCCGATAACATTCTGCCCATCATCTCTACTTCAGTAATGAACTCTGGTCGTGAATTCAACAGCCTCGTAAAAATATAAGAAAGAACATAGAACATAGAACAATACAGCATAGCACAGGCCCTTCAGCACACGATGGTGTGCCGACCTATTATCCTACTTAGATCAATCTACTCTGCATTCACTACATTTTACTATCCTCCATGTGCCTATCCAAGAGTCGTTTAAAAGTCTCTAAAGTATCTGACTCCACTACCACTGCTGGCAGCGCATTCCACACACACACCACTCTCTGTGTGAAGAACCTATCTCTGACATCTCCCCTATACCTTCCTCCAATCACCTTAAAATTATGCCCCCTCGTAATAGTCAGTTCCGCCTGGGAAAATGTCTCTGACTATCTTCTCTATCTATGCCTCTCATCATCCTGTAAACCTCTATCAAGTCACCTCTCATCCTTCTTCACTCCAATGATAAAAGCCCTAGCTCCCTCAACCTTTCCTCATAAGATCTGCCCTCCAGTATCCTGGTAAATCTCCTCTGCACCCTCTCTAAATCTTCCACATCTTTCCTGTAATGAGGTGACCAGAACTGAACACAATATTCCAAGATAACAAGGTGTAGAGCTGGATGAACACAGCAGGCCAAGCAGCATCAGAGGAGCAGGAAGGCTGACGTTTCGGGCCTAGACTCTTCTTCAGAAAATCCAAGTGTGGTCTAACCAGAGTTTTATAGAACTGCAGCATAAAGAGTTCTCATCTCTGTCCTATATCCCTGATATTTATTCTTATACCTATGATTTCTTGTTCTGGACCCCTTAGTCATTGGAATTTGTATCTAGCCTTTCCCATCTCTTCCTGTCTTCTAAACCTGGAAAGTGAATCAAACCCTTCATAGGAGAAACTGATACCTATTTATGGCACATTTTACACTGTAGAATAAAAACCTTACAAAATAAAACAATGTCTTGCTAACGGGGTCCCTTCTGCCTTTGTGAGTCAGGCAATGTTGTGTTTCCACCTATTCGGCCATGATCTTATTGAATAGCAGAGTAGGCTTGAAAGGGTGAATGGACCCTCTTGTTCCTTGCTCGTAGTGATGATTCCCCACTTCTACAGCTGGATGATTTTCCAGTTTATTTACCTAGAAATAATACGTATTGATACAAGCAGTGGCTGTGACATTTACAAGTAATGAATAATTGAATGTTTCTACATAATGCATGACACATCGTTAGAAATTTACTCAGTAGACAGAGAGCTATACCAATGCCATCACAGCTGTCACTTCCTGTTGTTGGCTCTGCACTGTCTCTGAATAATATTCACCATGTTCCTTTTCATTACTGTGCCCTTGAGCAACTTCTGAAGCAGCTGTATGATCAGCGATGCACCTAAACAATGACCGCTGCTTAAGGGTACAGGAAAATATATGACAATGAACTGTCAGGACAACACTGTATTGCATCCCTGCCTGCCTATAGAAGTTACATAAAAACATTGCGACTGACGGAATTGGTTGCTTTTACTTTGAATCACTTTCACAGAGAGTGCAATTCTCATGCTTACTAGTAACTGAACTGAAAAAGGGTCTAGGCCCGAAACGTCAGCCTCTCTGCTCCTATGATGCTGCTTGGCCTGCTGTGTTCATCCAGCCCTGCACCTTGTTGTCTCGGATTCTCCAGCATCTGCAGTTCCTACTATCTCTGAAAAATATCTGGTCCCTGCCACATGCAACTCGTCTCTTTTTGTCAACTGCATATCTTTAAATCTGCACAATTCACCAACATTAGTGGACATGACTATTCAGTCATTGCCTTGGGCTGCTTCAGATTTTTATAGTTCTTTTTTCCCAGTTGGAGTTCAGGTGTTTGGATGCAGAATTAGAAGGGTCTTGTCAAGGGTTTATTGTGAAGCTGCTGATCAAGAACATTATCATATAAGTTCTTGGTCCCACAAATGCATTTGGGTCCAGTTCTCCAGAAGAACTTCATGAAACCTGAGCGGGTTTGAATCAGCATTGAAACTTTCTATTGAATGGATTGTCCAGATATTTCTCAAAAATATGTCAAGCAAATATTTCTTGTTGTTGTGGTTCCCCTCCCTCTCACCCTCTAGTTAACACCTCCTTCAGAACCATATGCTTGTGGTTGCTTGCACCCTGCGTCATGGGAAATCTGGTGAATTGGCATATCCACATACTTGCTCCTGCTGCTTCCATCTGGCCAATATAGGATGATAAGTTTCTATTCCATCTACTCTAGTTGGATTCAGCTAACTCCACCCCCTGAATATAGTAATGGACATTATTGATGTCATGTGTTCCAGTCCAGAAGGATGTGAATGGATAAAGCTCTGTAGAGCTCTGAAATCTTGACTGTCTTTGACATGCTCTCTTCATTTTTCTGTGCAGGTACAGGTTGGGAATATGGAATCTAAGAGCAAACCATGCAGCCTTTCATGTCTGTTCTGCCAATCAGTAGAATCAAGTTGGGTTGTAGGAAATGGCAGAGCTCAGTGATTACCTTCTATTCCTGAAGGCAAGTTTTTTTTTTTCTGACACTCCAACTCCTCTTGTTGCAAAGATCCGGCACCACTCCCTTGTTAAAGGTTTGCAAATATCTTTCAATAACAATTAACAAGGTACTTCCACCAACTTTGCCATCAAATGTAAGTCAAAAGAACCTCTATAGCAAATAACACCATGTGCAGCTGAACACATGTTTAATAGAGTGCATCAGCTGAACCTCCGCCGTTCAAAATGGCTGACATGCACCGTCTCAATCTCAGCGTCGATTTGACATTGCAATCTGCTCACTCAGCAATCCTTCCAGAGTGTGACTGACAGCCTACAGTGGTGCACACAGCATGGGATACATTATAAATTAACAAAAGTATCCTTTTATAGTTCATGATGTGGGCATCGCTGGCTGGCCAGCATTTATTGCCTGTCCCAAGTTGTCCTTGAGAAGGTGGTGGTGAGCTGCCTTCTCGAACCACTGCAGTCCACCTGCTGTATTTTGAGCCACATGCCACTAGAGAGGGAATTCCAGGACTTTGACACAGTGACAGTGAAGGAACATCTCAATAATATTTCTGCATTTCTTGATTTTGGTGTCACCAGGACAAGTAATACTACAACATCCAGTCTTGAGTCCCACTGTGTCCCCATAGCAGAATGCCTAATTAACTGTAAACCAGGATATAAACAACTTACCTGAAATAAAAAAAAAAGTAAATGCTGGAAACACTGAACAGCAGCCATTGGCGAAAGAAAAAAATAGTTAATATTTAAGGATTAACATTTGGGAGACATGGTAACTCAAGTGGTTAGCATTGCTGCCTCACAGTGTCAGGGACCTGGGTTCAATTCCAGTCTAAGGTGACTGTGGAGTTTGCATGTTTTCCCTATGTCTGAGTGAGTTTCTGCCGGGTACTCTGGTTTCCTTCCACAGTTCAAAATTGTGCAGATTAGGTGGATTGGCCATCCTAAGTTGTCCCATAGAATAGGCTAGGTGGAATAGCCATGGTAAATGCGAGGATATAGGGATTGGGTGGGCAGGCAGGGTCTGAAAGGGATGCTTTTCAGAGGGTTAGTGCAGAGTCGTTTGGCTAAAGTGCGGAGCCTCATTCCACTCTTTAGAGATTCTATGATTGGGACATTCCATCAGAACTGGGCTAAAGGTTCCTGTGGTGCTCGTGAACAGAAGTAATTGATACTCTGTTTATGGTGCAATACTCTATCTATGGTGATTGAAAATGTAATCTGATTGACTACTGAGTAGGTATTATTCTCATTAAAATCTAATCTGAAGTCTGACGTGCTCCCTTGTGGGCACCTAATTGCTGTTTTTGTCTGCTAAGTTATATTATATATGAATGTTATAATATTAAACTTTAGTACGGGTTTTTGCAAAATTAGCTACCCATATTCCACCACAAGATGTTTAACGTGTACTGAAGCGTAACTGAATCAGGGGCCATTAAATCTAATATCAAAATATGCTGCTCCACTGAAAACCATCACTGACTGCAAGAGGGGGTCCTGACCATGAGCTGGATGCTCTAAAATTACAAGTGTGGCCCATGTTTAAAGGTGCATGATCACTCCACTGCAGGATATATGGGAAGGCAATTAGTGATGGGCTAATTGGCATTGATTTTAATCTGAAGCTGAATTTAGAGTCATAACAGAACAAGTTTACTAAAATACCAAAACATCCAATCACCGTTGTTTTAGTAAGACTGTGAAAGGAGAAATTCAGAGAACAATCTTTCCATGGAAGACCATTAGAGCACTAGCTATTTTGGCAAAATTAATGTACAGCCTACCTCCATTGTATACATTAATGGAAATGTGGATAAATATTTGAAACACTGGAGGAATGCAGCATTATGACTGGAGATCTGACGTGTTGGGCTTAGATTTGGATTGCTCCCAGAACCAGCAAATAAGGATAGAGTCATTTTTCAATAATTAATAATATTGAATTTATAAAACAAGTGAGGAATTGACATACATACTGTTTAGTTATTGTTAGTTGTCAAATAGTTTGTGTAGGGAGAGATTCATTTGACGGGACAAATAAGGCTTATGATTTTATCATTTTCTGGATCAGGTTAATGTAAACGTAGATCAACAGATGAGTAAAAACAAAATACTGCAGATGCTAGGATAAAATCTGAAAATGCTGGAGAAACTCAGCAGGTCTGTCAGCATTTGTGGAGCGAGGAGCAGAGAAAACACGTTGAGTTCAACATGACTCATATTGGAATGAAAACATTAACATTTAATAAACACAAGTTGTTTTTCTTTTTACACATAAACTACAAATTACTCAAATCTTGATTCTTCTCAAAAGCTAAGGAGGAATATTAGTGAGCAGCTGTTGGATATGGGACAGCTTTGAATGTCCTTTCCTTATCACACCAAGCCCTTTGTCAACTTCTCTTCTGACAATCACATTACACAGTGGAGATTGGGTCAGGGTTGTGAAGCTGTGGTCAGAGAGGAGGTAATGCTAGGATTCCAGGCAGATTCCTGTAGCATCAATCCCATGTCTCACAGTTTTCTGAGACAACCACGTACAATGTTGCAGCAGACTCCAGGGAAAGGTGCTGGAGGCTGAGAACTGATGGACTGGATTCTATAATTCCACTTCTCCAACTTCAAACCCACTGGTGGCAGGCTGTAAAATGATGCCCAAAAATACACCAGGGCAAATTCTTTGAACGAAGTGCCCTAATCCTATGCTGTAACAACCTTTGATTCAATATGCAGTGAAGTGGGAGATTGCCACAAGAATCACACATCTGCTTTTAAACAACATGTTGTGATTTATTTTCTTATGAGGCAAAAAAAAAACCTATTCCCACGTAAGGGATGAAGAATGAATATTCAGGACTTCTCATTCCATTCTGCAAATTGTTTGTAAATTTTTAATAAAGCTTGGAATACAAAATTAAAACAAGAAGCAGCCTGCCCTTATATGCTGCAATTGTTTCAATAAATATCACCAACACAGCATAGAATATATGAGACATTTTCCATAATAAATAAAATTATGAACATTCAGATGCATAGCAGCCAAAAGCTTTATTGCCGAAGTGATACCACAAAATCGTTATGAGAAAAAAGAAACAAAACCTTTGCATTTCTGCTTAGAACAGAAACATTTGAATTTCCTGAGAGAAGCCTTGATCCTGTGGTGTCAGGTTTTGAAGGGTTCTTAGTTTGAAGCCAGTAATCTTGGTGTGGGCAATATCATGATCACCAAAGTGTCATGACTTGTATTTTCAAACCTATAGTCTTCACTTGAGCATAACAGACAGAATAATATTATGTGGTGAACAATCCAGAAACTAGATTTATTTAGCCATCGCTGCACTGAACAAGGTAGCCCATCAGTTAAATGATAATAGAATATATTTCTAATGCTAGGGAAGATGCCACCTGCGCCTGTCATTTATGACTAATGCACAGGTGTGGATTTATAGTGGAGAATCCCAATTAAAGACTAATGGATTTGTTTTCATCTACTACATTCTGGCCAGAAAAGGTAGCCTTCTTAAAAATCATCTTTTGACACCAAAGTGCCCTATTACCTCAGGTATCAACTCAGTTATCAGAAAGCATGGAACATTGTGTTCGTAACAAAATTTTCACTGAGGAAATTTCGTGATGCACTATTTTCATGAAAAACATGGTGAGAAAACAGAAACTATTCAATGGTGGCATGGAATTTTATATTTTCTTTTCTCTGTCTGTGTGAGAGAGACACAAAGAGTAGCATAGCTGTAGCAAAAATAAAGTACTGCAAACACTCAACAGATCAGGCAACATTTGTGATGAAAGGTAAAAGTTGTTTATTTTATAAGTCTGTGACATACCATTGGAATAAGATATTACATGGATCAGAACATTAACCTAAGCTCTCCTTTTCCTATAGGTGTTGCCTGACCTACATTGCAACAATGACTACACTTCAAAAAGAACCTCATCAGCTACAAATCACTCAGGTTCGTCTTGAAGCCGCGTAATGTGTAAATGTCACTTATATTCAAGACTTTTTCTCAGTATTTTCTACTTTGTTTTCAGATTTCCATTATAATGGATTATGCAATGCCTCTACAGTATTACTGTACCAAGGTGATAGGCATAGAACTAAGGTTCATTTGTTGTCATTGATTTTATAGTTTTTGAAGTTGACTGGTTTAAATTGAGGTTAAACCTTTTGTAGATAGTATAGGGAATCTGGAAGGATGGCTAAGCTAGAAAATAATCTTTCTATAAAATGCTACTGGATAAAATTCTTCTCTTGGAGTGGTATATAGAATTTAGATTTGTATAGTGCCTTGCACATCCTCCAAATGTCCTGAAGTTTTTCACCAGCAATGAATACTTCTTGCAGTGACTGCTTTTTTTGTTAAAAAACTGATGGCTAATTTTTACACAGTATAATCTCCCAAACAATAGTGAGATAAATGACTAGATAAGTAATTTAAGTGGAACGATAGAAACAAAGGGCAGGAGCAGAAAATTTAGCCCTTCAAGCCTACTCAACCATTCAATATGATCAATTCAGATAAAAACTCTTCTGGATCACTATGTCTTTTAGAGAAGAAAATCTGCCATCCTGACCTGGTGTGGCCTATGTGTCATACACCCATAGAGGTTTACAGCATGGAAACGGGCTCTTCTGTCCAACTTGTCCATTCCACCCAGTTTTTGCAATTAAACTAGTCCCAATTACCTGAGTTTGGTCCATATCCCTCCATACTTATCATATCCATGTACCTGTCCAAATGTTTCTTAAATGATAAAATTGTACTTGCCTCCACCACTACCTCTGGCAGCTCATTTCACCCTCTGTGTGAAAAAATTGGTCCTCTGGACCCTTTTTTTATCTCTCCCCTCTCACCTAAACCTATCCCTCTAGTTTTAGATTCACCTACCATGGGGAAAAGCTGATGGGGTGTCTAAATGTGATTCTAGATGCACAACATCTTAATTGCCTTTAGAAATAATCTAGAAACCACTGAGTCCTTGGGCAATTAGGGAAACAATTGTTGCTGATAAACTTGATTAACTACCAATTAACTTGTCAGCACTCCTGGAGATCTAATTTTCTTTAAAAAAACTATAACAGATAGATTACCTGGATAGAATGGAAATATGATTGTATTCTATGAGTGACAGAGTAAACATTGAAGATCATCAGTTTGCTTTTAGTTAGAACAACCAGGAATTGATATTTTTTTGTCTGCTTAAGGGAGATACCTACAGCTTAAAAGCTTTTAGCTTCAGTTTACATAGGTCCCCATGAAAGTTAGCAATGTAAATCAGTTAACCCTGATAAAGGATGTCATGCAGAGATATTAGGAAAGGAGTTTAGGTTAAACGTTCCAGACCAGAAGTGTTTTGTAAGAACCTTGATGTGGCTATTTGAAGCTGAGAAAGTCTATAAATTGTTGAGTGAATGGAAGACACAATCTATCAAAACCAGGAATGGAAAGCAACAGTTGGATCAAACCTATAGATGTGATAGAGAAGGGAAGTTTGAAGTTTGAGAACCATAAAGGGGTACTGTTGGAATCAATGGAATATTGTATTTTTAACATGTTTCAAAATATTTCAAATTATGTTATATATAAATTGCCTGGTTTAATCACTTTTATCTTTTCTGTTAGATAATAAACTTCTGTTTTATTGTTAAAATCGAACCTGCAGCATTGATTCAGTGAAAATCCATCTTATCGAAAAAGAATGATCCATCAATCCAGATTTCATGCTGAATTGCCCAATAATAACATCAGCTGGGATCATAGCACTGTTCCCATCCCAGTAGAGGTACTAATTTTGGATATAAGCAAGGATTTAAATCCAGTAAAAGCCACAGCAGATCAGGATCATCAGGACATATACCATCACACCTATTTCTGGTATTATCCCAGTGGTCTTGTAGTGAAAAACCTCCTTGTAGCTGTCTGCAAAGTAACTTTAAAATAAAAGAAGAAATTAACTCCTGCATTAGCCCAGCATTCTGGGATCAACAGCGTGAGTACCTACTTCCTGAACAGTCTGCAGTTCACCTGGATCAGTCAGGTAACGATACAACAAGGAGAACATATTCAATGTAACTGACAGGGTGGGAATGAATGCTGAAACTGTGGAGGTGAGGATTTTCAACGCTGCCTAGGTGAAGAGCTGGTGCTCACAGGGTTTCTTCTAAGAGTGTGTTTTTACTGCTTGACGAGCAATTTCCAACTTCTTAGCCTCAGTTCAGTGGTCTCGGACGTCACTCAATTTGATATGCGGTCAGGATCATGACTGTGTGGGAGCTCTTAAAAAATTCTACCCTACACCTCTGATGAGGAACATAAGCAGCAGCAACACCAAAATGAATTATTTTCTCTTAGCCACGTGCTGCTCTGTATGACTGGTGGTATTGCTTCCCAGACTTCTTCAAATCGTAACTCCGTATCATTTCACCTGACAAAGATCAGTGCTCCAAGCTTGTGATTTTCAAATAAACCTGTTGGACTATAACCTGATATCGTATAATATCTGATTTTGTCAACCCCATATGGAGTCTTGAAAATTGTCAGGACAACTCCATGAAAGCTCTAAGACTGAAGAGAGAGGAGAGAGGCCTGGGAGAGCAGGAGCATGGCTGTTATAAATGGGCCAGTGCTTGGCAGTGGCCAGTTCAAGCTGGGGACCCAAAATTTCGGCTCATGACCCCAATTGGGGTCTTGACCCCCACTTTGGAAGCACCGACATAGAGATGGTGCTCAAATGAAGTGGGCCCCCTAATAGAGAGCATACAGGCAGAGAATCTGGGGCGGCATGGTGGCTCAGTGGTTAGCACTGCAGCCTCACAGAGCCAGGGACCCAGGTTCGATTCCAGCCTCAGGCGACTGTCTGTGCGGAGTTTGCACATTTTCCTCGTGTCTGCGTGGCTTTCCTCCAGGTGCTCTGGTTTCCTCCCACAGTCCAAAGATGTGCAGGCTAGGTGGATTGGCCTTGCTAAATTGCCCATAGTGTTCAGGGGTGTGTGGGTTATAGGGGGATGGGTCTGGGTGGGATGCTCTAAGGGTCGGTGTGGACTTGTTGGGCCGAAGGGCCTGTTTCCACACTGTAGGGATTCTATGATTCTATGATCAGTTTCACTACATGTTTGCCCAGCACTGCTTCCAGAGGCTCAGGTTTGTCATAGCAGATTGCTGCTGACATGTAGCATCCTGGAATATGACCTCCTTCCCATTGGATTCAAAATTGGATGCTCACGATTCTGGGATGGAAATTGAACGTTTCTAATTCTAAAGACAGCTCAAAATCTACGCTAAAACAGCCCACAAGAGACAACCAAAAGTGGGAACACCTTGCTCAAGGTAAGACAAAAACATCCTACTGTGAAGGCACATCCTATTCTGATATCCCTTTCATTGGCTGATGCTGACTGAAAATGCCAGATATGAGGTAGCCTTACATGAAAAATCAAGATCTCCAGACTGTCACATCAGAGACCCTCCCGCACAACGTACAAACATTGAGCCAAACAGAATGTGGTCTCATCAAACTTGAAAGACTTTACTGATTAAAAACAATGTTATTCCAGCTCCCTTTTTTGCAGGACGAATGGTCAGATACAATACCTCAGCTTCCACTGTGCCACGTTCATCAACATAAACCAAAACTCTCTTGTATGTAGGGCCAAGGAAGTCTGTTGAATTATTGGGAAGTTGAGCAAAGATGTTGAAGCAATATTCATAGTGTATAACTTTTAAGTTGTGTTAAGTGCCTTAATTTCAGACAGGACTTCTGTTATTGCTCAGGTTATTACTGATTCAGTAATGCGACAGAATCAAAGACCTGGATATTAACAATAGTGAGTTATATGTGGATGAGTGGTGGAGTTTCAGGCACAAAATCCAAAAATGTGGATTTCTCTCCATGCTGTGGAAATCCGCAAGTTGTCTTAAATGCAAAGCTTAAACACCACAGTGTGCTTTTAATAGGATGGGAGGTCAGCCTGATTGAAAAGCTTGGTTTTGGGTGTGCCTGCAGACCCATAGTGGGTGGGGTAAGTTCTGATGTGCATAGGGGAGTTTGAGAGGGCTGAGGTGAAACACTCCTGCTCCTCTTAAACCCACAAGCACTCTGCTATCCTTGCTTCTCTTCAGCTGCCCCGTTTCCCTAGCCCTGGGACACCAGGAGTTAAATCTGAAAATAAATTTAAATTAGGTGCTGTGTGGTTTAGTAAAATATCTAAATTGATAACATAGCTCCTGGTCATAGATAGACTGCCCTCATCTTTTCTTTTCCCTATTTAGTGGGTGAACTTGGGTTTTAAGGCATTTTAATATCCAACTAAAACCAAACATCTGTTGGATCCTAGAATGATTGTAATGATGTCAGCCAGGTGGACCTCATAGAATATGAGTTCCCTGATTGGGGCTGTTAATCTGGTCCAATCAGGGAGCTCTGGCTGACAGATATAAACAGGAGCATCAGAGGTTCTGCTCACTCTGAGGACTGGCTCTGAGATAGCTGGATCCATATGAAGGACTCTCCGCATGTAAATAAAGGGTGTCTTGGTTACAAGGTAACAGCCCTCTATAGAGTTATTTCGGATCCCTTCCCATCTCCACAGATACTCCCTGACCTGCTGACTACTTCCTGTGTTTTATGTTTTTATTTTAATTTTGATTGGAGAGTTGGTGATAAGAGACCTTAATTTAAGATTGTCATTTAGAGAGTTTGTGATCAGAAGAAATTTTTACTCCATCTCCACCCTCCTCAAAGAACCTCTTTCAAACCTATGACTTTGACCAAGCTTATGGCTACTTGTCCTCCAATAGCTCAATGTCAAAGTTTATTTTTTTTCTTGTGAAGCAGATTGGAAATTTTTTACTGAATTAGAGGTGCCTCTAAAAGCAAACTATTGTTGTTACATAGAGCTAGAAAGTCCATAAACTTTTGATAACCCCAAGAAAAGTTTAGAGTGTAAAAGAATTAAATTGAATATGGAATGAAAGTGGGTGCAGGGATCATAATGTGCAGATGTTCTGAACCATTCAATAGAGTAAAGCCCCACTGGACCAGAGGGCTGCTGTCTCATTACAGAGAGAGACGACTGGTGGTAGTTTAACTTGAGGGTGACCATGCCTCAGGCAAGGGGAGAAGTTGAGAAGGGAGTCCTTCATGGTAACCTCAGCTGGTGCAAGAATTGAGCCCAGGCTGTTATATTACACAGCATTGCAAACCAGCTGGCCAGCTAACTGATCCCCTCAATGACTGAAGACAGCAAGGCAACTGCTGTCTATGCTTTATAATGATTTTTCTGTGCAACTTGTGTATTAACTATGCTGTTCATTGGCTGCATGCGTGAGCAGGGGTTTTAATATGGCTAATTCCTAGCCCTAGTTAAAGTTAGCCTGCTTTGCCTAAAGCTAGCCTGTGAAGAGAATGTGCATTGTGGTTGCTGGAGATATTGATATCATTAGGAGTAGAGTTGTGTGATAATCAACAATTGCTAGCCACAGGAGAGGACTTGCACCGACATTTTTGTGGATGGAAGATCTTTAATGGAGACGTGAGGACCTGCACCATTAAAAAGGTAGTGACTCTCTTGTTCTCTGGTCACATGCTCAGAAGGCAGTGGTAAGGGGTAGTAGAAAAGGCCATTATCAGTACGACAGCTCCAGTACAGCAAAGGGGAAGTTTAATAATCTCACATGTATGATCAAAGACCATGATTGCAACTTCAAATGTCATACCTAATACAATGTTTTCCTAGCCACAGCCTTGCTGCACATTCTCTAAAGCCTCCATATCCTTCCTTCCTACTGGTCACGAGATCCCGATATTGCTGCTCTAGGCAGCACCAGGAAGAGTTCAGTAGTATTCCTGGAGGCTCGCTGCCTTATTAAGTCTGGCAAACACGTTTCCTGTACTGTTGGCACAATTAGAGAGCTGGGAGCCCTACAGTTGCAGCAGAACCCCAGCGTCCCCCACCTCTATTGAGAATTGTCCTTAAGGTAATTAATAAATCAAAAATCAGACCGGTCAAGTGTGCATATCTTTCTGGGTAACAGCGTTCTAAGAGTGTTTTTTCTCTGGCTGGGGCACCCTCTATGGGGCTTGGAGCCTCCAATGACAGTCCAGGCTGCCATAGGGAGGCAGCTTCCTGAAGCGCCAGCCAATACAATGGAAGGCTATTCTGGCACCAGTAAAATGCCAGGGGTTCTGGGAAAATTCATGGCTTTTTTCTGTCTCGGAGGTAATTGATCCTCCCCTGCAATTTGAAAAAAAGTACCCACTGGTGAGGCTGCATCAGGGAAACGTGCTGTGCTGTCTCACCCACTACTGTCCTGTACTATTAATCTGTACCTTCTTGAAATTGGCCACTTCCCTTCTCATAGATCACCATTCCTCTAAGTTCTGAGCCACCCACAAGTTCTGAAACATGTATTTCAGGAAAAACAACATTTGTGTCAAATCTGTGTTGCATGCTGTCTGTAACAAAACAAAGAATTGTGAATGGTGGAAATCTGAAACAGAAACAAAAACTGTTCTGACGAAGGGTCGCTGGACTCGAAATGCCGACTCTTCTTTCTCACCACAGATGCTGCCAGACCTGCTGAGTTTCTGTTGCATGCTGTCTAACCTCATGACTTGCCTGTTTAATAACATATTTTCAGGAGATGTTGATTGCATATGACGTGCTTTGTGTTAGAAATGTGAGCTTACTTTCTAGTTAGCACATTGAAGGGTTTCATACTGCCTAGGGTGCTAATTTTGCTCCATAAGTGCCTCTACAAGGTTAAAAAATTTATGTGACAAGGGCTAGCATTGACGTTGGGCTTGTTTTGTAAATGCACGGAGTGCATTCTTTTGTGAAGACCTTCTCACTGCTGGGATTTAGAAGGACAAACCAAAGATAAAACAACTTCAGAATGGAAAGGATCAAAAAAAAAATAGACATCAAGGTCTGAAGTTGTTTAGGGCCGCAGAGTACAGGAAAATCAATTTGGAAGTTCCTGCTGAGATTTAGCTAGATAAGGATATCTCCTTTCATCTTTTATGTAGAATACATTTCAAGGAATATGCGTGGAAAATGATTGAAATATTTTGCAGTTGTTTTCTTAATTTCTTCCTGTTCATTAGTGTTGCATGATATAACATTTGCAAGTAGTAAGCCACTTTGGACCTAAATATAACAGCTAATGTAGTGTGTCATTAATACAGAAGTTTGATAAAATGAGAAAATTTTGAGCCCAAAGACTAATGGACTAGGACCTGCAATCTGTTCTGCACATTGCATGACTGATGCATTCGTAAGAATCTTATCTTAACTGAATTCATCAAAACGATAGCCACAAGGGCTCTTAAGAAATTGACATCTGTGCAGAACAATTAAAGAAAATAAGTTCTTTTGCAAAGTAAACCAAGTGACAAAAAATGCCCCAGAGCTTTGTGGAATACTGCAGCTGCTCACTGTTTTGAGTAGAGTGTTATTCCAAACCGCATAGATCAGTGAGTCCTTTTCTTTAAAATTCTGCTGTGTGCCTGATTGTCCCAGTAATTAAATGATCTCATTAATTTTTCATCTGAAGTTTCCTAATTGAAAAACTGTGGTGGTGAAACAAGTGAAATTCCTTGCATTCTGCTTAAGCAAGGGGTTTGGGGTACTTCTGTCTTCTGAAGAGCATAAGCTCAAGAACGTTGCAGAGAGAAAATAAATACTGAACCCATTGAGGAACTGCAGTTGAAGAACTGTTCAGGATTTGGAAGGCTGCAAAGGGGCAAAACTTTGAAGAAATTTGAAGTGTAAGCTTATGATTTAATATTTAATCATGCACGGTTATGTGATGGGGTGGGGGCATTGTCAGGAGAACTAAACTGGGAGGCAGTAAGGGTCATCAAAGATATCAGAGAAACGGTCATTATTGCAGGAGAGTGAAAAAACTGACTGGCCTAATGGCAATTGGGCTTTGTGCAAAATAAAAATACCTAGAGGTGATGTAAACATGCAAAATGATTTCAACTGGTATGGGGCAGTGGCTGACGTTGTCAGACACATAGAAATAAACTACTTTCGTGATTTTTTAGAATTGAACAGGATGCCACATTTCTGTACAATCTGATAAAGTGTGAGCGCACATGTGTGTGTAGAAGGGTCTGAATATAATGATCCCAATTGACTGGAAACTGCATTGGATCAACAATATAAATATTGTAGCTACAAGATCAGGTCAGAGACCTGGGAATTCTTGGGCAAGTAATTTATTTCCTGACTCCCCAAATCCTGTCCACTTCGACAAGGCAAAATTAGAAGTGTGGTGGAGTACTTTCTACTTGCCTGTGTGAGTGCAGCTCCAACAAAACTCAAGAAACTCACCACTATTCATGACAAAGCAGCACATTTTGTTGGCACCCTTTCCTTCTCCTTCTACAATCATTCGCATCAACACTGATTCTCTGTAACAACAATTTGTACCATCTGGGATGATACTATGGCTTTAAGAGGTGTATTTCATTCTTTATTCTATGAAGAGACGTCTTAAGACAGAGGCACCGAGCAGTCTACTTCATCCAACAAAGTAACCAGTTTGTGAGGCCTTTTTTTTTAAAGTTGGAACAATAGAACCAGACTGAATGGATAGGGTCAAGCTCCCACAGAACCGGGGTTTTTAGTTTTAGATATTTTAATAGTTCCTGGGGTCTTGATACTGAGATTGGAGGCTGCAGTACATGTATCCCTGCTACATTCTCTCCCTCAGAGTTTTCTCTTGATGTTTTTCCTCCTTGACTGGAGAATTGTCTGTGAGATAATCTATTTTACTGAATTAGCCTTTATCAAGGGTGTGTTTATGGCATATTACTATACTGGAACAGTTAAAGTTTAATAATTAGATAATCTGTTATTCTGTTAAGTTTTGCAACAAAATTAAGTTATTCCAATTTCATCTTTTCTTGTTTTTTTTTAACTATAGTGTATGAATGAAGTGTGTTTGTTGCAAGTCTGGTAATTTAATCAATCGAATTGGATCCAGAGCACAAAGCCTCGCACTTGCCTTTAAAATAAGAAAAAGTTAGAGTCTAGGCTATCTTCTTCATATATTTTGAGGGAGGTTGGTCTTGTCCATAACACATCTACAAAATGCACTGCAGCAACTTAACAAGGCTATTCAACAAAAACCTTCCAAAGCCACAATCTCTATTACTAAGGACAGGGTAGCAGATGCATGAAAACACCATCACCTACAATTTCCTTCCACACATCATTCTGACTTAGGATTATATTTCTGAACCTTCGCTGTCATTGGATAAAAATCATGAACTCCAATCCTAACAGCACTTTGTTTGTACCTACAGCTGACAAACTCCAGTGGTTCAAAGAGGTCACCTTCTGCAGAATATAACAGATGGGCAAATGACACTGGCTTTGTCAGAAATGTCCATATCTCATGAAAGAATGCCTTTCCACTTGCAGTTCTACCTTTAAGCATTTGTGCAGATGGACACAAGATACCTTTCTAATCATCTACACTTTGCAAAATTAAACCACATATCATATACTGACTTTCTGTATTAGTTCTCCCAAAGTGCATCACTTCATACTTCTCTGCACTGAACTCTATCATGCTGTCTATTTCAGCGTACTGTTTATGCCATCCTGAAGTGCACAATGATCTTATCATAGTCTATTACTTTACCAAGCTTTGCATCAGTTGCAAACTGTATTTATAATGCTGCCCCTTACACTTAAATCTATGTAATTTAGAAAACAAGAAATAAAATATAAAGAGATAGTAAGAACTGCCAATGTTGGAGTCAGAGATAACACAGTGTGGAGTTGGAGGAACACAGCAGGCCAGGCAGCATC
>NC_063336.1:25820014-25888192 GCF_021869965.1 Rhincodon typus
GGAAAGTTGACGTTTCGGGTCATGACCCTTCTTCAGAAAGGTTGTGAACCGAAACGTCAGCTTTCCTGCTCCTCTGATGCTGCCTGGCCTGCTGTGTTCCTCCAACTCCACACTGCGCTATCGACATTAAATAAAATATAAAGTTGCTCAACTCAGTATTAAATTAGAAGCCTATAATGTGCTCAGTAGAAAGATGAGTTACTGTCACTCATGGAATATTACTTTGGATATGAACTGATTCCCCTCACCTTTTGTGTAGTTACCAAAGACAGGAGCATTGATTTTCAAGATCTTCTTTAGACTTTCAGATATATTTAAGTTTTAAAGAATATCTCTTAGCTTCTAAGAAATACTTGACCTCATCAGTATGCAATGTTTCTGAGGACTCGGAACAATTCAAGGAGGTCCTGGCTCATGTTCAACTGACAATAAACTCCTAACCTGGCCCCACATAATTAATTGACATCACATGGAGAAAGGTAAATAAAGAGAAAGCAATACTTGAAGTTGAACATAATGGGCGTACTGGAGCTCCACTTTGAAGTAAAGGTAAGGTCGCCATGGTGCCAATGGATTGCTCTCTTGTTAGAGACAGATGACTGGTGGTGATTTTAACCTGGGGGTCACTATGCCTCAGGCTATGGGTGAGGTTGAGAAGATGGGAACACCATGGTAACCTCACCCTTTATGGGAATTATACCCAATTGTTGGTCTCACTCTGCACTACAAGCCAGCCTTCCAGCCAACTGAGCTAACTGACTGCAAATGTGTTAGACAATTATGTGGCAAGTTTTACTAGTTTTGCCTTCTGAGATATAGGGCAGGAATTTCATGCCAGGGTGGTGAACATTAGTGTAGTGTTTAAGACCTCTCTCTTCTCAGATCTCTTCTTTGAACCAGTCTCCTGATGCTAGAGTAACATCATCAGTTATATCATCAACATTTGCATATTCCATTCTACGACAACAGAGTTCTGGGTAACACGTGGTCTGTGGATGAATTACACTATCCTGCCATAAAGTTGATATAGAATGGTCTGCTACGTACTCGCTGTATGCAAAATTCGATCAGCAGCATGGAGTCTTGTAAAATGAATGAATAATGAGTGCTTTGCTAACGTCATCTGAATCCTAAGATTTTTTTTCCTACAAGCGCACTGAAAAATCTAACATTAATTATATGTCAGACAAGCCATGCTAAAGTTTCGTTGCATTCAGGGTAGCTTTTTGAACAGGATAGATGCAGGGGGGATGTTCCCAATTGTGGGTGTGTCCAGAACCAGGCGTCACAGTATGAGGATTCAGCGTAGAGGATTTAGGACGGAGATGAGGAGACATTTCTTCACCCAAAGAATGGTGAGCCTGCAGAACTTATTACCACAGGAAGTATTTGATGCCAAAGCATTGAATGTATTCAAAAGATGACTAGATGTAGCACTTGGGGTGAATGGGATCAAAAGTTATGGGAAGAAAACAGGATTAGTCCGTTGAGTTTGATGACCATCCATGATTGTGATGAATGGTGGAACAAGCTCAAAGGGCCAAATGGCCTCCTCCTACTCCTATTTTCTATGTTTCTAAGTAATGCATCCTACCCTGTTGCATCCCAGTGAATATTTTTCTACCTTTTCTGTATTCAGTTCAATGCTTTTTATGTTTAATTTTGTTTTATCAGTGTGGGTGTTAGGGCCAGGAATTATAATGAAGCTAATTGTATTGGTTGGTGCAAAGGAATACCTCAGATTCTACATATATTGAATGAATAAAGTAGCAGGTGAGAAACAAGATGTGTCGCTGAGTACTAGACAATATTAAGATTTTGCATGAAGTTAGAACCAAATCACTCTGTTTTAATACTTTATGGCCAGTAGAGCATCAGATAGGAACATGAGCTATGCTGGGAGGTAACCCACACTTCCTGTTATACTCTAATGTAACAACCTTAATTCATTCAAGTGGAGAAAATGGCCAAGGCCTACAACTCATTATGCTCATTACTCATTACAACTCATTAGCTGTTTACTGTGCTACTGGTACCTTACAAATATCAGTACCCTGCTGCCGTGAATTTAAATCAGTACTTATGAACAATCTTTCCTTAACATCCAAGTAATGTTGACCCTGTTGATCATTGATAGGAGTACGTTTCTACAATGCAGATAATCAATCCCACCTGAGGTAATCCTTTATGTTTCTGTTCCTGTCCTAAATCACATATTGCTTTATAGTAACTATGACAATGACTGATGCAAAGCTCCTTCGCTTTTGATAATATATCCTTAAAATTTACAACAATTTCACTGACTAGGTTGATGACTAGACCATGACCGTACAAAAGCTTTCTGAAGAAGAAGATTCTGACTTGCCTGCATCATCAGATTGTATTCACCCTAAACAGCTGGAACCTACAGTCAGTGTAATTTACAGTTTGGCTAGTGGGTTCCTCATAAGTCAAAATTCTGGTTAGATACAACCCATCATATGGCTTAACTGCATCTGCCATCTCTTGACTATTGTATTCATGAAGTCAAAAAATGCTGGAGATCACAGCGGATCAGGTTGCATCCACGAAGAAGGAGCAAGCTAATGTTTTTAGTCTAGATGACTCTTCGCCAGAGCTCTTCATGGTCTCTGGTGAAGAGTCACCTAGACTACATACATTAGCTTGCTGTCTCTCCATGGATGCCCCCTGACCAGCTGTGATTTCCAGCAATTTTTGTTTTCAGTACAGATCCCAGCGTCTGCAGTAACTTGCTCCTATTCATAAAATCACTTCACTGTGACTGTGTTTTCAAGGTTTAGCTTATATCCCATTTCAAAAACTTGTGAAATCCTATGATGTGAAATGTTGAGTACAAGTGACTGTTTTATTAATACTGTCACTTGAACTTGGCTCCCTTTTAATTGACTGCATTGTTGCTGAAGGAGAGGCGACAAAATTCACAAATGTTTCAGCATTCAGTCGCCTGATGGTTTATTGACCCTAAGATCGTTCACCACAGCTTTGGTGGGAATATGGTAGAAGTGCTGGACAGTAGCTCCTGGATATAGTAGTTGTCGACTTTGCATGGTAATTGTCATGTTCCTCATACTCAGATGAACCCAAGTCACTTGCAGCAGTATATACCTACTGAGTGCAGATGCTCCAGCCAAATAAAGGATGAAACAAGATCCATTTGAGTGTTCAAGCCGAGACCATGGCTTAGAATCCCAAACATAACGAATGTCTAAATTTTCTTGGATTTAGTGGATATGCTGTTGGAAAGAGAAGTATTAGTGAAAGAACAAGAAGCAGAAGGTAATCGGTTGGCATGAGGCCTGTAAACAGATGAAGTGATGAAGATGAGAGATAGTGAAAAATGGCCCAAGGGGTGAATATTTGACAGTTTTGCAGTTGACTTTGCAAAGGAAGAATCCAAGACTGGGGAAGCCTGAATGATCGAGGGAGTGCAAATTAACGTATTAAATTTAAAAAGATGATATTTGAAACTCCTAATGTTAATCCATTGCAATAGATGCCCTGGATCATGCAAAGACTTTGCAACTTCAGTGGGACATTCATACAACAGGGACCAGATGGTTCATGTCTGAATTTGGTTATCCTGCTGATGGAGCCAGCAGACGAATTTCCAATTTCAATGAACATATCCTGCAAATAAAATATAATTATGCCTAATTGTATCCCGGTGGGCAGTTAAGGGTATGCAAATGCCAGGATTGCCCACGAAATCAAGGGATGATGGATGAAGGATCACTTGGAGAATCAGAAGTTTATACAGTAAATAGGTAGAAACTTTTTTTTTAATGGTTAAAGTGTCAATACCTGAAATTACAGAATTGTTACAGTGCAGAAAGTGGCCATTTGTACAATTATGTGTGCTGTATTTCTGAGTATTCCGAGTCAGTGCAAATCTCCTATTTTCCTTGTAAACCTACACATTACCTATAATTAAGTAATCATTCAATGCCTTCTTGAATGTCTCAATTGAACTTGCCTCCACCACACTTCCATGCAGTGTAGTCCAAACCTGGATCACTTGCTGTTTTTCTCACCTTGCACTTTTGCAAAACACTTCCAAACTTTGCACTCCGATTCTCAATATGTTTAAGAGTTGGAAATAGTTTGTACTTATCTATTCTGTCTAGAACCCTCATGGTTTTCCAAACTTCAGTTAGGTCTCCTTTTAACCTTCATTTCCCAAGATTTAGCATCTAACTTCTCTAATCTTTTCTCGTAACTGAAATGTCTAATCCCTGCAACCATTCTAATAAACGTTTTCTGCATTCTTGGCAAAGCATTCCCGTCCTTCCCATAGGTCTGCAGAACTGTATACTATATTCCATCTGAGGTCTGATTAGTGTTCTATTTTGGTTCAGCATTACCTCCTGTTCCTGCACTCTATGCCTCTATTAATGAAATCTAGAATATTGTGTGCTTTATTAACTGGTCTGTCTACCTGTCCTGCCATCTTTCATGGCTTCTGTACATTTACGTCCAGATCTCTCTGCTCCTGCACACACTCTTTCTTTTATTCTGTCTCCCCACGTTCTTACTACCAAAGCCTATCACCTCACAGTTCTCTGTATTGAATTTCATTTGTCACCTATCTGCCCATTCTATCAACTTGTCAACGTCCTTCTGAAGTTCCATGCAGTCATTTACATAGCTTACAATTCTCCAAATCTGTTGAAACTGCTTCCTGCACAGCAAGATCTAACTCATTTTTATATATTAAGAGAAGTCAGAGTCCCAATACCTCCCCCCGGGAAACTCCACAACAAACCTTCCTCCAGACTGAAAAATATCTTTGAACCATAATTCCTGGCTTCCTATCACATAGCCAATGTTATATCCATGCTGCTACTCTCCTTATTATTCCATGACATAGAACTTTCCCCACAAGCTAAGATTTGGGATTCGTTGCCTGGTAGGATGATGAAATCCTATAATCGTCAATAGTAATCTTGAAAAATACAATTAGAAAGATACATGAAGTGGAAAGAATGGAGGGTCATTGGGAAAGGTTATGGAGTGCACAAACTGGATTGTTTTTAGAATAGATTGTGAAGTTGAATGGCTGCCTTCTGTACTGCACAATGTTACAAAATCCATATTAGCCTCTGTTTGAAATTTATCCCTTCAAAAGAACTCTAGACAACACTAGAAATTATTCTAGGCAAGTGAGAGTTAATACTTTCACAGCACAATAAAAAGTACTTACAGAAGCAAGAAACATGACTCCATTAAAATCTCTTATATCTCAGCACAGAAACCAGAAGGGAGAATGAGTGGAAAAAGTATCTCTGTGTACCTAAAGCAAAGTGTTGACCTTGGCAAGTGCATGTAGGGACTTTGGAAATGATTTGTCTTAATCTGACAAGAAAAAAAAGACTGTGGCTGGAAACCTATCAGCTCTACAGAGCCAGGAGCAAAATTGGGCTGGCTCTCCAATGAGTTTGTGCCTGAATGATCTTGCTGCATCCTGCAGGATAGTTTACTTCCCTTTTGAGGGACGAATTGAGGGCAAGTTTATGATGGCATCGGGATCTTTATGACATCGGAGTGGCCCCCATCTGAGGCCTGAGCCCTGAGCACTGAGCCCTGAGCCCTAAGCCCGAGAAGCAAACATGCTGCAGATGGCATGCCTAGATTTTGTTATGGACCAGAACAAACCCTCTTCAACTATATCAAGGAGATAGCCTAGACCCTAACTTTTATCTTATTTAAAGGCAAATGTAAGATGCGAGATTCCAGGCTTCATTCGATTGGTCATGCTACTCAGCTTTAAGCAGAATATACTTTATTCTTAGGTGTAGTAAAAACACAAACAAAAGAAAGAAGAATGGATATAACTTTAACTCTATTGGAAACTTAACAGAATAACAGATTACTAAATATGGAACGGCAGCTGTTTCAATATAGTGACATTCCATAAATGTGCCCTTGGCAATGGAAAATTCAGTAACAAGAACAGAAGTTGCTGGAAAAACTCTGCAGGTCTGGTTGCATCTGCGAAGGGAAATCGGAGCTAACATTTCAGGTCTGGTGACCCTTCCTCAGAACAAATTCAGTAAAATGGATTGTCCCACATGCGGTGTTTCTCCAGTCCAGGAGAAAACATCAGGAGAAAATTCTGGTAGAGAGAGAACTTCAGTTTTTTGCTGTGTCTGAGAGGGACGTACAGCCAACTTCAAAAACCCCAACAACTGAAAACTAAACAAAACCCTGGTTATGTAGGAGCCTGACTCCACCCATTCATGCCGCTTTTATTGTTCTAACTTTAAAAAAAAACAGGGCCTCACAAGCTGTTTACTTTATTGACAAAAGACAACTCCCACCTCTGTCTTAAAGGTGGGAGGCAATGGTCGAGTGATATTATTGCCAGATTATTAATCTAGAAACTCAGCTAATGTTCTAAGGACATGGGTTCAAATCCTGCTGTCGCTGAGTGCAGAGTTTGAATTCAGTAAAAAATCTGGAATTAAGTATCTATTGACAACCATCAAAGGTTGATTGTCGGGGAAACAGCTATCTGGATCACTGATGCCCTGTAGGGAAGGATATCTGTCATCTTTACCTGGCCTGGTCTACATGTGACCTCACACCTACATCAATGTGGTAACTCTCAATGGCCCTTTGGGCAATAAATGCTAGCCTAGCCAGAGACATCCACGTTCCATGCATAGAATTTTTTTAAAGTGTACACAGCTGAAATGGTCCATTCTGTTCAATTTGTCTGTGCCAATGTTCATGATCTATTCGTGCCTTGTAAGTTTCATTATCTCATCCTTACATAACTGTACAGTTACAAGAGTAGGCCATTCGGATCCTCAATCAAATTCTGTTATTCAATTTAGTCATGGCTGATCTGTGACCTAACTCCACATACTTGCCTTTGATTTATATCCCTGAATATCTTTGCTTAACAAAGATTTATCTTGCTCCAATTTAAAATGCTTTATTTATTTCCCTCTCATACACTAATTTGATTTTGCTTTAAATACTGTTTGTCACAAGTGTGGTGTCAAGTTCTACACATTAACACTTTCTTTGCGTAGCTTATAATGCTGAGCTCCAGGTTTGTTCCTTTCAACAGGTGGAATGCTTATGGTGTCAAAACCTTTTCATGATTTTAAAGACCGCTACTTGATTACCCTTGAATCTTCTGTTTTCAACAAAAAAGAGATATTGTGAGTTCATCCTCTCTTAATAGGTGTAACCTCATAGTTTTGGCACAATTGTTGTCAGTCCTTTTGGCACCCTCATCAGTATCCCAACATAGAATCCTAACAGTGTGGAAGCAGGCCATTTGGCCCATTGAGTCCACACTGACCCTCCAAAGACATCCCACCCGGACCCATCCCTTAACCCTATCCCTGTATTTCCCATGACTAATTATCCTAGCCGGCACATCCCTAGACACTATGGGCAATTTAGCATGGCCAATCCACCTAACCTGCACTTCTTTGGACTATGGGAAGAATCTGAAGGGCTTGGGAGGAAACTCACGCAGACTCGGGAAGAATATGCAAACGCCACACAGACAGTCACCCGAGGGTGGAATCGAAACCAGGTCCCTGGCGCTGTGAGGCAGCATGCTAACCACTGGGCCACAGTGTTGCCCTTTTCAATAATTACATCTTTGTCATAAAATTGCAGCCAGAATCCACACTGTACCCAACTATGTCGTCTAATTAAGGATCAATACAAATTTAGAACACTTTCTCTACTTTACAATTTAATCCTTCTAGAAGTTTCCACCCACAGGTGGCTGTGTAGAGTTTGCGCATTCTCCCTGTGTCTGCGTGGGTTTCCTCCGGGTGCTCTGGTTTCCTCCCACAGTCCAAAGATGTGCAGGTTAGGTGGATTGGCCACGCTAAATTGCCCATGTGTTCAGGGATGTGTAGATTAGGTGGGTTATAGGGGGATGAGTCTGTGTGGGATGCTCTGAGGGTCAGTGGGGAATTGTTGGGTCGAAGGTCCTGTTTCCACACTGTAGGGATTCTATGATTCTATGATGATGATAAATAACAGTGTTTATGTTCACAACAACATCAGTGTTTTTGATATTGGCCTGCACTGCTTATTGGAGTGAATTGTATGTTTGCACTCCCTGCTGTGCCAGCAGTGCCCATATTCCATGAATGAGTGGAAAGACCCCTTTCTTCCTCAATCCAATTTAGATTCTTGTTGACCAGGTGAATAATTACATTTTTTTTTTGGTAAACTGTATACCATCCCTTTATCAATGTTGAAAGTCATTTTCTGATTGCAAGCCAAGTTTTTGACTTTATTGATATCATCTTGTAAATTTGTTGTGGTCCTCCTCATGATTGAATATCTGGTGCCAACTGCAAATTAAGAAATTGTATTTCAGGTTCCAAAGTCAAAATCTAAGTACGTCGTGAACAGTGGTTCTAGCACCCATTCTTATGGGACCCCATTCCTACCTGTAACCACTCTGAACTAGTCCTACTTTCTGTCTTTCAATCAGCCAGTGATTCATTTTACTAATTGACCCCTGACATAGTATGCTTTGACTTTATTCATTAATCTGTAATGTCATGTATTACTGAAGGTCTTTAAGATTGCTGTACTATAATACTTGTGATGAGGCAGCTGTTTTTCTATTTGAGAAAGGTGGAAAAGACAGTGCAGAGAAATATATATTCAGCTGGTAGTGGTCAAGGTTCTTACTTTTCCAGGGTGTGAATCTTATTGCCATTAGGATGAGGACAGATGTTACTTTAATTAATAGCTGATATGAAAAATAATTGAAAAACTTTAATAAATCTGTCAAAAGGATACTAAATTTACACTATCTCCATTGCAATAATCTTTTAGCACCTGGTAGTCTTCACTTACATGTCGCAAAAATGCAACAAATATTCCATTATAACGGTGGGAACAAGTTTGGAAATCTAAATATATTACATCTAATTAATTCCCTTTGTCTATCCTGCTTGCTACCTCCTCAAATAATTAAATACATATGGCAGCTCAGATCTTTTTTCCATATTTGAATCAAGACTGTAATCAGGTCATGAGCCAACTGGCTTTGAGGAACCTGAACAGAGCGTCAGTCAGCAGGTCATTATTTTGCAAGTACCGCTTAACAGTACTTTCAACAATGCTTTCAATCACTTTGCTGATGATTGAGAGTAGAATGATGGGGTAATAATTGGTTGATTTTGATTTGACATACTTTTCAAATTATGAAAAGGTTTTGAGATTGATGGGCATTTTTCCATTGAAAAGTCTGAAATGTACAAAAAGAATAAAGGAAAATACAATGAAAGGCTTTGTATTTGAATCCACACAGCATTCAAAACAAAAATATGAACTGATAGAAACAAATAGCAATGAATTAGTATAATCTAGTAACTCTGTAATTTGGAACTGAATCTTGAAGGATACAGGATATTGAGGAATTGCACATAAATCAGAAAAAAAAAATGGTGCTGCTGTGCTACTAAATGATGTTATTAGCTCAAAAGAAATGACTTAAGTTCAGGAAGTTAAGATGTGGAAAAATTTACAAAATTATAAGAAATGATAAATGTAAGAAGTCACTTGTGGGAGTGGTGTACAGCTCCCCCAAACTGTAACTGAATACTAGGGGTGAAGCATGTAGAAAAAAATTAGTGACAGGTTGGGAAATAGGCATTGTTGTATACATAGCTGGGGGCGCTTTCTGCCCCTTTAAGAGAGTGGGTAACGTGACCTGGAGCAGGAGCTTTTGGTCAGTCTGGGACGAGCTGTGTAACTGTATAGATATGTAATAAATTGTTCCTTCGTTCAAGTGCTACTGGCCTACCTTATGGTCTATTTATAATTCATAAAATAACCATAAACTTAATAGGCACAGCAATAATGATCGGAGATTTTAATCTCTATATAGAATGGAAAAGTCAGATGGGCAAAGATAGCCAAGTTGAGGTATTCATAAAATTATTTTGTGATATTTTCTTTGAACAACATGTTCCAAAGCCAACAAGAAAGCAAGTTATGCAATAACTGGTATTGTGCAGCATGAGCAAATTAATAAATGGTCTTATAGGGAAGGTACACTTCACTAGAAATGACTTCAGTATGATTGAATTTTGAATTCAGCTTGAGGTAGAGAGAAGTGGGTTCAAGACTATTTTTTAAAATTGAAATGAGGGGACTTAAAAGGCAATCAAAGCAAAGCTAGCTAAAGCGATTGGGAAATTATATTAGAGGATAAATCAATAGAGATACAGTGTTTGACATTGCGGTGATATTTCAGTTTACACAAAAAAAGAAAAATTCCAGGGATGAACATACAATTACTGATTAATGAGAAAAGTTAAAGATGATATCAAAGTAAAAGGAAAAAAACATGTAACTCCGACAGGTGGTAGGTCAGAAAATTGAACAGAATAGATATAGGTTTAAAAAGCAAATATTGAGAAATAAAACATAAGTATGAAAAATAGAGTGTAGGAGAAAGCTAACCAGAAGTATAAAAGGTATTAAGAGTTTCTATAAATATTTAAGGAAGAAAAGTGTCAAGAAAGTGAGCATTGATCCTTTAGAAAGTGAGACTGCAGATTGAATAATGGGGAAATGGCAGATGAATTGAACAGATAGTTTGTATCTATCTTCTCTATAAAGAATGTAAGTAATATCTCACTAGCAGCAATAAATTGGGAAATGGAATAGAGGCAATGGAGCAATGATGGAACAAAAGATAATATTGCCAAATTTGCTGATGAAACAACGATAGGTAGGGAATTAAGTTGCAAAGAGGAAATAAGGAGGACATCAAGAGGACTTAGGGAGGTCATACTTCAGTTATCAAAAGCACTGCTGAGGCCGCATCTGGGCCACTGTGCAGACAATTGGTCGTCTTATTTAAGAAAGGATGAAAATGCATCAGAGACAGTTCAGAGAAGGTTGACTAGATCAATACCTTGAATGACAAAGGTTTTCTGATGAGGAAAGGTTGGATAGGCTAGGCGTTTATTCACTGGAAGCTAGAAGAGTGAGACATGGATTAATTATAATATAAAAAATCTTGAGAGGTTATGATAGAGAGGATGTAGACAGGATGTTTCACCTTTTGGGAAAATCTAGAACTGGAGTCACTATTTAAAAATGAAGGGTTGCCTGTTTAATTAAGATATTAATCAAGCAAAGAGTGAAAGTTTATCAAGGTAGACAGGAATAAGGTTTTAAGATAAAATCAGATTAGTCGTCTTATTGAGTAGTAGAGCAAGCTTGAGCAGCTGAATGATCAACTCCTGCTCCTAACAGGTAAGCTCATATGTAGTTAGACCAGTTAAAGTTGACAGATTTTTATCCTGCCCAAAGAATCATGGTGAATGACATGGGTTTTTAATGGCAACCGACAATGGTTACATGATTGCCTTTTAGCTAGTTTAATTTACATTGAGTTCAAATTTCACCATCTCCCATGATGGGATTTGATCTCATGTCTCCAGAACGTTAGCCTGAAGTCCAGATACTTGTTCAGTGACATTACCGCCACACTACTGCCTCTCCTAAATGCATTTAAAAAATAAATGTATGGCTACCGGTCAGATGCCGGCAAGGAGGAGGTCTGTGCACAATTTGTTGGGTCTCACAAGGTCAAAGCATTGTGACACCTGAGAATCACACTCTTCTTCCTTTAGGCTTATATGGATTGTGTGAGCAGGTATGATTGTTTTCCATACCCAGACCCAACCTAGCCAGCTGACCTCTCCCAATATGCTCCGGCTGCTGGCTGCAATGCATTGTGTGGAACTGGCCTTGTGTTAATGTTAAAAAATACCTTGTAGTAAAGGTGATGTAATTGGGCTTGGATGATAAAAACACAGTTTGGTCCCGTTCAACTTTTATGGGACCCTTAAGGGCCTCTGAATTGCTGTTCACTGGTGAAAACAATACAAAAATTGTTGAGAAAAGTTACATGGTTCATTTAATGTTGCACTTAAAATGATTTTATTTGTACTCTTGTCAACTTCTATTCTTAGTAGTTCACCTATTATCATAGTCAATGTGGAAAATAGCATATTATAATATTGATCAGCAATGAACAATTTAGAATCATAGAATCCCTACAATGAGTGGGAACATCTTCTCCTCATCTACTCTATTCAGCTGGCTTATGATTTTGAATGCAGCTCCTTTATACAGCCACGGCTAAATCTGTGAGATTCTAACCTGCCAGTGTTTTCTTTACAAAAACAAAATTGCTGGAAAAGTTCAGCAGGTCTGGCAGCATCTGTGAAGGAAAAAACAGAGTTAACGTTTTGGGTGTGGTGACCCTTCCTCAGAACAGAGGAACAGTGTTTTCTTTAGGTTTATATTCTGGTCTCCAGTAATATGGCAGATCACTACTAAATTAACAATAAATAATAATTCAGAGAATGTGAGCTTAACTCCATCATGGCAATTTCAGAAGCTGCTTTCAATTTTTAAAAGAATCTGGACATAAAATGCTGACATCAGTAATGGTGAAAATAAAGCTGTTACTTTATGTTAAAACATCTCAATTGATTTACAAAATCAAGCAAGTCACTCAGTTATGGTGGAATAGGAAGTAAGTGCGAATCAGATGCTGGGAATTGAGGTACGCAACTCACCTCCTGTCTCCCCAGAGCCTGTGTACCATCTACAAGACAGAAGTCAGGAGTCTCCACTTGCCTGGGCCAGTGTATCTCCAACAACACTGAGGATGCTTGATACTATCCAAGGCAGCTCTTAAGCAGAATCTCCACTCCAGAGTGAGGCATACAGGTTACACCGCACAGGAGGTGCATGAAGCAAGGTCAACATTAACAAGATCGACATTATTTGAAGTTAGACAGTCCATTCATCAGTGTAATAATGGCAGGGAAGAAGCTGTTGTTGAACCTGTTGGTGTGTGTTTTCTGCCTGATGGAAGAGGTTGTAGGAGAGCATTTCTGGGGTGGGAGGTGTCTTTGATGATGTTGGCAGCTTTTCCGCAGCAACGAGAATTGTAAATTTAGATTTATTTATTTATTTGTCACATGTACTAAGTATAGGAATACATAAGGACAGCGAGAAGTGCACAAAGTTGCCATTCAATGGCACCCACTTGGTTACAAAAACCAGTATCAAAAGATTTAACAGAGTCAAAAGTTAAGCAAGAAGAAAAAAAAAATCCAGATCTCAGACTCCCAATTCTCATCTCCACAATGGTGCAGGTGCCACTCCAATCGCTAGGCCACCATTGCCACCTTAACAGCCCACTCTCACTCCTTCTTTGATGGTCTGGGCTGTGCACACAATCTTCTGTAGCTTCTTACGGTTCCTGGGCTGAGCAATTGCTGTACCAGGCTGTTGTGCACCCAAATAATATGCTGTCTATGGTGCACCTGTAAAAGTTGGTGAGGGGCCTAATGGACATGCCGAATTTCCTGAGCCACCTGGGGAAGAAGAGGCATTGTGCCTTCTTGACTGCTACATCTATATGAGATTTCTAGAACATGTTGTCGGTTGGTTGTATGTTTCCAAAATCTTGGGATTTTGGAGAAGTACCAGTGAATTGGAGACTGCTAATATGACATTTCTTTTTAAAAAGGGAGGGGGGCAAGAAACAGAGAACTATAGGTCATTTAGTCTAACACTTTTCTTGTAGAAGAATTGGAATCAATCATTAAGGAAGTCATTGTAGAATATTTGGAAAATTATAATCTAATCAAGCAGAGTCAGCATGGATGAAATCATGTCTTACTAATTTGTAAGAGTTTTCCGAGGAAGTCTCAATCAAAGTATATAGAGGGAAACCAGTAGATGTGTTGTATTTAGGCTTCCAGAAAGTGTTCAACAAGCTACCTCACAACAGATAAGTTATAAGAGCCTATGGTGTTGGAGGAAATATCTTGGCATGGATGGAGAATTAGCTCATGGGCAAGAAACAGCAAATGGGGGTAAGAGGTTTTTTTTTCAGGTAGGTGACCCATGCCCAGTGGCATTCCACATAGATCAGTACTCGGAACACAACGGTTTACAAAACATATTCGTAACTTGGAGGAAGGAAGTGAATACGCTTTGGCACAAAAACAGGTGGAAAGGCAGATTGCAAGAGGATGTTCCCAGTTTACAGAGAGATATTGATAGGTTAACTAAGTGGGCAATAAGTTGGCAAAAGGTGTATAATGTAGGAATATGAGAAGTTGTTCATTTTGGAAGGAAGAACAAACGAACAGAATATTATTTAAATGGAGAAAAGCTGCAGAAAGCTGCAACACAAAGGGATTTGGGGGAACTTGCTCATGAAACACAAAAAGCTAGCACACAAGTGCAGCAGGCAATCAGGAAGAGTAATGGAAAATTGGCTCTTATTTCACTGGGTTTGGAGTACAAGAGTAGGGAAGTCCTAACTCCAACTGTAGATGGTGCTGGTAAGACCACATCTAGAATACTGTGAGCAGTTTTGGTCTCCTCATTTAAGGAAAGATATCATTTCTTTGGAGGCAGTTCAGAGAAGGCTCATTAGGATATGGAGGAATTGTCTTCTGTGCGAAGGTTAAACAGGTTCACTCACTGGAGTGTAGAAGAATGAGAGATAGTCTCATTGAAACAAATCAGATTCTTAAGGGGCCTGCCAGGATAAATGCTGAGAAGATGTTTCCCCTCATGGGAGAGTCTTGGAAAGAGGGCATTGTCTCAGAATAAAGGGGTTCCAATTGAAGACTGAGATGAGGAGGAATTTCTTCCCTCGGATAGTTGTAAGTTGTTGGAACTCCTTGTCACTGAGAACTGGGAGTAGGGTTCTTTTATATATTTAAGGCTGAGAGAGATAAATTCCTGATTAGTCGGTAAATCAAGGGCTATAGGAAAAACTCAGGAAAGTGGATGGGAGGAATGTTAGATCACCCATGACTAAAGGGTTGAATCGCTTTTATCTGCTCTTATTTCTTCTGGTCTTATGATCTTACATTAATTAATATTGTCCATACCAGTTCCATGCACGTCCCAAAATTGAATTTTAAAAAATCTTATCTATTGTTATCCTGTCTCATTATTCCAACATCTATTTTTCTATTTTTTCATTCTCACTGCCAGATGCATCTGAAAAATATTTCCTCTTCATCTCTAACTGGGCCTACTCTTTCTTTAACTGTTCTTTTATCTTTTATGCATTGATTAAAATGCTTCAGTATTCTCTGCTAGTCTTTCCTCACAACTTCTGTTAGCCTTTGTAATCTTGTTTGATTGATATCTCTGCAGGTTTTGTAGAGAATCAAGACTATGTCAATAGGAGATTATTTCTGATGTTCACTCATTATAACAATAGTTCAGAAATCACAATAGAAATGTGAGTTAAGGACCTTTCCTATAACTCTAATAATTTGCTGTATGGCTACACTGTCTAAAAAAGTACATTGCAGTTACCAACATCTCTTTAAAATATTCTTGATTATAAGTTTCACTTCAGAGTTTCATAGTCAGCTTCTCAATCCATGTTCCAATTTTTAAGTCGCTTGAACTTGCATCACTTTCTGTCACTCATGTTTACCATGAAACATTTTTCAACTATTGAAAAATGTTCAATGGGCTGCACTGTACTTGATATTGTTGTGCATCAACTCTTAGTGCCATTGGATGGTGAGTGGCACAGCTTTCCCATTATGGTTCATGTCAATATCAAAGTTGCTTTGAGCAGGGATGCGATCAATATTATTCTCCCATAGACAAGTCTGTTGCACTTATCAAATTTCATGTCTTAATTTACTCATATATTGCACGCCAAAATTTTATTTACTGAAACAAACCTATCTAATTTACATTTGCATGAATCTACATTACTTGCAGCAATTCTCAAGGAAGTCGGCTCTATAGGTTTACCGTTTGCTTATAGAAATAATTATTTCATTGGTTATTTTGGAGTTTCTAATGCAAGGCTTGTTCTCAAGATCTACTGCAGTGAAGAAAATGACGGTCTGTGATAGTCTACATTTTCCAGTCCATTCAGAAACCATTTTCCATTTTCCATCATTCCATTTTCCAGAGAGAACATACTGAATTTGTATATCACTCCTCAAAATACAATGAATCCATTCCCTCAATTATTTCATTTGCTATCATAGAACATAGAACAGTACAGCGCATATAATTTATATATATTAGAAACAACAGAGGTCCCAGCACCAGTCCTTGCAGAAAACCACTGGTCACAGACCTCTAGGCGGAAAAAACATCCTCCTTAACTGCCCTGTGTCTTCTATAGCCAAGCCAATTTTGTATCCAACTTATTTCTATTTCACAGAGGATCCCATATGGTTTAATTTTCTGGACCAGCCTACCATGAGGGATCTTTGTCAAATGCTTTAGTAAAGTTCATGTACTTAACATCCACTGCCCAACATTCAGCAATCATCTTTGTCACTTCTTCTAAAAACTCAATTATGTTTGTGAGACAAGACTTTGTCTGCACAAAGCCATGCTGACTATCCCTAATAAATCTTTTCTAAATATGAGTATATCCTGTCCCAAAGAATCTTCTCCAACCATTTCCCTATCACTGATATATGGTTCATGGGCCTATAATTTTCTGGATTTACCTTGTTGCCCTTCTTAAAAAAAGAAACAAAATTTGCTATTCTTCCATCTTCTGGGACTTTGCCTGTGGCCAAAGAACAAACAAAGATATCTGTCAAGATCCCAGCAATCTTCCCCCTTGCCTCCCTCAGTATCCAGGATCGACCCCATCAAGCTCTGGGGATTCATCAACCTTAATGTTTTTCAAGACATCCAACACTTCCTCCTTCCTGATATCAACATGCCCTGGAGTATCAAGATACTCCTCCCTAATGTTATCTTCATCCACATCATTCTCCTTGGTGAATACTGATGTGAAATACACACTAAGGACCTCACCCACTTCCTCTGGCTCCTTGCATAAATTCTCTCTTTTATCCTTGAGTGGACCAACTCTGGCCCAGACTACTCTCTTGTTCCTAATAAATGTATGAAATGTCTTGAGATTTTCCTTAATCCTATTTGCCAAAGACATTTTATGGCTCCTTTTAGCCAGCTTCAGATTCAGTCTGAACTTTGCCCAAGTTATGTTGTATGCTTCAGTATCTGAGGGACTCTGGATGGAATTTAACACTTTGCAATCATCAATCTTGACCTTAAAGACAGAGATAGATAGGTTATTGATTAGATCGGGATGCAGGAGAATGGGGTTGAGAAACATGTCAGCCATAATCGAATAGCAGGGCAGTGGAGTGCCCTACTAATGCTCCTAAATCTTCTGGTCTTCTAGAAAGCCCATAGTTGATACATTGTGAAATTCTCTGAGACGTATAGGGTTGGCAAAGTATCAGGCTAAAGGGAGTGATGAAACCAGACAGTGTTTTGAACAAGTGAGAGAGAATTAAAAATTGGAGACATTGGGAGGCTGGAAGGCAAACATAAGTTAGCAAGCTCAGAGATGTCTCAAATGTCACAGAATTCCAAGCCTGTGACCTGCTTCTGTAGCCACAACATTTGTGAGGTTGTTTTCATTAAGTTCTGATTTAATTGTGATTCCCATCACCTTGATGGTGGGTATATGCTGTGGGCAATGTCATCGAATGTCAAGATGACATTACATTTGTTTGGATGTCTTGAGGCACAGATATACCGCATTGTTTATCAGCTTCAGTCTGGACTTTGTCCAAGTTACATTGCATGCTTTAATATCTGAGGAATTGTGTGTGGAACTTAACACTTTGCGATCAATACTCTTGACCTTATGATGGAGGGAATCTCATTGATAATGCGGATGAAAATGTTTGGGCTTAGGACAGTACTGTAAGGAACACCTGCAGTGATATCATGGACTAAGATACTGGCCTTCAACAACTGTTATGCTCTATTTGACAAAAATGTATAAAACAAACAATCAGTATTTGTGAACAATAATCCTTTATTGGAGAACAATACAATGTTAACTGGGAGACTATGTACGCCCATCTGATCTTGGCTGCTGTTGATATCAACTGAGTACAAAGTCATGGGACTTTATTTCCTGTGTTGAGATTGAAGTGACAACAGTTTAAGATACATCACATTTACAAAATTAGCTCTTTGATCAAAGACTTTGGTAAACTCTCCTAATATCTCCTCATTTGGCTCGGTGTCAAATGTAGTCTGACTATGCTACTGAAAAACATTGAAGATTCATTCTACATTAAATATTGTTGATTTATGAGCTCAAATGCATGTTTTTCTGTAAGTGTGGGTGTAGCTTTGTAGTTATTTATAAATAGGAGCCCAAAAAACATATGTGTAATGAAGTAGTGATGAATTTATGCGGTTTTGGATGCACAACTATTGAAAAGATATTAAGGTCTTGAATAGTATAATAGAGTTCAGCAAGACTTAGTGTGCCTCATGCCTTCTAAATACTCATAGCATGATTATTTAAATGGATTTACAATTTCTATAAACCACAGGCATTATTCCTAGCATTTCTTTTGTATTGATATTATGGGTTAGTAAGCTAGTTTAGCAGACTCAAATTCACCAATCATTATTAAGCATGTAATTCTAAACTAGCTTACTAACTCCACAGCTCTGTATTCCCAGGAGGGAATCAAGTTCACAGAGATGGTGAATTGATACCCATTCGTTCTGTAAACGCTGTTCCCTGTTGCCTAACTGGGGATTGTGGATTAACGATTCAAACCTATAAGGCTAAAATTCAACACGGAGTCTGGGCTTGCCCTGTAGTACATTTACAATATTACATGCAACAGAGGGATTTACAACCAGTCTGATGAAACTGGAAAACCCATATTTTTGACATAATTTTTGTGCATAAATCAGAAGTACCTTAGCCAAGGGAATCAAAATGACTCACAGGCAACCCTGAATCCATGACCTTGTGCTTCTACATCAAGTATTCAACTGCTGGATCTCTGGAGCTATCATTTATCTTTTTGTTGCATATGTGAGAAAGGCTTGCCTCTGTCTCCAATGCCTTCCATACTAATCATGCTGCAGCTTTCATTACACACGTGGACAACTCCAGATTAAATTGTTGACTGTCTTATTCCTTAGCAATTCTGATCCTTTTATCATCGACACATCAGTGCCAAATATCTTCAACTATAGCTGCTAATGTCTGTAATTATTTGTTGTGCTTCCTTTAATTTAATTAAACATTCTTCGCAGCTTGATACAACTAAAATGATAAAATGTTCTGATTTTGAAATAATTTAGCATTAATTGAAAATGCTTGTAACAATGCAACTGACTTCTTTCCTTCAAACCATAATCAGAATTTTGGCCTTTCTTTTCTAGTTCATTGACTAAAATCCAATTTGAACACAGGAACCCTCTTCTGTCTATTTTCTATGAAGCTGTAAGTGAATACATTTGAGCAGTCTCAGAAATCAGTTCCTTGTGGGGGCTAGCCACAGCACAAATTGTATTGTCTCTCTATTCACAGATGACCCTGACTCAAAAAGAGTGCAGAATGCCTGGTGAGGAAAATGGGAAAAAAATCATCACGATGAACTGAAGGGTGCCCTTCTCATTTTGCAACTGATGTACATTATTGAGCTGGCCATTTTACTTGATACCTTACAATGCAACACCTAATGCGGAAAGTGCTTGACGATGACTCTGAATGACAGACATTCAATTTCCCATCTCATCATTCACACACAGAAAAATACTGGGTTACATTAATAGTGACGTTAAATAAAAGTATTACATTGAAGACTCACTTTAGCAGCCATAAGCCTTGGAACATATTTTCCAACACAAAGCAATTTCTGTGTCTTTCTTTTCAAAACCTGAAGCTTATTAAATATTAAAGAGATACAGACGGATTAATGCATATAAGACCCTTTTATCCAGTCAGTAATAAAGTAATAATTTCAATATTCATAACAGAATGGCATATTTAAATTAAAAATTCCTCAAGATAAGAATGGAAAATAAACTTGGATTGAGAACAAGTGAAGTAAAATTGTAAGACAGGGATCAGTTACTGAATAAAGGCATTTTTATAAGAAGGAACTAAACTTCAGTTATGTCTTGGAGGGCTTCAATAATGTTTCTGGACACATTAAAAAGGAAACTTACGAACCTTGTAGTTCTTAGTTTTTTTAAACTAACTTGAAATATATTGTTATGCCATAAAAACGTAAAGGTTTTCCTGTTCTTTGATAGACAATATCAACACTTCTGAAGAAAATCAAGCACGCAGAACACTGAACCAAGATTCCCCCAGTATTATCTTTTGACACAAACGGTATTTCATAGAGTCAGTCATAGAGTTATACAGCATGGAAATAGACCTTTCGGTCCAACCAGTCAATGCCGACCATAAGTTCAATCTAAACTAGTCCCACCTGCTTGTGCTTGGCCCATATCTCTCCAAACATTTCTTATTCATGTACTTATCTAAATGTGGATTAACAATACAACATTTTTGACATTGTAACTGTACCTGCATCCTTCGCTTCCTCTGGAAGTTCATTCCACACACGAACTAATCTCTGTGTAAAAATGTTCCCCCTTATGTCTCTTCTCACCTTAAAAAAATGCTGCATAATCTTGAAATCCCCCGTCCTAGGGAAAAGACACCTGCCATTCTCCTTATCTATACCACTCATGATTTTATAAACCTCCATTAGGTATGGAAATTAAGATCAATGGAAATTATTTTTTCTCCTTTTTGCAAAAACATACTGTATGGATATAGAATCTACACACTTTTAATCAATTCAATGTTCTTGGGAGTTTGAGGCATGACAACTAATCCACAAAGGAAACGGTAACAATGGTACTTTTTGTAACAATGCATAATCACATCTAAATAGTCAAATATCCAAAATATAAAACACATCCAGTCATAGAATATGCAATTCTAAGTACTCCTGCATCTCATCTTTGCACCTCTAACGTATGTCATCACTACATATTGTTCCAGACTGAGACCTAGTTACCGTTTGTTTGCGTGTTACTAATGCTGTACGAGATTATAGAGAGAAATGGAAGAGTCTTTTGTTTCTTGAATAGACTGCTATACTTTAAAAAGAGATTTGAGATTCCAGTGATTAACTTGAAAGAGTCACTCAAAAAGGCTTGCAATTTTAAGAGTTTTGCTGTAATGAATAATCCAAAGTCAAGATTAACAAAACATTACACAATAAACTACACTCAAAATCTCCATGTCCCGTTTATATGTCACATCTGTCCGCAGAATGGTGGATTTTCAAAAGAAAACAGTCAACTTAAATTCTCAGTTTCCAATAGACTCACATCTCCCAATCTCCCACCAATTTATTCTGAATTTAACTCCAAAGATACTTTCCTTCAGGTTTCAAGATAATTGTTCACAATCAATTAATTATTGCTTCTTGAGTGGCCTTTTTTTGGTGGCAGCACGTCAGGTAGCATTTTCTGGCAGACTTCTGGAATGTCATGTCAGGAGCAAATAGGGATTCAATCTCTGAGTTCTGAGATCCAGCCAAGAGAAGCTATTTTCCCAAAGATTATTTTTATTACACTCCCAAAAGTGCCAACTAAAAGAGATGAGTGACAGCTCATGCGACTCAAATGGAAGAGGTGGGCAGAAGTTTTTGTTTCTTTATTCATTAATAGGATGAGGATGTCACTGGTTAGGCAACATTTATTGCCAATCCCTAATTGCCCAGAAAGCAGTTCAGAGTCAACCGTGTTGCTGTGGGTCTTGAGTCACATGTAGGCCAGACCAGGTAAGGATGGCAGTTTCCTTCCCTAAAGGACATTAGTGAACCAAATGGGTTTTTCCCCAACAATCAACAATGGATTCACAGTCATCATTAGACTCTTAATTCCAGATATTTTTATTGAATTCAAATTTCACCACCTGCCATGGTGGGATTTGAACCCAGGTTCCCAGAATGTTATCCAGGTCTCTGGATTAACAGTCCAGCAATAATACCATTAGGCCATCACCTCCCACTTGAGTGAGAACAGGAGGATGATTCAAAATAGAAGTGCTCTTCGAGTGGCCGTTATGATACTTGTTTTAGAGCAGGGTAGGCTCCACAGAAGGAAGGTGACAATCCTCTGTGGGATATTATTCAGACTGCAGAGGCAGCTGCAATTTTCTGTGGCCCCACCAAAGGGCCATGGAGCCTAATGGGACCTCAATAATATAAATTTACTGCTTGCCTTTGTGGATCTGCATCTGTCTCTATCTTCAGGAATCTTCCTCTGCAGCCGGAATATATTAGGGAAACACATTGACATGGCTTTCCCTTTTTTTACCCAGCGCTCCACCTCCAACAGCACCCACTCCCATCTTCCTGGTGTTGTGAAAATTCTGACATTTGCCAAAGCCATCCTGGGCCTGAATTTCCATTCGCAGTCCTATTGGAAGCTTGAACCTGGAAGTTCGGACTCAAACCCAACTACTTCCACAGGGGGAGGAATGGGTGCAGGTATTAGATTGCACATAAACAAAAAAAGACGAAAGAACAGTGGATGCTGGACATCAGAAACAAAAACAGAAATTGCTGGAAAAGCCCCGCAGGTCTAGCAGCATCTGTAGAGAGAAATCAGAGTTAACATTTCGGGTACAGTGACCCTTCTTCAGAACCCACAGCATCTACACAGATGCTGCTAGACCTGTTGAGTTTTTCTAGCAATTTCTGTTTTTACATTAGATTGCACATCCTCGGTTCTAAGAGGCAGGCCCCTATATAAATTAACAGCAGCCTTCACTCATTTATAATTTTGATAAGCCAGGTGCCTGTTACCTGAAGCAAGCAGATTAGACCAGATAGGAGCAGCTTTGAACATGGTGGGGATATTTGGAAAGCCAGAGCCCTCTTTGGGAGGGATAAGTTATCTCTTTGGACATGATCTCCAGAGATTTCAAGAATGGTAAAGTGCCATTGGAAGTGGTCAGGTGCTCTTTGGAATTGCTAAAACTTGACACAAGTGTTCATAAAAAGGGTTAAAAAAATGCTCATTAGAGCTATCAAAGCTGTCAGAGGACTGACAAAAATTTTAAAAGATTCAAAAGGGTCAAAACCTTGGAATTCCCTCTCTAATGGCATTGTGTGTTTATCTTCAGCACATGGATTGAAGCAGTTCATGAAGCTCACCAGCATCTTCTCAAGGGCAACTAGAGATGGGCAATAAATGTTGGCGCATCTGGCAATGCCCACATCCCACGAGGGAATAAAAAGAACTGTCAAATTTGTCAAACAACAGTCAAGCTGTCAAAAATCAGTTAAAACCAACTAGAACTGTCAAAGCTGACAAGGGATTTAACACTGCTAGGCTTTAAATTTTAGAAAAAGTGTGGATTTAAAGGGAAAAAAAAGCCTTTTATTTCACCCTGTTGACATGAACCTTAAGGGTAACATTGTAGGATATGTTCTGCATGACTGATTTTACAACCCAACCTTGTCAGTTTGATTGACAACTCCAAATGTTTATAGAGTAGAAATATTTGCTTTTGTAGGAAATTAAATGTGTAAGTGAAATGTTTGTATTCATGAGGGAAAGGATTGAATACTTCAATGAGATGCGCTGTTTGCATAAGTGATTAGTTGAAGCAGTTTCCATGAATTCTTTAGACAAGAGATTTGTCTTTAAAAAGTGTCATCCATATGCATGTATCATCACTTTGTGACTAGGAGTCAGTAAGGACTGCAGATGCTGGAAGCCAGAGTCAATAAGCTTGGAACTGGACAAACACAGCAGGTCAGACTGCATCCGAGGAGCAGGAAAGTCAAGGTTTCAGCCCGAAACCCTTCATCAGGACTGGGGAGGGGCAGGAGAGCCCAGAAATAAAGAGGGAGGGTGGTGGGCTGGGAAAGGTTGGTGCTATGGTGATAGGTGATATAGGTAAGGGGTTCTAGTGATTGGTCAGTGGGAAGGATGGAGTGGATAGGTGAGTAGGAAGATGGATAGGTTAGGACAGGTCAGGTAGGTGGGACGTGGGATAAGGCAGGGGGTGGAGGGATTTTGAAACTGGTGAAGCCAATATTCAGGTTCTTGGGCTGTAAATTCCCAAGGCGCAATATCAGGTGGTGTTCCTGCAGTTTACATTTGGCCTCACTCTGACGGTGGAGGAGGCTATGGATGGACATGTCGCCAGGGGAGTGGGAGTGAGAATTAAAACGGATGGCAAATGGAAGGTCAGACTAGTTGGTGTGCGCAGAACACAGATGCTCCGCAACTTAATCCCTGAGTTTGCATTTGGCCTCCCCGATACAGAGGACACCACATCGGGAGCAACGGATGCAATAGATCAGGTTGGATGAAGTGCAGGTGAATCTCTGCTGAATCAGGAAGGATTGTTTGGGCCTTGGATGGAGGTGAGAGGGGAGGTGTAGGGGCAGGTGTTGTACCTCTTGCAGTTGCAGGGAAAGGTACCAGCTGTGGTGGAGAAGTTGGTGGGGAGTGTAGAGCTGACGAGGGATTCGCGAAGTGAATGGTCCCTGCGGAAAGCAGATAGGGGAGGGAAGAGAAATATCTTTCTGTTGGTGAGGTCTGATTCTAGATGGTGGAAATGTTGGAGGATGATGTGTTGGATTTGGAGTTTGGTGGGGTGGTATGGGAGGACTAGGGAGACTCTCGTTCACTTGGCAGAACTGCTCCTCACCCTCAACAATTTTTCCTTTGATTCCTCCCATTTCCTACAAACCAAAGGGGAGGCCATGGGCACTCACATGGGCCCGAGTTATGCCTGCTTCTTTGTAGGATTTGTGGAACATTCTCTCTTTCGCAACTACACCGGCACTATCCCTCACCTCTTTCTTTGTTATATTGATAACTGCGTCAGTGCTGCTTTGTGCTCCCATGAGGAACTCAAGCAGCTCATCAAATTTCCTAACACTTTCCACCCTGCCCTCAAATTAACCAGGACCATTTCTGACACTTCCCTCCCCTTCCTGGAGCTCTCCGTCTCCATCTCTGCAAACCAACTCACCACTGACATCTATTTCAAACCCACTGACACCCACAACTACCTCGACTACACCTCCTCTCGCTCACACTCCTGCAAAAATGATAGCCCATACTCTCAATTCCCCTGGCTCCACCGCATCTGCTCCCAGGGTGAGGTGTTCCACTTCAGGACATCCCAGATATCCTCCTACTTTAGAGACTGTAGTTTCCCCTCCACCGCAATAAAGGATGCCCTCAAACACATCTCCTCTATTTCCTGCACTTCTAACCCCCTTCAAACCCCCTTCCCCCAACAACAATAAGGATAGAGTCCCCCTAATCTTCCCGTACCACCCTACCAACCTCCAAATCCAATATGTCATTCCCGGACATTTCCACCACCAGAAAGTTATTTCCTTCCCCTCTCCTGTCCGCTTTCCACAGGGGCCATTCACTTCACGACTCCATTGTCAGCTCTACAGTCCCCACCAAATCCTCCACCATACCTGGTACCTTTCCCTGCAACCGCAAGAGGTACAACACCTGCCCCTACCCCTCCCCTCTCACCTCCATCCAAACAATCCTTCCTGATCCACCAGAGATTCACCTGCACTTCATCCAACCTGACCTATTGCATCCTTTGCTCCCGATGTCGTCTCCTCTATATCGGGGAGACCAAATGCAGACTTGGGGACCGGTTCGTGGAGCACTTGCGCTCTGCACGCACCAACCAATCCGACCTTCCGGTTCCCATCCGTTTTAATTCCCCCTCCCACTCCCCTGGCGACATGGCCATCCTTGGCCTCCTCCACTGTCAGAGTGAGGCCAAAAGTAAACTGGAGGAACACCACCTGATATTTTGCCTTGGGAGCTTACAGCCCAGTGGCCTCAACATTGACTTCACCAACTTCAAAATCCCTCCACCCCCAACCTTATCCCATGTCCCGCCTCTCTGACCTGTCCTAACCTGTCCATCTTCCTACTCACCTATACGCTCCATGCTTCCCACTGACCAATCACTGTAACCACTTACCTGCATCCACTTGTTACCATCCAGCTTACCTTTCCCCAGCCTCATCCCCCTCCCTCTGTTGATTTATGGGCTCCACTCCCCATCCCCAATCCTGACAAAGGGGTTCGGCCTGAAACGTTGACTTTCCTGCTCCTCTGATTCTGTCTGCCCTGCTGTGTTTGTCCAGCTTCACATTTATCAACTCTATCATTATCTTGTGTCAGTGGGACTCCCAATGTCACACTGTGAGGGTGTAGGGTGGGCGAAGGGACATAGCTTACCATAAAACGTGCAAAAAGGTGCTGAGTGAGACAAGGAGTAGGATTGCAGCCTATACCATTCAAATGCACTTTTCCTAATGTAGATTCAGGAGAACTGTGGGCTGGACTCCACTTTGGATGGGGTGCAGTGCTTAGCATGTTGAAAATATCAAGAGAAACGATAAAGATTACAATGTAAACTTATGTTAATGAAAATGCAGAAAACCACAATTGCTAGAAATCTGTAAAACTGCTTCTGAGTATCTGCTGAGGGAAAACGCTTTCCTGCCTATGACATTCACAAGCTGAAATTCTAATCTGTGAAATGGTCGTGAGTGCTCATTTTCAATGAAAAGAAGCACAAAAACACATTGAATTATGTGAAATTGACTGCACTGAATGTTTACCGAGATTCATGTTTAGGTTTAATAAGTAAGTGCAGAATGGCTTTTGTGATAAGTTTAAAGAGCACTGCATATCAAGCTCACACTAATCATGCTGAGCCAGTGCCAGTGATAGTAGCTGCTGCACTCAATTATTACGCTATCAGCAGTCTTTCAGATCCCCACCGGAACTCCCGGAAGCTTCAGTCAGTCTACAGTACTCATTCTAATTTCTGTAGTCAATACTACTGCTTCCAGGAGGCTATCTGACCCAATCAGAATCACAGCATCGTCTCTCCAGAGAATCACACAGAAGCCTTTACCATTCCCTTTTAACAAGGTCTGTGCAACTACTGAGAATGTGCACATCCACATTAACAGAAAGATGTCCATTTCATCATTGAGCAGGTGCCAAGAATACCATTAAAGATGCATTTTCAAATTCATCCGGCAAAATCCATGATTTCTCCTATTTTTCTTTACTGATTTGGGGTTAAGAATCTTCCACAATGACAATTAATTGTTGGATGGCTGCTGGGCAGTACATTAACTTCTGTATGTCAGTTCTGCTTCTCTTCCTTTCATTAGAACAGGTGATGGGAAGATGTGATGTGAAACCACAGGTAATCTCTTCAGTGTGAAGTGGAAAGACAGTGTGTAAGGGATGCATTAGGAGGCTTATACTGCCACAAGGCTAGTCATGGAGCATGCTTTTGAATTTTAAATATGAGATGGCATTTTAACCAGAACAGATCCATCAGAGTGAGAACATATCTTTCTACATTTGATAGACTACTTTACAATTATGACATGAGAATTATGACAAATAATTCCAGCCCAATCAAATATTGGTCAGATAGACGGATCAGTGGCAGATGGAATTTAACCCAGGTAAATGTGAGGTGATGCAATTTAGAAAAGGGAGAAAGACAGGAGAGAACTCATTGAATGGCAGGACACTTAGAGGAACAGGGAGAACTTTGGATTCTTGTCCACAGATCCCTGAAAGTGGCAGGACAGGTTAATAGTGTAGTTAAGAAGGCAAATTCGTGGCATAGACTATAAGAGCGGGGAGGTCATGTTGTAGATCTTTGATCAGGCTGCAGCTGGAGTAGTGTGTGCAATTCTGGTCACCACACTGTAGGAAGGATGTGATTGCACTGGAGGGGGTGCAAAGGAGATTCACCAGTATGTTGTCTGGGATGGAGCATATCAACAATGAAGAGAGGCTGAATAAGCTCGGATTGTTTTCTTTGCAGCAGAGAAAGTTAAGGGTGGTTAGGATAGTGGTGTATCAGATTACGAGAGGCATGGAGAGAGTGAATAGAAAGCAGCTGTTCCCCTTCTTTGAAGGGTCAATAACAAGGAGGCATATTTGTAAAATTAAAGGAAAACAGTTTAGAGGAGGTTTGAGGAAAACCTTTTTCACCCAGACGGTGGTGAGGGTCTGGAATGCACTATCTGAGAGAATAGTTGAGATGGGAAAGTTCATAACCTTTAAAATAATTCCTTGGATGAGCAATTGGAGTGTCATCACATTCAAGGCTTTAGGCCTATTGTGAGAAAGTGGGATTTGTGTAGGTAGTAGTAAATTTTTGGTGGTGCAGTCTCAATGGGCCAAAGAGCCTCTTATGAATTGGAATTAGAATTAAAATTAGAATTATGATTTGTTTTCACATGTACTTAAGTACAGGCATACATGAGTACAGAGAAAAGTGTACAAAGGTGCCATTTCCAGGGCCATCTTAGGTACAATGGTGACCAATACAAAATCTTAGGTATAAATTAGAAAAATAAAGAAATATAGTTAAAAGTTCATCATTATAGCCCCTCTAAAGCAGAGAAAGAGAGAAAAAAAGCAGCTGGAGCAGACAAGCCTGTGCTGAGCTTCAACTTGAGGTAATGTATTCTATAATTTTATGAAATATCTGGGGTAAAAAGTAAGCTTTATTGTATCAATGAAATGAAAATGCATTGAAAAATTCTAGTCCACTATGGATTATGTAGGAGCTACAATAAATGTTGCAAACAACATCAAAGAAATATCACAGAGCCTATACCAATATTCTCTATCATATGCACACACACAGCTTTTTTTTTGTTTCAAACAACATATAACCTCTGCTCCACATATCTAATGCCCATATGTTTCTATATTTTAAATATCTATGTTTTAATAAAATTGCCATATAATCACCTTGCGACTGTGGATACATTTTTGTCCTGGATATTCCTCGGACAATGAGTTGGAAATCTTTAAATCACTGATCCCCAAAGCTCTTCCCACTGGCACACCACTTTGAGGTAAGAAATGTTTGTCACAACTTCTCAATGAGACCTGCGAGAGTGGGATGGGCTGAAACGCATGTGGAAGTAGGGAGAATGTCTGTTTGAATATGAGGGCAGCTGTTATTACTCAGTCAGAGCTCCATGAAATGCCATTTCTGCTGTGGAGCCTGTGACCTCCACCATGGGTTTGGTTTAGCTCAGTTGGCTGGACAGTTGCTTTGCAAAGCAGTCTGATGCTGACAGTGTGGATTCAATTCCTGCACCAGCTGGGGTTACTAAGGAGAACCTCTTCCCTTACCTGAGGCATGGTGGCTCTCAGGTTAAACCACCACCAGTCATCTCTCTCTAATGATAGACAGCCTTGTGGTCAAGTGAGACTATAGTGACTTGACTCCAAAATTTCAGCTCCTGACTCTACTCAGGATCCTGGCCCCCACTTTGGGAAGTTGTGTCTCAAATATTCTTCTGATCATGAGTCAAGCTCCCTTAAATAGTTATCCAATGATGAGTCAGCCTCCCTTTAAATTTCTAATTCTGAACACAGCGTGGATATTTTTATGGCTGAAGATGAGTCGGGTTGACTGCCATTCTCTGACCAACAATCAGTTCCCTAAGCTGCAGCTGTCCTTCTGTGATAGTTCCTTCTCCACAGTAAAAGAGTTATCTCAACAGCTTTGTTTATGTCTTCTTCCTTTCTCCTCATCAACTCAGTTTCGCATGCTGTTTGATATCCATCTTGAAAAATTGTGTCAATTCAGGCTTCCCTTCCTTCGGCTAGCCATGAAGGGCTTGATGGGGCTTTGATCAGACTTGCATGGCTGATGTCTAATGGTATTGGACCAGATTGTTTGAATAGCTTAATGCTTTACCAATTGTGTCCGGGCAAACTATATGACGGACACAATATTACCACGTCCCTGCATGCACTGTTCAACCCAATGACATTTTGAGAAGTTTCTCGTGCACTTTTGGAAATAAGCAGTGGAGATATTGAATGATCAATACTTGTCAATGGTAGCCTGTGCAAAATTTTGCTCAAGATATGACAGTGTCATACTCTTCCTAAACACAAACAATAGAGAGTGAATCCTGAATGCTTCACTTTCAAGGGCATGCTCCACCTCTTCAAATACCTTATCACCCTTAATCTGCCTCTTCTTCTCCAAAACTGTATCAAGGCTTTCTAGATATGATTTGCAGCTCAAAAACAGGCCTTTCAGCTCTAGTAGCAACTGCAGATGCTGGAGAATCTGAGATAACAAGGTGTAGAGTTTTGGATGAACACAGCAGGCCAAGCAGCATTAGAGGAGCAGGAAGGCTGACGTTTCGGGCCTAGACCCTTCTTCAGAAATGTTCTGCCAAAAGATCAGCCTTCTTGCTCCTCTGATGCTGCTTGGCCTGCTGTGTTCATCCAGCTCTACACCTTGTTATCTAATTTTTTGTTATTGCTGGTTCCAAAAATTGCCTGTTTCATTTAGTCTTTTGCATTCTCTAAATGACATTTGCTTATTTTGTTGCATTGAAAATGCTTAATATTGTGAATTAATTTTACTCAACATTGTAACCTAAGCATATCTGCATAGGTCAAGTGACTTTTAAAATTAATCAAGTTATTAAAATAATTTTTGTCACTTCTATCGGTCATTACATAGGAGATACAGCACAGAACAGATCATTTCACCCAGTGTCCTGGAGTTTAAAAATACATAGCTTTGTATTTTGATGTGGCTGTCCTCAGTTAACCCGAAATGTGCCTTAATTCCAGTTGATCCTCAAGTCAGCAGAGAAATGAGAGTATCTGAAAATTGGTTAAAGGTGTGGCTGTCATTTTTTATTTTGGAGGAAGGTATGGTACCTGATGGCAACCTTTCAATTCATGATGCCTATGACAACCCTTTGAAAGACCTTTTGAATTTGTCACACTGTGCTGTTCTGTTTTGGTAATGCATCATGTTCTGTGTGGTAAACAAGAGCAACCTCCTTAAAAGTTGCTCATAAAACAAGTCTGGCACTTGGATAGATAATAAGACAATTCTGTCCGCAAGATCCAAAGGATCCGTATCCAGTTCACAAGGAAAATGACCTTTTTACATCCACCTTAACATTCTGAACATTTTTGCATGGGGCAGGTCTACAATTGCAAGTGTCAACCCATCAGAGGCATATTAACAACCATGCCATTAACAGCAATTTAGGCAGCTGCAAAATGTCCAGTCTAAAGTTATCAGGTTTCTACAGCATCAGTTATGTCCTCAGGCAGCAAGATGAAATCTTCCCTGCTGTCTCATTACTGGTAAACTTCTGGGTTGAAGCATATGTAGAAAGCAGGACATATTGCGTCATTGTCAAAAAAAAAAGGAGAGGCTTACGCAAAATTCAAAGAAATATTAATGATGGTCAACCTAGAAGTTAACTCCTTCATAGGTGTTAGGTGTTGTGAAAGTGATGGGACTCATTATTCTTCCCAAAATGCATTCACCTTTCTCTATAATAAATTTCATGTGAAATCAGTTTGCCCAACTACAAATGTGTCACAGTGTTTCTGAAGTTGTTTATAGTTTCCAGATATATATCATCTGCACATTTTTATTTTAGGTTAGTCCAGGTTGCAGTCATTTGGTAGCACAGAACTTGGTTATTGCTGTAAAAAGCATATAATGGCAAAGTAGTTTGCATTGCACTGATCAGGACAATTCACAAGAATATCAAAGTAAAGGGAAAAGAAAATTTATACTGTGTGAGGAATGAATGCTGATTGATTAGTAAGGGGACTCTGACTGGTAGAGACGTTGTTGTGGAATATGCACCAATTAATGATGACTGCCAGTTAACTTGCAAGCTTAGTAAAGCTTTAAAAAAAACAGGCAATTTGACTGTGATTGATGCTTTCACTATAAATCACAAAACTGAAATGTTTGAGAACGAAAATGCAACATGTTAGAAACTAATTTAATTAAACATAGCTACATTAATCTTAATTTCAACTCTAACATCCTATTTACATTTTTGCACTTGTGAATAAAAATGCTCCTAGTTTAAGGGAGGACATTCTTGCTGTTGAGGGAACATAGAACATAGAACATTACAGCGCAGTACATGCCCTTCGGCCCTCGATGTTGCGCCGACCTGTGAAACCAATCTGAAGCCCATCTAACCTAAACTATTCCATTATCATCCATATGTTTATCCAATGACCATTTAAATGCCCTTAAAGTTGGTGAGTCTACTACTTTTGCAGGCAGGGGATTCCACGCCCTTATTACTCTCTGAGTAAAGAACCTACCTCTGACATCTGTCCTATATCTATCACCCCTCAATTTAAAGCTATAAGTCTAGCAAAGGTTCACCAGACTGATTCCTGGGATGGCAGGACTAACATATGAAGAAAGATTGGATCAACTGGGCTTGTACTCGCTGGAAGTTAGAAGAATGAGGGGAATCTCACAGAAACATATAAAATCCTGATGAGACTGGACAGACTAGATGCGCGAAGAATGCTGCCAATGTTGGGGAAGTCCAGAACTAGGGGTCACAGTCTAAGAATAAGACGTAAGCCATTCAGGATTGAGATGAGGAAAGGTTCCTTCACTCAGAGAGTTATAAACATGTGGAATTCTTTCCCACAGAAAGTTGTTGGGGCCAGTTCATTAGATATATTCAAGAAGGATCTGGATGTGGCCGATGTGGCTAAAGGGATCAAAGGGTATGGAGAGAAAGTGGGAATGGGATACAGAGATTGCATGATCAGCCATGATCATATTAAATGGTGGTGCAGGCTCAAATGGCCGAATGGCCTACTCCTGCACATATTTTCTATGTTTCTATGTCGCTGTGTCTCTACGTCTTGGAGGCTACTAAAAGAAATGATGAAAATTACCTGTGGTTTTGATGATTTTAAATAATGAGAAGCCCTGGGCAAATATTACTGTAATGCCAGATAATTTGTGTAATTACTGCAGATTGTACCTAATCAAGAGTTACAAATTTTGTGTTACCGAATATCTCCTACTTCTGGGAAAAATGAGATTGACTTACAAAGTACAGTACTCTGCATTACGAGTGCTCATCTAGAATGTTGAAATATTAAAGAAATGGGAATGAGAGTTTAAAATAGAGGGTCTTATCTCTGGCCTTGTACTTGTGGGCATGGTCAGGAACATTGAACAATCTGTCAGGTTATATTGCATTCCCATAATTCCTAATTTCATTACATTTACACATTCAAAGCATTCCTGATGGCTCATTTGCTCAGTATCCCACTCATTTGGGATTCAGTCAGACTGTAAACACATTCATATTCTTCACCAAACTGGTACAGGGGCACTGATTTAAGATTGCGATGACGAGAAATTTCTTCTCTCAGAGGGTTGTGAGTCTTTGGAATTCCTTGCGACTGAGAGCTGTGGGGGCAGAGTCCTTCTTCAGGGCTGAGATAGATAGATTATTGATAAATAGGGGATTTTTTTTTCTATTCATTTGTGGGATGTGGGCGTCGCTGGCTGGCTTTCTTACCCATCCCTAGTTGCCCTTGAGAAGGTGCTGGTGAGCTGCCTTCTTGAACCGCTACAGTCCTCCTGCTGTGGATTGACCCAAAATGCTATTAGGGAGGGAATTCCAGGATTTTGACTCAGTGACAGTGAAGGAACGGTGATATATTTCCAAGTCTTGGAGGGAAACTTGAAGATAGTGGTGTTCCCATATGTCAGCTGTCCTTGTCCTTCTAGATGGAAGTGGTCATGGATTTGGAAGGTGCTGTCGAGGGATCTTTGGTGAATTTCTGCAGTGCATCTTGTAGATTGTACACACTGCTGCTATTGAGCGTTGGTGGTGGAGGGAGTGGATGCTTGTGGATGTAGTGCCAATCAAGCGGGCTGCTTTGTCCTGGATGGTGTCAAGCTTCTTGAGTGTTGTTGGGGCTGCGCTCATCCAAGCAAGTACAGAGTATTCCATCACTTATGCCTTGTAGGTGGTGGACAGGCTTTGAGGAGTCAGGAGGTGAGTTACTCACCACAGTATTCCTAGCCTGTGGCCTGCTCTTGTAGCCTCTGTGTTTATGTGGTGAGCCCAGTTAAGTTTCTGGTCAATGATAACCCACAGGATGTTGATAGGGGGGGATTTTGTGATGGTAACACCATTTAACGTCAAGGGGAAGTAGTTAGATTGTCTCTTATTGGTGATGATCATAGCCTGGCATTTGTGTGGCACGAATGTCACTTGCCACTTGTCAGCCCAAGCCTGGGTATTGTCCAGATCTAGTTGCACTTGAACATAGACTGCTTCAGTATCTGAGTAGTAACAAACGATGCTGAACATTGTGCAAACATCCCCACTTCTGACATGATGGAAGGAAGGTTATTGATGAAGCAGCTGAAGATGGTTGGGCCTAGAACACTACCCTGAGGAACTCCTGCAGTGATGTACTGGAGTTGAGATGATTAACATCTAACAACCACAACCATCTTCCTATGTGCAATGTATGACTCCAACCACTGGAGAGTTTGCCCCCAATACCCGTTGATTCCAATTTTGCTCAGGGTCCTTGTTGCTAAACTCAGTCAAATGCAGTCTTAATGTCAAGGGCTGTCACTCACCTCTGGAAGTTAGCTCTTTTGTCCATGTTTGGACCAAGGTTGTAATGTTGTAATGAGGTCAGGAGCTGAGTGGCCCTGGCAGAACCTAAACTGGCCTTCACTGAGCGGTGTTCTTGATAGCACTGTTGATGACACCTTCCATCACTTTACTGATGATTGAGAGTAGACTGATGGGGCAATAATTGGCTGGCTTGGATTTCATAGAATCACAGAATCCCTACAGTGTGGAAACAGGCTCTTCAGCCCAACAAGTCCACACCCTCAGAGCATCCCACCCATGCCCTATAACCCACCTAATCTACACCTCCCTGAACACTACGGGCAACTTAGCATAGCCAATCCACCTAGCCTGCACATTTTTGGACTGTGGGAGGAAACCGGAGCACCCAGAGGAAATCCACGCAGTCACGGGGAGAATGTGCAAACTCCACACAGATAGTCGCCCGAAGGTGGAATCGAACCCAGGTCCCTGGCGCTGAAGAGGATAAAGAAACTGAGGCTTGGGATATCAGCTGTCTGCCTCTGTTATCTGGCAGCAGAGTCCAGGCAAAAGCTAAGTACGTAACTGAGGCTGGAGAGGAAAGTAAAAACCCAAATATACAAAATACAATCTGTTTGAAATTCCAATTTTATTATCTGTAGTCACTTGAAAAAAGTTACAAAATTAATCCTAAAGAATATTCTATTTGAGAAGTAGCTAAACAAATTCCAAAACAGTAGCATCTTGAAAAATCTTCGATAATTTGGCTACGACATTGCATTACAGACACTGAGCTTTGACTTGAAGGCTCAAGATACTAATACTTAGAAGGAAAGAAATCATTAGGAACTTCTTGTTGGTCTGAAAACCATTGCAAATGTTTCAGGAGTGAAGCTGGAAGGGAGAAATCAGGTGGGAGAGAGCCTAATTCCCTTAGAGACCGAGAACACTTGTGTTTCCCCCAGATACACCTTGTTCTTCCCTTGTCAAATGTTAACTCTGCAATACTTCCAGTTTCCATTGCCATGCAGATCCTGACGAATGATCCCAGTTTTTTACAATGCAGACCTCAAGATGCTCCTCCTCAGTCCTGCTGGCTACCTCTCTCCTTGTTGACCTCAAGGACCCTTGCAACCTAACAATGTTATCAGTCCCCAGGACTGCACTGCACAATGGTCCCAGGGCTTCTCTTCTGCTAGTCCCAAAGTTATCTCAAATGCTAATTGTAGTCATTGTAACAAGGTCAGTCATATGGAACCATGGAATATGAGTTCCCTGATTAGGGCTGTTAATCTGATCCAATCAGGGAGTCCTGGCTGACAGATAAAAAACAAAAAGGGTTGTCAGACATTCTGATACTCTGAGACCTGGATCTGAGGAAGCTGAACTGCTGTCAAGGACTTTCCACATGTAAATAAAGGGTGACTTGGTAACCAGATACCAGGCTCAGTGGATTTATTTCATTGATAAACACTGCCTCTGTTAGCACCCCTGGCAAGACAAAGCAGTTTATCCTCTGGGTCACTGTAAATAGAACATGAACTTGTATAAATTCCAAAGAGACAATATTAACAGAGCCTATATGAAGCTGAAACTTAATTTTGGGCTTAAAAAAAGTTTCTAAAACTTTCATAACTGACATTTTTCATTTTCCAATCAAATAAATATATTGGTTGTCACTGATTATAAATTTGGACTTATTCACTATTGAAGTGTCCATAATATTAATCTATATTCAACTTTCCAGAAAATATGATTACATTTTGCTCTGCAATGTATTCTTTATACCATGTTACTACAGTGTATTACGTAGAATGCTACAAAGCTCTTCCACAATGAATATTCTATGCTACACTTACAAATATAGAAAAACATATTGATAGCAAATTGCAACATTGAACGCTACATTTAAAACAAATATAATCCGCTGACTGATTCATCATTATCGAACGCAAGCTCTTTTAATGTCACCCTATTTGCAAATTAAGTTTGACATTTTGAAAAATGCTTGTATTGGAATATCCTAGCCCTGGGCATTTCCCAATTTAAGTTCATCCTATGATTGGATTTGCGTGGAAAAGGAAGGCACACACTTAATCTTTGCCTCCACCTTGAAAGCAGCATCTTTTCCTTACTTTGCTATTTCATCCTTAGACCTGCACCATATCTGTAGAACTTATGCATATCTTTATAGTGGTTCTTGTGCCTCATATTGCTTGGATAGAAGCTCTGCCTCTTTGAATTCGATGCAGAAACTGAAACGGCAGAGATTTCACACAGCCAACACTCATCACATCCTTTAATTATCCTATCTTTCACATCAAATCTCACAACACCCTTTAAGCTAATTATAATATATTAGTGTTTCACAGAGTAAGTTAAAATTATCTTGGGTTAGGGTTACTTGTGAGTAAAATGCCCCTCAGTCTTTATTAAATACATTGTATATAACAGGTTCTTATTGCCTGCTCAAATTCTGAATCAGAAAGGCAGTATTAAGATGTCACAGAATCAAAACTGGCAGTAAACAAATTACCACAATATGACTGAATTAATAGAGAAAGTGAAAAGTTCAATTAGATGAGTAAGGATTTTCAAAACAATCAGCAAATTATTTCAGGAAAATCATCTGTGGTGGAGACGTGATTGAGTCTGGAAAAATTGTCACAGAAGTACAAAACAGTTTGTAAGTATCCAGTAGTTAAAATGTGTTGGAAACATAGGAAGAGCAGTAGGTGTTTCAGCTCCTTGAGCCTGTTCCAGCAGAGATGATGAAGTTAATTGCATTGCTGGGTCTTTTGCTCTTTGCAAATCTGCGGTGAAAGAAGCTAAATTTCTGCTATAATTCACAATCATTACAATACAAGTGCGGTACTCCTGAAGCACAACTCATGACTTATTGGAACACTCAGGGACCTAGTGATTGTTGTTTGTTGCAGCAGCTCTTAAAAAGGCTCCAAAACTGCCATCCTAATTGCTACTGTAATGGTGATGAAGAGCTGCTTTCTTAAACAGCTGCAGTCTAAAGTGTGCAAGTACACCAACGGTGTTGCTATGAATCAGTACCCAGTGAATGAGGGAATAACCATATAATTCCGAGACAGGATGGACTGTGACTAGGAGGGGAACATGCAGATCATGCTGTTCCCATGAGCTTAATGACCTATTCCTTCTTGTTGGTAAAAGCTGAGGTTTGAAGTTTGCTGTTGAAAGGGGTTATAGTTATAGAAAGTTATAGACTGGCACTGTTGGTGCTGTGTACTGGCGGTGGAGGGAATTAATGTTTCTGTTGATGTTTGGGATTCTAATGAAGCAAACCACTTTGTCCTGGATGGTATTCAGTTTTTAAGGCTTTTTAAAAAAAAAAATCACATTCCTGTCTTGTAGACAAATTTTGGGAATACAGAATTCCATCTGGGATTTACTTCAGCCTGGATGGAACTGACTTGGTGAGTGTGGGGTTTGTCTACCGGTCGGAGAACCAGAGAGGACCCTTCTTCCATTCCATAGCGGAGGTTTATTGTGTTAAAACTCTTAAATGGCCACCCAGGTCTTCCCTTGGATTTAAAATTCTAATGGGAGAAATACTGCCAGCCAAGAGTTGCTAATGAGAGTCAATGAGAGATTAGCAGATCCTCATTGCCATTAATGCCACCTGAAACAATACACCATGTTGCTGTGGTTGCCATGGTATAATGGTGAGCGTGCTGGTTTCTGAAACCAGTGATCCGAGTTCAAGTCTAGGTGGAACCTCGCATATGGTGAAGGGAGTGACTTGTCTTGGGGTGGCACAGTGGCACAGTGGTTAGCACTGCTGCCTCACAGCACCAGGGACCCGGGTTCAATTCCAGCCTCGCGTGACTATCTGTGTGGAGTTTGCACATTCTCCATGTGTCTGCATGGGTTTCCTCCCACAGTCCAAAGATGTGCAGGCTAGGTGGATTGGCCATGCTAAATTGCCTGTAGTGTTCAGGGATGTATAGATTAGGTGGGTTATAGGTGAATGGGTTTGGGTAGGTGCTCTGAGGGTCGGTGTAGACTTGTTGGGCCAAAGGGCCTGTTTCCACACTGTTGGGATTCTATGATTTCTATGACCACTAGAGACCCAGGTTTGCTGAGATGACAAACTAGGATGAGGGATTGACAAGGATCTCAGGATTGTGGTGATATTATGATTTTAAGAGGCACATTTTGTCCTTTTTTAAGAGAGAGAGGTTGAGACAGAGTCACTGAGTGGCCTGTTCCAAGTCAATAAAGTAAACAACTTGTGAGGCCTTGGTGTTTTTCTTTCGAGTTGAAACAATAGAAGCAACATGAAAGGGTGGGGTCAAGCTCCCACAGAACCAGGATTTTAGTTTAACTTCCAGTAGCTTTTGGGGGTTGTATGCTGCTATACATCCTCCCTGTTGCAGCAAAATACTTGAGTTCTCTCTCTCTCAGTGCTTCCTCCTGGACTGGAGAATTGCCTGTGAAACAATGTATTTTACTGAATATATCTTTGCCAAGTATGTGTTAATGGGATTGTAATATATTGGAACAGTTGCTGTTTAGAATTTAATTAATCATTCTGTTAAGTTTTCCAGTAGAGTTAAGTTATTCCAATTCTTCTTTCTTTTGTTTGTATTTTAACAAGAGTACAAAAGTAAAGTATGTTTTGCTTCAAGCTTGGTAGGTTGAATAATTAACTTGCATCTGGGATACAACTCTGTCCACGTCCCCTTAAAAGTAAGAAAAGGCTAGGGCCTAGGCTATCTTCTTAATATATTTTGAGGGAGTTTGTTCTGAACCATGACAGAGTGGATTTTGTGGCAGACATAGGAATGATGTTAGAGCATGGACCGAGTTAGCCTTTGGTGCAGTGCTCCCAGTGCCGGGCCTCTTGATCAAACAGAATGTCTAGTGACAAGGGATTCTCCAGGATACTGCTGGCAAACCTGAGAAAGTCTGCTGGGCTGCCTTCAGGGGGTGAGAGAAAGCATATCTTCTAGTTAATTTCTAAGGCAGAATTAAATTGTAAAATCAATAATAATGGTTGTCAATTGGCCTATTAATGAGCCTAGTTGACATCCTGTTGCCACTGACTGGGCATCCAACATCAACGCATTTTGCCGTCTCACTTAAACTGAGAGGATGTTTTGCCAATACAGAGACACTAATACAGAGCCTCTCGCATGATTAAGTGGGCACAGCTGCCATATTTCTGCCATAAAAGGCTGGATTAAAAGCTGCCCTCTACTTTTCTTTTTTGTAGGATATATTTACTTGGACAAAATTAAGATGTGTTAAGGGTATTAAAGCCATTTTCAATGCATCTAAGGATGTCTATGTTTGACAGTTTTATGAGCCTTAGTGGGTGGCATATTTTAAAATTAAGTATTTTGAAAATCTGGTTGTTTTCTTTTATTTCTTTTGCATTTCAAGGACTTGTTTGCGTTATGTGACTTACAGGTTCTGAAGCTAGTAAATATTGGCTAATTGGCTATAAAAGATGAATGGGTATTCAAAATGGACATGGCATTATGAAATTAGAATGGGGACATGGAGAAGGCATTGGAGATTCTGATTGTGGAGGTGCTGGTTATCCAATGAGAAAGTATTGAACAGGTTAGGTCTTTTTCTTGTGGAGTTAAGAAGAATAAAATTTCATCTTATTAAGACAAATAAGATCCTGAGAGGGCTGACAAGGTGGATGTTAGAATGATGCTTGCTTTGAGGGGAAGGACTAGAATTTGGGGGAAAAAATGAGCAGCCATCCATTTAAGACAGAGATGAGAAGAATTTTCTTCTCATAAGTCTTTGGAATTTTCTTCCCGAAAGGACAGTGGAGGCAGAGTCATTGAACATTTTTAAAGCAGAGATAGATAGATTCTTAACTAACAATTAATGTTATTAGCAGTAGGTGGGAATATGGTTTTAAGGGCATAATTAGATCTACCATCATTTATTGAATGGTGGATTAGCTTTGAGGAGTCGAGTGGCCTAATTCTGCTCCTGATTCATATATTGAAAATGATCCTATGCTGGGTACATGTAAGACATGGGGATGTGGAGGATCCCATCTCCCTGCCAATCCAGTCTGGAATATGGGATGAGGCCAATGACTCTGCTGGATTCTTGAACCAGTATGACAGTTACCAAAGTACAACTCCTAAACTGTCCGTATCAGAATCGATCAGACTTCCTTGCTATTTTTGGCCTGCTTTGGCAGGGGACAGATGCATCTGAAGCCCATGCCAGCTTTCTCAGGATGGAAATACAACAGGTGGGCACCTTTAGTACTAACGCAGGGTCACGGAGACAGGAAAATGCCCAACTCTTGATTTCTGTCTCAAAGACACTTTCTTTAAAGAGTCCAGTGGCTCTAACTAAGATCAGCATGGAGAAATACGATGAGTTACTGGTGTGGCAGCTTCTCCAATGAGCTGAACCAGTCTTTCCCAGGCCAACTGTGTAGCATGACTGTTGACAAACCAAACAACTGTGCATTGAGGTATCCATTGCCAGGTTCTTTTATTACATTGCTTCCTTTCCAAGAATTTTAAGTACTGATGAAAGAGTGGTGTAAATGGCATCTTCCTTCCTGAACAGATTTGTCTGATCAAAATGAAGGTTAAGATATTTCCAGGCATGCACTGTAAAGATTTCTGATACAACAAGCATTGAGAATTGTGTTTGGTAGCGGATTTTTCTCCTCATTGATGCACCGTTCCTGTTATTGCTGTTATTGCTTCTGGAATGGAGTCAGTAGAATTAAGTATTGACAACTCTTTGAAGGAAACTAAACACCATGGAAACAGCTAATGTGATTTTTGGCTTCTTTGCTGTTAGCTTGCATAACTGCTTTTGGTGTTTAGCAAGCTACTCTCAGCTTCAAAAAGCAACACTCCATCTGGTAGCTCACCCTCTCTCCTTAACGTTATGGGGAAACATATTCTCCTGAATTTTTTTTTGCCTCTCAGTGATATAATCGAGAGGCATGAAATCAGCAAATAAGCTATGTTTAGGTTCCACTTCCCCCACCATGACAACCCGACCACCCACACCCCACCCACTTTATTCAAATACATGCTTATTAATTAAACTGTAGACCTATCTGCCTGAGGCTGATGCAAAATATCGAATGATGTTATATTGACGAAGAGAAGGCAGGTTTCCACCAATGACCTAGCAAACATCTATCCTTCAGTCAGCATCAGTGAAACAGATCATCTGGCCAATATTACTTCACTTCTTTGCAGAGTTTGGTTTTATTCACAGCAAGGCCAACATTTCTTGCTCACCCCTAACTTCCTGTGAGAAGAGAGCTTGCTAAGTGTAAATTGGCTGTTTCATTCCCTACATTACAGCAGCAATTACACTTCAAAACATATTTCATTGATTGTAAAGTGCTATGGGACATACCAGAGATATTTTATAAGGGTAAGCATTTCTTTTTAGTTCATAGAGTCATAAAGATATACAGCATGGAACCAGACCCTTCCATCCAACTCGTCTATGCTGACCAGATATCGTAAATAAATCTAGTCTCATTTACCAGCATTTGGCCTATATCCTTCCAAACCCTTCCTATTCATATAAAGTCTAACCCCTCTCTATTCACGTACCCATCCAGATTCCTTTTACATATTGTAATTGTACCAGCTTCCACCACTTCCTCTGACATCTCATTCCATACATGCACCACCTTCTGCCTGAAATACGTGACGCCTAAGGTCCCTTTTAAATCTTTCCCCTCTCATCTTAAACCTATGCCCTCTAGTTTTAGAATCCCCCACTCAAGGGAAAAGACCTCGTCTATTTACCCTGTCCATGCTCCTCATGATTTTATAAACCACTAATGGTCATCCCTCAGCCTCCGATGCTCCAGGGAAAATAGCCCCAGCCTATTTAGCCTGTGTCTATAGCTTAAACCCTCCAACCCTGGCAACATCCTTGTAAATCTTTTCTGAACCCTTTCAAGTTTCACAACATCCTTCCTATAGCAGAAAGACCAAAATTGCATGCAGTATTCCAAAAGTGGCCTAACCAATGTCTTGTACAGCCGCAACACGACCTCCCAACTCCTATTCTCAATGCACTGACCAATAAAGGCTAGCATACCAAATTCCTTCTTCACTATCCTATTTACCTGCAACTCCACTTTCAAGGAATTTCAAACCTGCACTCCAAGGTCTCTTTGTTCAGCAACACACCCCAGGACCTTACCATTAAGTGTACAAGTCCTGCCCTGATTTGCCTTTTCAAAATGCAGTATCTCACATTTATCTAAATTGAACTCTACCTGCTACTTCTTGGCCCATTTGCCCATCAAATCAAGATCATATTGTGCTCTGAGGTAACCTTCTTCGCTGTCTACTTCACCTCCAATCTTGTTGTCATCTACAAACTTATTAACCATACCTCCTATGTTCACATCCAAATCATTTTTATAAATGACTCAGCACCGATCCTTGTGGCACACTGCTGGTCACAGGCCTACAGTCTGAAAAGAACCCCTCAACCATCACTCTCTGTCTTCTACCTTCAAGCCAGTTCTGTATCGAAATAGATAGTTTTCTCCCTCTTCCATGAGATCTAACCTTATTAACCAATCTAACATGAGGAACCTTGTCAAATGCCTTGCTGAAGTCCATATAGACCACATCCACCACTCTGCCCTCATTAATTTTTTTTGTTATTTCTTCAAAAAACTTAATCAAATTCGTGAGACACGATTTCTCACACACAAAGCCATGTTGACTATCCCTAATCAGTCCTTGCCTTTCCAAGTTCATGTAAATCCTATCCCTCAGGATTTCCTCCAACAACTTGCCCACCACTGACGTCAGACTCACCGGTCTATAGTTCCCTGTCTTTTCCTTATCACCTTTTTTAAATAGTGGCACCACGTTAGCCAACCTCCAGTCTTCCGGCACCTCACCTGTGGCTATCTACAAATATCTCTGCAAGGGGCCCAGTAATCACTTCCCTAGCTTCCCACAGAGTTCGAGTGTACACCTGATCAGGTCCCAGGGGGTTATCCACCTTTATGTGTTTTAAGACATCCAGCACCTTATCCTCCATAATATGGACATTTTTCAAGCAGATGCTATTTATTTCCCCTCATTTTCTATCTTCCATATCCTTCTCCACAGTAAATACTGATGCAAAATACTTGTTTATTATCTTCCCTATTCCCTGTGTTTCCACATATACGTGGCCTTGCTGATCTTTAAGGGGCCCTATTCTCTCCCTAGTTACCCTTTTGTCCTTAATGTATTTGTAGAATCCCTTTGGATTCTCCTTAGCCCTATTTGCTAAAGCTACTTCACGTCTCCCTTATGCCCTCCTGATTTCCCTCTTCGGTATACTTGTCCTGCCTTTACACTCTTTTAGATAATCAGTCAATTTCAGTTGTCTATACCTGACATATGCTTCCTTCTTATTCTTGACCTAAACCTCAATTTCTCTGGTCATCCAGCATTCCCTACACCTGCCAGCCTTGCCCTCCACCCTAATGGGAACATACTGTCTCTGGACTCTCATTATCTCTTTTTTTGCACCTTCTCTAGTAGGTACATTCACATCCTGACTCAGAAAATTTTCTTGCACACACTTAACAAACTCCTCTCCATACAAGCCCTTAACATTATAGCAGTCCCAGTCTGTGTTTGGAAAGTTAAAATCCCCTACCATAACCATCCTACTGTTCTGACAGATAACTGAGATCTCCTTACAAATTTGTGTTTTCAATTTCCTGCTGACTATTGGGGGCACTATCTACAATCCAAATAAGGTGACCTTCCCTTTCTTATTTCTCAGTTCCACCCAAATAACTTCTCTGGATGTATTCCCAGGAATATTCTCCTTAAATACAGCTGTAATATTCTCCCTAATCAAAAACGCCACTTTCACTCCTCTTTTGCCCCCTTCCTATTGTTCCTATAGTATCTTTACCCTGGGAGATTAAGCTGCCAGTCCTGTCCATCACTGAGCCTGTAATTTCTATGATATCTCAGTCCCATGTTCTGAACCATGCCCTTACTTCATCTGCCTTACCTGTTAAGCCTCTGGCATTGAAATCAATGCAGTTTAATTTATCACTCATACCTCATTCTTTATTTTGTTCCTTCCTGTCCTGTCTGTTTGACTTACTCTTTTTCCATATTGCACCAGTCTCAGGCTGATCTCTTTCCTTGCTATGTCCCTTGGTCCCACCCACCTACCCCTTCTACCAGTTTAAATCCTCCTCAGCAGCTCTAGCAAATCTCCCCTTCAGTATAGCAGTCCCCTTCCAATTCAGGTGTAATCTGTCCCTCCTATACAGGTCACTTCTAGCCCAGAAGAGATTCCAATAATCCAAAAATGTGAATCCTTTTCCCCTGCACCAGGTCCTCAGCCAAGCATTCATCTGCTCTATCCTCCTATTCCTACTCTCACTAGCTTGTTGCACTGGAAATAATCCAGATGTTACTACCATTGAGGACCTACTTTTTAAATTCCTGCCTAACTTCCTCTATTGTCTCCTCAGAATCTCATCCTTTTCTCTTCCTATGTTGTTAATTCCAGTGTGTACAATGACCTTCTGCTGGTTCATCTCCCCTTTGAGAATATTCTGCTACCTCTCTGAGATATCTTTGATCCTGGCTCCAGGGAGGCAACACACATTCTGATGTCTCGCTGTCAGTCGCAGAATTGTCTTTCTGTGCCTCTGACTAGAGAGTTCCCTATCACAATCAATCGCTTGGAAGCTTGTACCCATTGTTACAGTAAAGCTAGTCTAGGTACCAGAAACCTGGCTGTCAATGCTACATTCCCCTGAGAGTCCATAATCCAATATATTTTCCAAAACAACATTCTTGTTTGAGATGGGGATAGCCACAGGAGACTCCTACACTACCTGCCTCCCTCTCCTAGCTTTCCTGGAGGTCACCCATCTACCTGACTGTATCTTCGGTTTATCTCCCTTCCAGCAACTGCCATCCAACACACCCCCTAGCTCCTGTAAATTCTTGTTTGCCTCCGTGATTTCCCACATTATGTTGTACCTGTTGGTTCTAGTGTGGCACACAGTAGTGTCCCTACCTCTAAACAATGAGGCTTGGGTTTAAATCTCACCTACTCCAGATGTGTGTCTCAGCATATCTCAACAGGTTGTTTAGAAACGTCTATATAGAGCTCATCAAGTTTTTGCCCAGTCACTTAACCTGTAGCCATCTGTAAACTCACCCCAAATGTCTTCCCACCTATCTTTGTGCCATCTGCACATTTGGCCATGGTACTTCCACCATCCAAGTCACTAAAATAAACTGAAAATAATTGTAGTCCCAACACTGATCCCTGTGACACTAGACGAGTTACAGTTTGCCATCCTGAAAATGTTACCCTGAACCCAATTATCCCAATTCCCTGACTTCCATTAGTTGGCCAATCCTCTACCCGTTCTTAACTAAGAAAGTTGAAGATAGCATCAAATTGAAATTAAAAACATGCAGTATGTCAAAGGTTAGTGACGAACCAAAGGATTGGGAAAATTTTAAAATTGAACAAAATATGACCAAAGAGAACAAAGAAAAATTCTGTGATGATACAGTGCCTTTAATAGATGTGTTTTGTCCTGTTTCTCTTGCAGAGGGGTGTTGTCACAATGGTGCTGAATTATCTCATTCAAACAAACAGTCAGTAAACAGCTGTGAGTTTGGATTTTTTTCTGTTTCTTTCTTTAGTAAGACAAAAGAATCATGAGTCAGGCTCACACAGACCCGAAAGGACTTTAGTTTTGCTTTCAGTTAGCTGGAGCATTTTGCTGGCTGCTGGAGTTGAAAGTTTGAGTTCTCTTCTGTTAGAGTGAACTTTTAGGCAGAGAGGTTTCCTGTTAAAAATCAAAGAGGCGCATTGTTTCTTTCTTCTGGACTCGAGAGAGACAGCACTTGAGTATAATAACTAAGATAACAAGGTGTAGAGCTGGATGAACACAGCAGGCCAAGCAGCATCAGAGGAGCAGGAAAGCTGACATTTCGGGTCTAGTCTGCTCTATACCTTGTTATCTCAGATTCTCCAGCATCGGCAGTTCCTACTATATCAGTATAATAACTAAGTTGCTTAGTTACCTTTGTCAAGGGTGTGTTTATGGGATACTCCCAATATTGGAACAATTGATAATAAGTTGTTAAATGATACATTACTTGTTAAGTATTTCAATAAAGTAAAGTTATGCCAATTCTTCTTTTTGTTGTGTTTAACTGTGTTGTAAGAATAAATCATGTTTTGATTAAAGCTTAGTGGTGGACCAATCAAATCAAATCTGGAATACAGCGCTGTACATAGAGATAACAAGGTATAGAGCTGGATGAATACAGCAGGCCAAGCAACATCAGAGGAGCAGGAAAGCAGATGTTTTGGGCCTAGGACCTTGTGGCCTGCTGTATTCATCCAGCTCTACACCTTGTTATCTCAGATTCTCCAGCATCGGCAGTTCCTACTATCTCTGACAGCGCTGTACACTTGCCTTTTTTAAAAAAAGTGAGGTTCTTGGCTATCTCCATAACATACTTTGGCGGTCTAGCCTGGACTTTAACAAATGCAAGTAAGCATGCAAGTATTATCAAAACTAAAAGCAAGCGCTTCTTTAAAGTCATCGAAATATATTGAAAATAATTGTACCCCCAGCACTGATCCCTGTGGCAGTATTCTTGTTGCAGGGTTGCTATTCTGAAAATGTTACTCCACCGCAATTAAAGAACTTCCTTAAATATATAAAATGGAAGAAAGAATTTTACACGAACAAAGGCTCTTTGATGTTGGGTAATTTACAATAGGAAAGCAGGAAATGGTTTTTTAACATCATCGTCTCTTCTTCAGCAATCCTACATGTGGTACATTGCTGAACACCTTTTGGAAATGCAAATGTATCACATTTATTCATTTACCTCTTTATTTGCTGCTTGCTACCACTTCAAAGAATTTGAGTAAATTTATTAAGAAAACGTCCCCTTTGTGAAGCCTTGATGACTCAGCATGATTGTATTAGTTATTTCTAGATGCTCTGCAATTATATCATTTATAGTAGACTCTAACAGTTTCTTGATGACAAATGTTAAGCTGGCGTACAATTAACTATTAATTGACCCCTTGCCTTTTTGAATAAGGGTGTTACATTGTCAGTTGTCCAATACTCTGGGATTTTTCCAAAATCTGGGAATTCTGAGAACCAGTGTAACCACAATCTCTGCAGCTACTTTCTTTCACAACCTAGGATGCAACCAATGAGATTTGACGAACCTATCTGCCTTTATTGCCATTAGTTTCCCCAGTAAGTTTTCTGTAGTGATTGTTATTGTATTTATTTCCCTCACACTTTGCCGTTTGATTATTTAGTAATTTTGAGATGTTATTCGTGCCTTGTACCGTGAAGACTAATGCAAAGTAGTTATTCAACTCCTCTGCCATTTCCTGGTTCTCCATTGCTAATTCCCCAACTTCATTCTACAAAAAGCCTTTGTTCACTTTGATTTTTCTCCTTTTTATTTCTTTAAATAAACTCTTGCTGTCCATTTTGATAACGCTTACTATTTTACTCATCATTCATTTTCACTCTTTTTTTTGGTCATTTTTTAAAACTTTCTTAGTTCTCTGACTTTGCACTAATCTTTGATCATTTTCCAAATTTTCAAATTAATACCATCCTTAATCTTCTTGCACCGTCATGGTTGGTCTAAATGTAAATTTGCAATTGCCCTGTCAGACTATACAGCTGCTCTCTATTTAACCTGAGGGTCACCACATGTCAGGAGAAGGGAAAGGTTGAGAAGGAGGATCCTTCATGGGAACATCAGCTAGTACAAGAACTGTACCCATGCTGTTGGCATTAATCTGCATCACAAACCTCTCTCCTAACATCTCTCTTGAATAGTCTGGCCCCAATCCTCAGACTATGTATGCCTATCCCCTTCCTGAAATGTTTTAGTAACTTTTTTTGATTCATTGCTTAAGCAACTAGGATAAATGGCAAAATCTGTTTGAAGTTCAAAAGGAAGCTAAGCTATAGTCAGGAAGAGGTTAACATTATTCATTTAATTAGTAGATGCTGATTATCTGGAGTCTGAAGGGCCTGAAGAAGGGTCACTGGATATGAAACGTTAACTCTGATTTCTCTCCACAGGTACTGAGTTTTTCCAGCAAATTCTGTTTGTGTTTCTGATTTCCAGCATCTGCAGTTCTGTCGGTTTTTTGTTTAGCATTGGTTTCATATTACAGTGTTCGCAATGCCAGATTGAGAGAATGAAACTTTATTATGGCTTTGTGTCACTGCAAATATCTCAGGAGAGAAGGTATTTTGACCATTTGCAGTGTGTACTGTGTGTCTGGTTGTACTAAGTGTTGGACCTATGCCAGTTTGCTGCAATTTGGTCACTGGAGCACAAAACAGAACAACCCAAACTATTTTAAAATGCACAAACAACAGGTAAGCCTGCTCCTATCCTTGCACCAATACCCACACCTCTTCCCCATTCCCAAATCTACTGCCTCTTCCAATGAGACTCCCAAAATGTTGGAATGGAAAAGGTCATTGACCTTCCTGAGGCATTGCCAGCCCTTCCTCCAGGCCATTGGGATTGCACTGACCCAGGTGGCGACCTCAGACCAGTCTGGCAGAGTCTGGCAGTTTTGCGTCCTCTGCTAGTTCTCCAGGAAGAAGACATCCCTCATCATCCACCAGGACCTGCAAATCCCCTGTGAAGAGTCGCAGCACTATTTCCTCCTTCTGATACATCTTTTGACTGAATGCCTATCAGCGAGTCTGGCAGCTTCAGAATGCCAGTGTTCACTGGGCTGCAGAGCAGCCTTTTAAACATAGAGCAGATGCCAGATATGGTGGATTTCCAGTAAGTGGCAAATTGGTCTGGGAATGGTGATTGCTAAGATGGGGCTAGAACTGGGTGAGGCGACACCATAGGGTGGTGCAGGAAGATAGTGAAGTAACTTGGTGAGATATGGTGAGAGATCTCATTAGGACTCAGAGTGAAAAACTCTCCAAGAAACTCAACAAAACTGACACTATAGGCCCTGAAGTTGTTATTTTTTTCCCCTACTTTTCTTGAACAAGGCAGTTTGCAGAACAACATGGATAGAAGGCAGTTAGCTGTCACTGGAGATTTTCTCATATTTTCCAAGTAAGAGAGAGTCAGAGAGAGTTTTTGATGCTTTCTATTTGTATGCTGTAGCTTCTCTGTTGCACTGGCCCCGACATAAGCCATTGTCACTTGGTCAGGATCCAAACAACATGTTCTTGCCAAGCAATTGGCCCTTAGTTCAGAATCCACCAGCTCCATGGAGTCTGCTTTTGCTTTCCAGGAAAATAAACACATTGTCTATGAATCGCAATGCACTCTAGTAGACACATATTTTACATGTTCCAAGTCATAAACTGATGGGAAATCATTTGAGAAAGCATCTAAAAGCAGGCAAGTTTCCACAGAATAATAATTTCCAGACCACTTGCAGTTTTGAGAGCAGTTTGGCTAATGAAAAGATTTTAGATATTGCAGAGAATAGAAAGGATCATGATCACAGCACTTGGTATGTTTATTGCAAACCCGAACTGCATTTAAGGGGAAACTGGATCAGGATATGAGGGGAAATGAATAGAAGGAAGAGAAATTTCTGGTGAAGAATTGTGGAATGAGGCTCATGTAAACACTGGCACAATCCAGTTGGATCAAATTATCTGTAATTTCTGATGTGGAAGTCTTGCAATTACATGTCCCAGTTCCCCATTATTAATGCATGTGCTGAGAGTTATAACTGTGGATTGGGGAACACATAGGCAGGACATTTTTTCCATGGAGAAGGAGCAATTTAGATTGAATTGATGAGCAATGGGGACCCCTCCAGAAATAGCTTGGTGGATTCAGATTGGCACCACATCAGGCAGCAACAACAGCAAGTGAAGACCACGTTAATACCTCAATTGTGGGCATTGTGGGGATAGAGCCTGGTGCAGAGACAATTTATTTTGGTCAGGGCAGGAGAAATATTGCTGCTTCTCTTGCCCTCAGAATGGAGTCTGTAGCAAATGTAATTGAGAACCAAGCTGAATGCCATGATGTGGAGGCACTGGTGTTGAACTGGGTTGGACAAGGTCAGAAATCACACAATGCCAGGTTATAGTCCAACAGGTTTATTTGAAAACACAAGCTTTTGGAGTCTTACTCCTTCTCCATGTGCAAATGCAGAACGTTCAGAAGGGAGGTGATAAAGCGAATAGGAGGAGCATAGAGGGATAATGAAAAAAGACTAGCAGATAACACAAGGGGAAATCCCAAAATCTTTTAGAATCTTTTGTACATCAACCATGCAAGAGGGGTAGAAGGAAGTGAAGGGCGATTTAAGGACCAAAATGGGGATTTACACATGGAACCAAGAGGTGTTGCTGATGTATTAAATTAATACTTATGCTCTTTCTTTACCTGCAAGGTAGGTGCTGCTCAGGCGACGATGACATATGAAGAAACTCAGTCATCACAAGGGTTTAACATTGAAAAAGTGGATTTGATCAGTTGTCAGCACTTAAACCTATGAAGACACCAGGATCAAATGAGATGATAACTAAAAAAGGAGAGGGTAAATTGGAAACTGGCAATAACATTCAATCTTCCCTGGATTCAACAGATGGTGCTGGAAACCTGGAGAATTGCAAACCTTATATCCTTGTTCAAATTGCTTTTGAAGATAAATTACAAACCACCCACTCAGTAGAGTGGTGGGGAAGCTTTGAGAAACAATAATTCAGGATAGAATCAATAGTCACATGGAAACATTTGGGTTAATTTTGAAGAGTCAGCAAGGATTTGCCAAGGGAAGATCATGTCTAAACAATTCGATGGAGTGTTTTGAAGAGATAGTAGAGTATTGATGAGGGCAAGGATGTTACTTTGTTGGTTTCTAAAAGACATTCTATACAGTGTTACACATCAGACTTGTGAGGACAATGAGAGGTCATGAAATAAAAGAGTCAGTAGCAATATTGATACAAAATTAGCTGAGTAACAGGAAACAGAGAATGGTGATTAATGGATATTTTGGGCTGGAGGGAGGTTTGTAGTGGAATTCCCAGTTGTCGATATTATATGGGGAAAAGACAAGTCAGTAAATGTGAAGAATGTTGGATCAGCCATAATTCTATTGAATGGTGGAGCAGGTTAGAGAGGCTCATTTTCCTACTCCTCATTCTATTCTTTATAATTTCATGGTCTTATGTGGTAATCCTGATACGTATGAAAGGTTTGGAACTTGAGTTCCAAAGCTTGTGGATGACACAAAACTTGGAAGAATTGTAAACTGTGAAAAGGACAGTGTTGAACTTCAAAAGGAAATTGACAAGTTGGTGGAGTGGACAGATGGGTGACAGATGAAGCTCAATGCAGAGAATCGCGAAGTGATACAATTTAGTGCAAAGAAGGCGTAGAAACAATATAATATAAAGGGTACTATTCAAAAAGGTGCGCAGTAGTAAAGACACCTGGATGGAAACATACTTAGGTATTAAAGGTGGCAGGACAGGTAGAGTGAGCTGTTAATAAAGCATTCGGTATTCTCGAGGCTTAATAAATGAGGCATAGAATTCAGGATTAAGGAGCTGATACGGAACTCGTACAAGACACTGGTTAGACCTCAGCTGAAGTATTGTATACAGTTCTGGGTGCCATACTTTAGAGAGGATGTGAATGAATTGGACCGGGTGCAGAAGATACTTAGGAGAATAGTTCTAGAATAAAACACTTCAGTTATCACTGGAGACAGGACTGTTTGGAGAAGAGGAGACTAAGAGCAGAGTAGATAAAGGCTTAAAAGGCAAAGCGGGACTGAACAAAGTAAATAGGGAGAAATGTTTCCCACATATAACAAGTTTGAGAACCAGAGGGCACAGTTTCAAAATGTTCTGCAAAAGAAGCAATGCAAGATGAGAGAGAGAAAAAAACATTTTCGCACAGCAAGTGTTCAAATTTGGGATGCACTGCCCAGACATGTGGTGGTGGCAGGTTCAATTGAGACATTGAAGAGGCCATTGAATGATTATTTAAGTAGAAACAATGTGCAGTGAAAAGGCAAGAGGTCGTTACTAAATGGCTCAGTGGTTAGCACTGCTGCCTCACAGCGCCAGGGACCCGGGTTCAATTCCACCCTTGGGTGACTGTCTCTGAGGCGGTTGCACATTCTCCCCGTGTCTGCGTGGGTTTTCTCTGGGTGCTCCAGTTTCCTCCCACAGTCCAAAGATGTGCAGGCTATGTGGATTAGCCATGCTAAATTGCCCATAGTGTTCAGGGATGTGTGGGATGGGTCTGGGTGGGATGCTCTGAGGGTTGGTGTGGACTTGTTGGACCAAAGGGCCTGTTTCCCCACTGTATGGGTTCTATGAAAATAAATCAAAGTGCTCAGAGAGCTGGTGCAGATAAGATGGGTTCAATGGCCTCCTTCAGCATTGTAACATTTCTATACTTCTATATGAAGAGCCTGTCATAGGGACTAATGGCATTTAAATGTTGGAGTCAGCAATTGAGAGGGAAGATATATATCAGGAGTGTGACATGCAGGAGCAGTCAAATTCGCAGGCGTTTTTAAGACCACATTGCTGACCACACAGTTTGGAAGAACAGTCATGTTGGACATGAAATGTTAACTCCCTTTCTATTCAAACAGGTGCTGTCAGATATGCTGAGTATTCCCAGCACCTTCTGCTTTTATTCCACTTTGCTGTAGTCAGGTGGAACATGATAAATTGCTCACAAAGGCCAAAAAATAGCAAACATCCGTGGTCTATCTTAGAAACTGCATTAGTAAAGACAGTGAACTATCAAAAGGTTACTGTTGGCAAGAAGTCAATGCAAATGTCAACTGCAGTGGAATGTTGGGAACAAAGTAATGATCTAAAAAAAATTAACCAGAGCTAAATTACAACTCAATAACAAACATAAATTAATCTTGCAGGATATCAGGGAAAAGGGATCAGGGAGCGGGCTGGGGGCACAGAGTGGAGCAAGGACAGCCAATAGGCCCAAAGCAGGGCAAGAATGTTTATTGGATTGTGTATTGGTGCGGTTGTCTGTCAGGCAGTGGCTTGCAAACCTGGTCAGACCATGTGCGGAAGCCCCCTGCTTTAATCTACTGAAGGCCCTTTATAGAAATACTGTGACTGTTTATCCTTTTCACTTTTTTTCTTATTTTTCTAAATTATACCAGGAGTGACTGTATTATAATAATATCTTTTCTTCATTTCTCTATTTTAGTACCTAAGATGGCACAATGTGTGGTGACATTGTAAACTTTTCACAGTACTCCTGTTCTTTTGCACTTGCATACATGTGACAATAAACCTAAACCTAAAATCTAAAAACAAGATAGTTATCATAGCCTGAGAAAACCCAGTCACTAAATTGCCAAACATGTCAATATCAGGAGCTATTGCAATGCCTTGTAAATGTTATGTGTTGGCTGACACATGTTTTATAAAATGTATTAGCAAAGTAATTTTTTGTCTCATACTTAACCAACATTTTAAAGCCTTATTAAACCTCAGGTATGATGTGATATCTCCATTATATTTTGCTGTACCTGCTGCAAATTAATTAATTCTGTGTCCCCTTCTTCCCACACAATATAATTACAAGGTTTGTGTTCACATTTAGTGCATAATTTAATGTTAAACATTGCCTCCACAGATGATTCCATCAAACTCCAAAGGGGTATTTGCATTTCCATAGATGGTGTAACTGCTAAATATAATAATGCATCTGACTAGAGGGACAGAGAGCCGCATTAGAGCAGCTGAAGCTTACGGAAAGATCTTTTCAGACAGGTCCTTTGGATTATGGGCCTACAACAGACTGCACATAACACCTGTTTAATGGGTATCAGTTGTGCAACATCATTGTGGTCCTAGTGTCTGCTTCACTGTGACGTAAGGTGAGAGATGCAAAATCAATTTTCCGTCATTATGCAGCCTGATGGAGAAACTTGCTCACTGAAAGTGCTTCTTAGAATATTACCTTTACGGAGTTCCTTCAAGACCAGTTAAATAGGGATTGAAATATATTTCTTTAGTGGAACTTTTATTAAACAAATTCATTTTTAAAGTTCAATGCACGATATCTTATTTCGCCCTCAATACCTGCTTTTCTCTGCATTTCACACTGAAAGCTGCACTATATTCCTTCTTCACACTATAATGTGAGCAAAGGTCATCTCACCCTGTCTTTAGAGTGGTAACCTGATTACTGAATTGCCCCTTCTATAATCTGCTCTTCATATAAACTTCCCCTTGTATGATCTGCCCCTCAAGTAACCTGAACTTTGTAAAGCTGGTTCCATGTTTAATCTGTTAGATTTTTTTTTGTTACACCAGTTTGCCATCCTAGTTTTTATTTAAAATTCACTCATGGGATGTGAGCATCACTGGCTGATGAGCATTTATTGCCTGTCCTTAGTTGTCCTTGAGAAAGTGGTGGTGAGCTGCCTTCTTGAGCCGCTGCAGTCCATGCGATGTAGATAGACCCATGTGCTGTGGTTAGGGAGGGAATTCCAGGATTTTGACCCAGTGACAGTGAAGGTGAGTGGCTTGGAGGCAAATTTGCAGGTGGCTGTGTTCTCAAGTATCTGCTGCCCTTGTCCTTCTAAATGAAAGTGGTCATAATTTTGGAAGATGCTGATTCTGGTGATTGGTGAATTTCTGCATTACATCTTGTAGATAGCACACACTGCTGCTACTGAGCATTGATGGTGAAGGGTTGCTTTGTCCTGGATGGTGTCAAGCTTCTTGAGTGTTGTTGGAGCTGCACCCGTCAAGGCAAGGGAGGAGTATTCCATCACACTCCTGTTTTGTGCCTTTTACTACAGTAATATTTAGAAAGGCCATGTTGTCTTATGAGGAAAGGTTGGACAAGCTAAGATTGTATCTGCTAATGTTTAGTAAACTAAATGACAATTTGACTGAAATATTTAAGATATTGAGGAGTCTTGATGGGGTGGATGTCTTGTTTTGTGGAAGAATCTCAGGAGTCACTGTTTAAAAATAAACTGTCACCAAGGTAAGTTGGGAATAAGAATTTTCTCTCAGAGGGGCATGAATCTTTGGAATTCTTTTGCTCAAAAGTGGGATGTGCAGAGTCCTTTCAATATTTTTAGGGCAGCAGTGGATACATTCTTGGTTAGCAACAGAGTGTTTTTGGGAGGTAGGTGAGAATGTGGAGTAATCTAATTAGCCATGATTTTATTGAGTGGTGGAGCAGGCTCGATGGGCTAAGTTATTTACTTGTGCTCCCAATTCACATGTTTGTATGTTCAGACAGAGACAATATAAGATATACATTTTAGAATGACATGTTTGAAAGAAAATGTATTTTATAATCTAGATCATGCAGGCACCTACTTTTGGCAGTGAGCTTAATGTTTATCATTTACTACGTGTAATGAGCCACTACTCCTTTGAAATCTGCAACGCTGCAATCAAAGAGCCGTAAGGTATCTGTGTGTTTTTTTTTATTCCTACTTGGTATGTGAACATTGCCCACAAGGCCAACATTTGTTGCTCATTGAGAAGTCAAAATACAGGAGCATCATGCATTCTCCCTGTGCAGTACTGCACCAAGCCAGCACCTGAAGGTGCATTGTGAAACAAAGGTTGTAAAATTAAACAAAGCATAAACAACATTTAATTTGTTACTATTCCTGAGATCAGGACATATTTTATTTCAGGGCATTGATTTTTTTTTATGATTTCGAGCTTGATTGTAGTTATTTAGTGAAATCCCTGTTCACATACTCTGTTTATGACTCAGTTTAACAACAAAAAGTAAACAAAACAGCAAAAAAAAATTCATTTTAAAAATGGACTTTGTATTTTGTGTGAATTTATTATTAGCACATGCATCTATTATATAATAATTTGAAGTTTAGCAATATTTTTCCATGGCAGGATATACTATTTTCGGATTTTATGTTTGATAACAATAGTTTTGGCTGTGCTGCTTGTATAATGTACTCTAATAGGGATAATTATTCAACTGCATAATCTAGCTGTGCACACTATCCGTTACTGAAGTGAAGTGAAGAAGCTAAACAGCAGAGATTTAAATATCACTGACACATTAGCAAAATGCAACTTGGCAGTAATAGATTTCACTCTATAGGGAAAGAAGATAGCTGCAGAGGGGGACAATTTTGCACTTTGTGTTCTTTAGACAGAGGTTAAACAGTGCCTTTGTTGGCACTGATGCTGAATCTCACTTTGCCCCCTCAGCAAAGTCCCCCCATTCAAAAGGAAGCCGCTCCTTCTCCCACATATCGACACAATTTCATATTTTGTGTTTAGTTATCTTTTATTCTGGGCCCTTGGAGTGGAAATTACTAAAGCAAAATGGTCCACTTGCTGGTCTTTGATATGCTATGTTGAAAGTGCCAATATGAGCAACAGTAAGTCTCTTAAAATCAAAATCAATTGTGATGATCACTAACTCTGAATTCTAGAAAATCTTTATTGTTTTCCATTACCTATTGTAAATTCAAAACATATTGTTAAATATAAAAGAAGTTGTCACTTTTAAACCAAAACTTAGGGAGACTAAATGAATAAGTTATTTTTATAAAGTTATATTATCATCATGCAAGCTGTAATAATTTTTCTTTGTCAAGTAGACTCTTAACTGAATAATTTTGTTTGATGTATCATAAATGTCTATTGCTGCCTATGAGACATTAAAGAGTTTTGCAACTAAATCTCCACATCCATATGTTTAATTCTCATTCTCCAATCCTAATTTTTATCCAAATATATTTCCATCATACCATCATCCTACGTGAAATTTCTGTTGATTTCAATATGGGTGCTGGAAGGTGCTACATTAGTCTCCTGAGCAAGGTAGCACAGGGCACAGTCTTCTTGTATACTTTATTCCTCAGCTAAGCTTTAAATTCTACATCCTCATTTTTTGTAAAACTGCTAAATTCCCAATCTGATTATTCGACTGAAATGAAGGGACGGAAGATCTCACATGCTGATGACACAAAGATAGGTCGCAAAGTAAGTTGTGAAGAGGAAATCAAAATACTGCAAAGGGATATGTTTAGTTTGGAAAAGATTGAATAAATGGAATCCAATTAGTGAAAGTGGGAGATTGTCCATGTTGGCAGAAGGATAAAGATAAGGCATATTGTCTAGATGGTGAGAGATTGCAGGGCTCTGCTATGCAGGGGGATTAGAGGGATCTTAGTGCATGAATCACAGGAAAACAATAGAATGTTATAATAAATCATGAGGGAAATAGAAAATAAAAGTAGAAGGTTATGCTTCAATTATACAAGATACTGGTGAGACTACATGTGGAATACTCTGTAAAGTATTGTTTACCTGATTTAAAGATACATGCAAAAGTGTTGTAAGAGATATGGAGAAGGCTTACTAGACTAATACCACAAACAGGTGGGTTGTTGCATTCGGAAAAAGTAGATGGGCTAGGCTTGAAAATGAATAGAAGATGGCAAGATTGAAATTTGTGCATCCAAATGTGTTCTCGCTGATGCTCCGTACAACTAGACCAAAACTTATTGAGTTTGATATTCTCTTCCATTGCAGTAAATAGCAACATTCTGTTTGCATTCCTAATCACTTCTTGTACAGGCATACCAATCTTTTGTAACTTATGTAATAGTACACCCAGATCCCTCCGTGCAACTGACTTCTGCAGTGTCACTCCATTTAATTGTATTCTAATTATCTAACCTTCCTGGCAAAGTGGACAAATTCACATTTTCACATATTCTACTTGACTTACCAATTTTTTGGACAACAGATTTAACTCACCTAAGATAAAAACAGAAAGTGCTGGGACAACTAGGTCTGGCAGCATCTGTGGAAAAAATAACAGAATTAACATTTTGAGTTTCAAGACTCATCATTCTGGGGAAGAGTCATGCCAGACTTGAAACGTTAACTCAGTTTCTGTCTCCACAAATGCTATCAAACTTGCAAATGCTATCTTCCAACCTCTTCCATCAGACAGAAGATACAGAAGCCTGAATACACACACCAACAGGTTCAAGAACAGCTTCTTCCCTGCTGTTATTAGACTGCTGAATGGAACCCTCTAACTTCAAATAATGTCGATCTTGCTAATGTTAATCTTGCTTTGTGCATCTCCCGTGCAGCTGTAACCTTGTATGCCTTGCTCTAAGTCTATGATCTGCATGTCCTTGTTTGCTATGATCTGCCTGTACTGCTCGCAAAATAAAGCTTTTCACTGTAGTTAGGCACATGTGACAATAATAAATCAAATCAAATCAGTGCTCATTTTGGATCTCTAGCATCTGAAGTATTATGCTTTTAGTCGACCTAAATCCCTTTGTAAAGTCTTTGTGACCTCTTACAACTAACCTGATGATCTAAGTGTCATCTGGACTAAAATGTTAGCTTGCTCTCTCTTCACGGATGCTGCCTGACCCACTGTGATTTCCGGCATTTTTTGTTTTCAGTACAGATTCCAGCATCTGCAGCAATTTGCTCCTAACTACATTGCTTCATTAGCAAATTTAGCTACAAAACATGCTGTCGCTTCATCCAAGTCATTGATATACAAAATAAATAGTTGAGGCCCCAGCACTGTTCCTTTTGGCACTCCATTAGTAGCTTATTGCCCTGTTACTATTGTTGCATCCCAATAACTCTGAAATGAAATGGACTTGCATCCATGTTTGTGCTTGATGTGTTCTTTCAGACCACAGTTCCAGTTGTAGAATCTGAACCAAAATTTCTGGTCCCCAAGTGCCTGTTCTGGTCATGTACCATCTGCCTTAGCACTATAAAGTAAACACGACAATCCTCATTGTGAATTATTTTGTTTGTATCATAGTTCTGGAATTATTGGGAAAAAGTAATATTGCAGGTGGCACTGAGAATATTTGACTGGTTTTGTTCATCCCACTCAGGAGAAAAATCTTCAAACCCACGTGTTTCTTTTCCAATTCTGATTCTTGTTTTCGTAGTTGTCTTTTATCCCGTGTATGTAATTGGTGATTTTAAACCCTGCTTTTGTCAAATACTTGCACATGTGCAGATTTCCTTTGCAAATGATCACTTAGCAGCTGACAGCCCCAGAGCTCATTTGCAAATGGTTAACAGAAAGGATTGATTTGCTTTTCAATGACCTGGGGCCCAGCAGAATAAATGGAAAATCTTATTTCTGGCAGGTACAACACAGCTATCCTTAAACTAGCAGCAATGACAACGCACAATCATATTATGCACTCTAAATCAATCCTGAGAGAAATGCTGCAACTTGATGTTTTGAACTGTGTCCAGAGAGCATTCAAGACTAGTGAGGCTAGCACAATCTCTCTGCTGTTCTAAGGCACCTTCAGAGAATAGAAATCAGCCCAACTGAGATTGTAAACATAGTACTAAAGACAGAGCTCCTCACAGATATCCTGGATATCAAATGTGCAACAAATCTGCACGGACAAAATAGGAATAAAATGAAAATGCATGATGACTTCATTTCCAATGCATTTACATAGTGGAATGAATAACTTCTAGAAAGTAGTAAAATGGCAGTCTTAGGCAGTTTAGAAGGAATAGCTCCCCTCCCACTCATCCTTGGCTCACTTGATATTCCATCCACTAATTTTAAGCAGTGTTTCATTGAAAGGTCTCATAGCAAAGATTTCAATATTTGTAAATTCATTTTTAAGCCCCCTCTATATTAAATGTTGAGACACATTCTAATTCTGGTGATTATTTTCAAATTTTGCAAAAAAACAAATAATTGTTAATTTATGAAGAATAAACATGCTGTTCTAAGTCAAAAAAAATCAAACGTTGATATTAACTAGGGGTCTGTCATTTGTTTGACCCACTGCAGTGTTATTTTCAAAGAGACCTTTTAGATATCATCCTGCCTGTAATTTGAACGACTAAAAAGGATGCTTAGTGAAATACTTCATGCAGCCAGCTACCATCAGAAGTGGTTTTCTTTCCCGCTGCAACTTTGGCCTCATTGCATGCATTTTCATAAGAAAAAAAGAGTGCATAAATATTCGAGTCCTGTCCCTATGAGATACACCATAATAGCCTACTGTTCTTCCATGGGACACAAATTTTCACTTATCTGGTAAATAGAAGCAATTTACTAAGAAATTCAGCAGAGCTTTTATGGCTTTGTGATTACTATTAAGAAAACTAGAGTGTTTAATATTAAAATGTGGAGCAGCATTGTGTGTGGATTGGTATAGTGTATCAAAATGACTATATTGAATATTTTTCCCCACTTCAACGACATCAACAAAGTACTTCAAGCTGCCCGTGGGGTATCTTGCCTGCAGAGAATGTGCATCAAATGTTCTGTTGGGAATAGTGGAAGATTTTCCAACCATATCAGAGACAGAACATTGCTGCTGTAATAAAGTAAATCAATTACAGAAGGAACTGTTTGCACTCATGAAAGTGCATTTTGCTGTGATTTCTTCTCCTTTTTTGTTTAAAGAATGCAATAAGTGCCTTTACAAAAATGATTTACTGGCAATATGTTCAAGTGGTACGTAATTAGGAGTCAGCAAAGAAGATAATGTTAAGAAATTTCATGTGAAACCATTCAAGATAACCTTCTCTACATAAATCATGCATAACCTTACATATTTTGGACCCATTCTGCTGTCATCCAAAATGTACTACTTTTCATTTTTACAACCTTATGTACGTTGCTAACCTGATTCTTATGCTTAATCCTGTAACTTCCGAATAACTCTTCATAACCCTTTCACCTGCTTATACTTCCTTCTACTTGCCGTGCTAGGCCTATTCCTCTTGCTATTCCTCTGGCCACTGCTCTATGGTCATGCTGTTCTGATATGTGCGATGGTCAGTATACCTTTAAGTGAGATGTCCATGATATTTCCATTGCATCATAGCATTTGACTCGAAGGTATAAAGCTCTCAGATGCCATCTTACCCCAGGGATCACTGGAAGCAGGACACATTATTGAAAGCATATTGCTATGTTGCAATCTAATAGCCTAATAGCCTAATTCTAATTCATGAACCTGTGGATGTATTGTTTATATAATATATAATGGCTATAATAAATGTCTGTTGGATTCTTCAATATTGCAATATCCATGCACAGTTCTTTCCATTTTGGCAGATAGCATAAACATTATCACATCAGGAGAAATTTGTTGCAGGCAAACTCAGATCATGTTAGCAACAGTGACCCTTTACAGAAAAAGGGTCTAATATCCTGATGGTAGCTGTTTGGAAAACTAATTGAAGATAACAGCTTTGGACAACACAGAATTTGGACAAAGGAAAGCTTCTCACCTTTAAAGAGCGCATCAGGTTCTGTAGGTACAGAAGGATTTACACATTTTCGGATAAGGAACTAACCAACCAACAAACTAGAGCTAATTTCTTGAAATTTTAGAGATTGAATGTGAACTCTTTCAACAAAAAAAAATTTCTAAGATTGTCTCTATTAAAAATAAGAAAAACTGCAGTCCACTTTGGAGTTGAGACACTGTGTAGTGCACTACAAAGAGTTGGTAACTTAGAACACATTTCCTGATAGTTGATACAAATATAACAATCACAACAGTTGCTGAGTCTGGTTATTAAGGAATATGTTAAATTTTCTCTGGCATAAAATCAAAGTGCATTCTTTTTTATGTACACTGACTTAAACACTATAATCCAACACTTTTAATGATGAATTGGAGATAGTAGAAGTCTCATCAGGGTCTGTATACCTTTAGTGAATTACAACCATTCAAACAATATGTGCAATTCCATTTTACAGATCAAATTATAAGTCATCCCAACAAAAGAACTCTAAAATTCTTGCTTGTCATTGATAAGGAGGTGCTTCACAGGGTTAACATATTTGCTCTTTCTATGGAAGATCAGAAATATCCAGAAAAGATGAGGAAGATTCTCAAAAAGACTCAAAAGGTGTTGTATCTTTTCTGGTTACAGGGGAAGGTACCAGGCGGGTTGAAGAGGTTGGTGGGGGGTGTGGTGCGAACTAAGGAGTGGCGAAGGGAATGGTCCTTGCAGAAGGCAGAGAGGGGTGGGGGAGTGGAAGATGTTCTGGGTGGTGGGGTCTAATTGGAGTTGGTGGAAGTGTTTGAGGATGATACGTTGAATGTGGAGGCTGGTGGGGTGGAAAGTTAGGGCAAGTGGGACCCTATCTTCATTATGGTTGGAGACCACCATTACCTATCACCACCATTCCACCTCCACCCCTTCCATCCCCAAACTACCCCCCCACCTTTATCTGCAGCTCCCCCTACACCCACATCCAGTCCTGAAGAAGGGTAATACTCGAAATGTTGACTGCTCCTTTCCTCCAGATGCTGCCTGGCCTGCTGTGTTCTTCCAACCCTCCTGTTGTCTGCACCAGGTATCACATTGTCAGCTCATTATCCTTGCTCAAATGTTTAGTCAAATGTGTGGTACGTACTACCAATTCAATGATTGTTAAACGTCCAGCAACAAATCAAGATTTTTACATTGCACGGCTGCATTTTTGTGAATCATCAATAGGGAAGGGATTATCATTTCCAGTAAAATGTATTCTTGGAAATGAGATGAGAAGGACCTTGTTCAGTGACAATTTGTCTATCCATTCTGAGATACTGGACATTCTTATTCAAAAAGAGAGGTAAATGAAAGAGATACATGATAAGTAAGCAGGTAGAGAATTACCAAAACTGTGCATTGAGCAGAGAGTGCATTAAGAAATGCAAACAAAAATACTTGGATAACAGTTACTAGAATATGCAACCAGCCCAGATCATGCAGAATCATTACTGATCATGTTGCTATATGATAAATGTACAGCAGTCAGCTCAGCCCAATGTCTGGCATTTTGGTTGCAGTGATTGTAACAAGGGCCATGTGGATCCATTGAGTATGACATTCCCCACTGGGGCTATTCGCCTTGGCAATCAGGGAACTCTGGCTGACAAATATAAACAGCAGTCTCAGAGGTTTTAGGGACTAGCTGTGTGGTAGCTAGTTAGAGTTTATGTACTGGTATATGCCAGTTCTTTCATGGGCTGAATGTTCCTGGTCATTGTGAATACCCATTCAAAGTTGTTGGGCATGCATAGAGTTCATTTGCAAACTCAGGGATGATGATTGAAAAGCTATGAACATCGTTTGCTATACCTGGACTCCCAGAAGTATTGGTCAGGGACATCATTTACCAGCAGGGATTCTGAGTATTTCCTAAAGTCGAATGGCATTCGGCATGTTCGGACAGCTCCATATCATCCATCGGCCAATTGTCTGGCAGAACAAGCATTCCAAACATTGAAGGCAGGCTTAAAGAAACAGCCTGCAGCTTCACTAGATACCAAACTGTCCCAGGTCCTAGTTGGGGAGAAGACTTTGCACGAGGTTAACTCTGTTATTCCTGGACTTGTGGAGGAGGGTGAAACAGCATCAGGGAAGTGACAGAGGCAGTTTACTTCAGGGGATGAAGTTTGGTGTTGAAACCACAGAAATGGCCCTGTACAAGTATGAGGTGAGGTCAACTTGAAATTAGGGCCCGCAACATAAAGTTCAGGTCGGTGCGGCAGTCCTGAAGTAAACTACCTCTCTCACTTAGAGGAGGCATGTGGCTGATATTGGCATTCCTGATGCCATTTCAGAGTGAAATCCATATCCTGGCAAGCAAGTAAGTACCATGTGTAGTGGCACTGAGACTGATGTTTGCCAGAGTTGCATTGGATACTGCCTCTAACCACTGGCCGTAACATCTTCTGCCTTTTGCATCCTACATCTGCTGTCAACACATCAGCCAAGAGGCATGCGCTAGAGGAGATCTCTTTGACTTTAGAGAAAGAAATTGTTCAGGGTCAGGAGGAACCATTGGCAAGGCTGCCCACTTGACCCCAACCAATGGCAACTCCAGAATATCAGTTGGCTGTATTGATGGAAATTCTATGACTACATTGATCAATGAGGGGTATGTAGGATGGGAGGCTGGTGAGGACTTAATGTCCACAGTTGCGCAGATGGGTGAGGGAGAAAAAGTTTGTTTTTCACTATTCAGGGTGATTGTTCATGTTTCATTGAGCTTTGTAACATCACTCCTTGAGCAGTAATGAGGTAGAATGGTTGGGAGTCAACAAGTACCAAATATGTCAGGTGGGAGCAGGGTTGACAATATACATGGCATTGGCTCACTCCAAGACCTTAGGCCACCCGTCTTCAACATTACCCACTGCATTGCTAAAATCAAGTTCCTTTTCTTTTCCAAAATCTCCACAATGTTTTCCAAGGTCCTGCGTTCCATATTCTCAGTTCTTTGCTCGATACCAAGAGATTTACACATCAAATGGTTCAGTCTCACAGTGGCTAGTCACATCAAACGGTGGGAGAAGAAGACAATTGTCTTTTGATTTGTCTTACTTAGTTGCCGAGTTCTAGAGACAAACCTTGTTTCTTCTAGTCTGTGAATCCTTTTAACACTGTGTTGTTCTAACACACAAGTTATTCGGCTACCTACTAGCCAATCAGAGAGTTGTCGTCAGACTGATGACCTTTGGCATCCACAACTGCTCACAATAATACAAACCAATCAGCTACCTGTTGTCAGCCGAATCTCCCCCCAACCTCCTCCCCACTCCCAGTCCATGCTGTCTTATCTTATCTCACTCACTACCCAACAAAGTAACATTGTAAGCGCAACTCATAATGAGTTCCAGTAACTTGATTTTATAAATGCAGCAATTTCTTCCCCAGTTCTTGATTTTACAACTGTCCTTTTCCCATTTTAACCCAAAAAATAACAAGATGTTATCCTTACACACATAATAGACTGTTGACACTGTTATCATTCTGCATGTAGTATAAACAACTCAACTGCAATAATCACCACAAATTCTGACTCATGGCAAGTAACCTGATGGATAGAACTATTGGTATATACTGAAGATATAAGAGATTTTGATTGTCATTATCCTCACCTTCTGACACTGTTAAAACTGCAAATTGCTGTCACTCCAACACATAATTTAAAAAGAAATGTATTATTTGTAAACACGGATTAAACTTACACCAATGAAAAAGATGCAAATTGAATAAGAGGATTCATACTTCAAAAAAAGGTCATATTGAAAAGATATCATCTTTAAATGGCCAAATCTGTCTGGGAATAACTAGTCATTTTTTTCAGTTTTAAAAACAAACACGTCATTTAAACTTTGCAGATTTGCGTTCTATAGAACTTTGGTTGTGGAATAATTTGCCACAATGCACAATTTACCTTTCCTTATGCATCCAACATGCTAAGGCATGTGGGAATACTGTTAGTTCAAAAGAACAGATACAAATCAGGATGAAACAATACTCTGCCTTCAATTTATGTTTGTGATACTCTGTAGATTTTTTTTCTTGTGTTCTGCCTTTCAGACAAGCCATAAAATTCTTTTCGTTCAATCAGACATGATGCAGTTAAGTGGCAGTGCTCTCACAGTAAACCTTTCAAAATGAATTTAAGAGATAGAGTGCCAGCATTTTCACTGTAATTGTAAGTGGATACAATTCCAGGGGCACCTTAAACATTAGCAGCTGTAAAGTCCATGTACTCTCTCCCACTTTCCCAACCTGCAATCGGTGTTAGAACAAGTGATGCACAGACTGCCTAGTGGTAATAACATGCTGCTGGGGGCTTTTAGGAAGTGAGGGTTAGGCTTCCACCTGGCAGTGGATGGAAGCCCCAGACCTGATAGACTGTAGACAATTTGATTGACTGGCAAGGTCCAACAGACCCATCAGTGCCGGAATAGAGTCATGGTTGCCGTTGCCTGTACAATTAGGCCCTGGGATGAAGGCAACATGATGTTTAAAGCCTGGCAGGGGGGGGGATCAGGGAATCTAGGAAGGGTCAGAACAGGGTTTGAAGGTCAGACAGGGAGAGGAACTAGGCAAGAGATTTAGGTCTTTGCGGAGGTAGGGTTGCTCAGAGTGGGCATAAGCCATGTTGCACTGGAGGCAGCCCCCTTCCTTCTGACTGCCCAACTTATTTAAAAACAAACCTTCTAAATCTTGCCTCCCTGCCCATGTTGACCTTTTTTATTCAAACAACACACTATACTGTGTTGTTATCTGGTAATATTGTTCCCATTCCTCCATTGTGGCTGAGACAAAACTCCCGACATAACTGCATTGAGTGTGTCTCTTGACTTTGTGGTTCAAGAAGGCAACTTTGTAGGGCAGTCAGGATGGGAAATAAATGTTGGCCTAGCTTTCAATGGCCACGTCTGATGAAGGAGTGAAAAAGAAACCTTCAATTAATTCATTTCTAAAGATCCAGGAGATGTTTTGCAGCAGGCCTGTGGAAGGAATGCTGGTAAAATATTACATAAGTTCTTTCATGAGTGGAGGATCACTATTATTCACTTGTATGAGCAGGCAGTTGTCAAGAAACATGGAGTTTGCATACCCTTGAAGTAACTGCTACACTGAGGAATTGAAGATAATTTTTCATACATATTACACAGTTATATATGCTGAGTAACGTCAATGGTGAAATTTTTCCTGAATAGATTAATTTAAATCTGCAGCTTGATCCATTGTAATGATTTTTGCTTTCCTCGACAGTGATTACAACCAGTAGTGGTGTCTGGGCAGAACCATGCACTTCCACAATATCAATGTGCAGTAACATATTAGATGGCAGTTACCTTCCCTCGTTATGGATAAGATTATTCCATTATCAAATAAAAAGTCTGCGAAGGGTCTCTGAATAAATTAAAAACTGTACCCATTCACAACACCATGTCAGCTCGTTCTGCATGCATTACATGTGTATGGATAATAGTGACAAGTCAAATGCCCAGCAACGTAGATTATCCCAAAAAGATTGAGGCTTTAAAGACTATTGTGGTTAAGTGACCCCAGGCCCAAAATTGGATAGTCTAAATGACCCACAGCTGGAGAAATTGGGCCTGACAGAAAATTGACCAAACCAACTTAAACAGCAACTAGCAGCTATCGGCTATAGGGAACATTGGAAACTAAGCTCAAAAAGATTTTGAAATTTCAAGGAGAACCAGTTACAGCCACCCTGAGGGCTGTGTATTGGAAAAGTGTCGAGCAGACTTTCTGGTACCTTGACTGCCTGAGTATTTGCAATTAACACCTCCCAGCATGGCAACAGTAAAGAATGTTGCTACAATCCATTGGATGATTTGAACCCAGCTCATGACTCCAGTGGCCAAAGAACATTCTAGAAGGACCGGAATGAGAGTGATAAAAACATACACCTGGAAGCCACCTCCTCAGCAAAGACTCGCAACAAGACTACTGGAGGAAGACCATGTGGCAACCCAAGAAGGCCCAGGAGAAGATCCACCCTGAGGATAAGGATTAAATTCCAACAGCCCAGCTCAAACACATGGACCAATGTGAGTAATATCCTTTTGCAGACAGATAGACCTCGATACAGAGTAAATATTGCAGGAATTTGAGAAATGCTGACCTTGTGCTTTTAATAAGAATTATTTAATAAAATCGAGTTGAACAGTAGGGCAAATTCCAGTCCCTCTACACCTGCATTCCCCATGCAGATGGCCTTAAGGCCCTCCGCTTCTTCCTGTCCCGCAGGCCCGACCAGTCCCCCTCCACGGATACCCTCATCCGCTTAGCCGAACTCGTCCTCACACTCAACAACTTCTCTTTCAATTCCTCCCACTTCCTACAGACAAAGGGGGTAGCCATGGGTACCCGCATGGGCCCAAGCTA
>NC_063336.1:25888592-25971137 GCF_021869965.1 Rhincodon typus
GTCAGCCTCTCTGCTCCTATGATGCTGCTTGGCCTGCTGTGTTCATCCAGCCCTGCACCTTGTTGTCTCGGATTCTCCAGCATCTGCAGTTCCTACTATCTCTAAGGCAAATTCTGTGACCATTTGTTTGACTGACTGACAAGAGCATTTGGGTAAAATATTTTTCATACATAACTGGTCAAGATGTCCAAAGCACAGACAACACTGTTCAACACTTTTTATAAGTGTGTTTGTGTGTCTTGTACTATGCAACAATGCATTGAGAAGCATTTCTTGACTTCCATTTGAAAGTACTAGAAATGATTGTCACTTGCTTCTCCATGTGAAAATTACTTTGTGAAACTTCCATCACTCATATTGATCCCATTACGCAGTTTCAATCATATATTGTTGCAAGTTATAGCTCTGTAATTTGGGAATTGTTATTTATTTGATGTTGACAATGATCAATGTTGTGCAATGAACCAGTTGTAAGCTCTGAGTTACTAAGAAAGTCACGGAAGAAAACTAGAAGGTCATTGAATTTAAGAGGTTGCGCTGTGGCCAAAATGCAAAGTATTTTACTGAGCTGGTTGCTGGAGATCGTTGTTCAATATAAGCACCAAACAAATTCAACCTCAGTTGTCATTGTATATCTAGATTGCAATATTGCTGAGCAGATGTTAAATTAGGATTTATTTAAAGTTTTATTTGAATTGAACTGTCATTTTTTTTCTGTTTTTAGATGGACTTTTTCATATGAGGGGCGTGACACATTCAAATTTTTGACTGAATCTACCCAAAATTCACACAGAGGCATTGCCTTCATGGGAGTTTTCAAATTTGTAATGTCCCCTGTTCAGAAATCACAGGAACCTGGTAGATATCTGTGCCACGAGGTGAGACTCACTTGTAGTTAATTTCAGTCAGACCAGTAAGTGAGGTCTGGAATCTCCTGCCTGTAATGAATCAGCAACTTCACTAAAATAATCAAACAATGTGTAAACATTATCTTCTTACACTGAGTCCATGCCATTTCCAAAATTTATCAAAGTAAATCAAGGCCATTTAAAAATGTTTTTCTTTTGGTTTTTGTTCTTGTTTGGTCCACACATTTTTACTTTGTGAAAATCATCTTTAATGTTGTGCCAAGCCAAGTCTCAGGCAGCTGCTGCTGGGGTTCTTGGCCAACAAGAGGTTTGACTGCTTCTGTCTAAGGGCTGGAACACCAGGTTGTTTTTGTTCCAATAGAAATGTTAAATGCTCAGCAAGTCTTGCAACATCTGCGTAGAAAGAGAGACGCAAAGGTCAATGACTCTTCATCAGAATGAGTGCAGATTGTGAACTTGAAACATTTTATGTTTCCTTTCACAGATGGTGCTGCCCTCCAAGTATTTCCAGGATTTTCTGTTTATATTTCAGATTTTCATTGCGGTACTTTGCTACCTTATTACATACTCTGTGTTCAGCATTTGTAAGGTAGGTAGGTTTCAATCTAAAATAGCAGAATATTTATCACTCAGTGAAAAGTGCATTACTTTTGTCAACAAAGCCATGGTCTTTTGGACGTTGCAGAGGACATATTTTAAAAAGTGTAACTGGAAGGTTAATATATGCGACCAAAGTGTGTTCAATTGTCTGACAAGGCGGTGCTTGGAAAGTGTATAAAATAGATACCCGAGCTTTTAATGGGCTTTATAAGCAGAAGCAGAGAATACAAAAGCCTTATCTTTTCTGAATCTTCAGACATAAGTGACAGAAAGTACGTAGATGCATCAGATGGATATAGTGGTTCACCTTCTCAACTGTAAGAGTGCAAATTCTGCTCTTGCAGTGTTCCTGCATCTACCCTGTCTAGGCCAGTTAGAATTTTGATATTTTCCATGAGTTTTCCCCTCTGTCGCCTGAATTCCAGTCAATATAATCCTAAACAATTCAACCACTACTCATATGTCAGTCCCATCATCTCAGATTTAGTCTGGAAAACCTTCACTACACACCTTCTATAGCGCTGCACTGTTGGATAAGAAATCTATCTGGTGAAGCATTAAACCAAAGCTTTGTTGCCTGTTTAATGGATGTAAAAAATGCCACAGCATTATTTTGAAGAAAAGCAGGGAAATTATTCCCGGTGTTCTGGTCAATATTTATGCCTCAATCTACACCACAAACTTATTATGTGGTAGTATCTGTGGAGAGAGAGTAGAGTTAATGTTTCAGAACCAGTGACCTTTCTTCAGAACCCCAAGCATTAATTTTGCTTTCTTTCCACGGATGCTGCCAGACCTGCTGTGTTTTTCTAGTAATTTTTGTTTTTGCTTCTGATTTCCAGCATCCACAGTTCCTTGTTTTTTATTAAACAGATTATCTAGTCGTTATTACATTAATAACCACATTCGTTAAAACAAAATAAAATGTTGGCGGAGTATTGCTCTATCAATGACCTTGCCTCCATCATCGGGTCAGAAGTGGGGATATTCGCTGATGATTGCACAATGTTCAGCACCATTTGTGACTCCTCAGATACTGAAGCAGTGCATGTTCAAATGCAACAAGATCTGGACAATATCTGAGCTTGGGCTGATAAGTCCCTCACCAATGCCAGGCAATGACAATCTCTAATAACAGACAATCTAACAACTACCCCTTGATGGTGTTATCACTGAATCTGCCACTATCAACACCCTGGGGCATGGGCACTATTGACCAGAAACTGAACTCAACTCACCACATAAATGCAGTAGATAGAAGAGCAAGTCAGAGATTAGGAATACTGCAGTGTGTAACTCATCCCCTGTCCCCCACAGCCTGCCCATCATCTCAAGACACAAGTCAGGAGTGTGATGGAATACTCCTCACTTGCCTGGATTTGTGGAGCTCCAACAACACCAAAGAAGCTTGACATTGTCCAGGACAAAGCAACTGCTTGATTGGCATCACATCCACAAGCATCCATTCCCTCCACCACTGATGCTCAGTAACATTGCAGAAATTCACCAAAGATCCTCAGACAGCACTTTCTAAATACACACCACTTTATCTAATAGATATATGGCAACATCACCACTTGCAAGTGCCCCTCCAAACCACTCACCATCCTGACTTGGAAATACAGTCGTGTTCCTTCAGTGTCACTGGGTTAAAATGCTGGAATTCCCTCCCAATGGCATTGTGGGTCTAGCTACAGCACAAGGAAATGCTGTGCCAAGAAGATGCCAGTGAAAGAAGGGTACATTCACTGAACAAGTTGAAGGCAAAGGAGTGAGAGACTGTCGTGAGTTGATTCTTAAAAGATGTGCATTAGAAATAAAAAGCTGAAATGGCGCATTGAGAAACCGATTTTGAATAAGAAAAGGGAAATTAAAACTTGTTGGGCAGAATGTACAGCCGTAAGCCCAAGCTGGAGTTGGCTGACAGAGAATAGAATTGTAAAAGCAGCAAGCAGAGTGCAGATTCAAGATGGAGTAATTACTCCTGATAACTCCCAGGGAGGAGCTGGTGTAGCCTAGTTAAAGAATATCAGGCTAAAAAGAAGAAAAGGGGAAAAAAAAAAGATAAAAAGGTCCATCATAGGAATTAAAGTGCGGTGAAGAAATAAAAGACAATTGAAGTGTGTGTGAGGAGGCTTCTTAATTTGCAAATAGAAAATATTTTATTTAATATGTGTAAGAGAGAATGGTTGTGGAAGTTTTGGTTCTGTTTGAATACTTTACCGTATGTCAGCTTCATCAGACTAAAAGTTGATTACCCTTTTGTTGTCTGACCATAAGGCCATAAGGTATAGGTGCAGAAGTAGACCATTCAGCCCATTGGTTCTGCTCACCATTCAAGGAGATCATGGCTAAGCCGATAATTCTCAATTCCACTTTCCTGCCTTCTCCCCTTACTGATTAAAAATCAAACTCAGCTTTGAATATACTTCATGACCCAGTCTCGACAGCTCTCTGTGGTATAGAATCCTACAGATCCTCTGAGAGAAGAAATTCCATCTCATTTCTGTCTTAAATGTACAACCCCTTATTCTGAGATTATGCCGTCTGGTTCTAGACTCTCCCACAAGAAGAAACAACCTCTTTGTAACCACTTTGTCAAGTTCCCTAAGAATCTTGTATGTTTCAATATGTTCGACTCTTGTTCTTCTCTATTCCAAAGAGCACAAGACACAACCTACTCAACCTCTCCTTATGAGACAGATACCGCGCCCCCCCGACCATACCTGATTTCAAGCTAGTGAAACTTTTCTGGATCGTCTCCAATGCCAGTGTACCTTTCCTTAGATAAGTGGCCAAAAACTGTTCACTGTACCTCCAGCCATGGTCTAACGAGTGTTTTGTATCGTGTTTACAAAATCTACTTTCTTTATACTCCATTCCAAATGAAATAAAGGCCAACATTCCATTTGCCTTCTGTTCTGAGGAAGGTTCACCCGACTCTGATTTCTCTGCACGGATGCTGCCAGACCCCGCTGAGCTTTTCCAGCAACTTCTGTTTTTGTTTCCTACATTATATTCCATCTGCCATGTTTTTGCTCACTTGCTTAACCTATCTATATCCATCTTCCACTTGTGGACTCTGCAGCCCCTGGGACTCAACACCACACCACATCGTATTATGAGATGGGTTACTTTTAGCAGAGTCACCCATTCTCACATCCTCGTGGCCTATTATGTTCTATGAGTTGTTTTCAGTACAGCTCACCCATTCTCTCCTACTCTTAGCCGTTATCATCACTTACTTAGCTTTTCCTCTGTCCTGGCCCACTATTCAAAGTCTACATGGTTACCTACACCTTTCATATCCCTCTCACACTGTCTGGGCTCCATCTCCACTTATCCTCTCATCTCCCCATTCAAACTGTCTCCCCTTCCCCCCCCCCAACTTCATCTTCAGCATAAATACTTTTTCGTAGCTGTTAATAGTTCTGATGAAGAGTCATCAGACTCAAAACGTTACCTCTGCTTTCTTCCCACAGATGCTGCCAGACCTGCTGAGTTTCACCAGCAATTTCTGTTTTTGTTTCAGATCTCTAGCATCTGCTGTTCTTTGTTTTATTTTAGCTAACTGGCCTATAGCTAACTGTGTTTTGTCTCCTTTCATTTTTAAGTAAAGGCATTATGTTGGTAGCTTTCCAATCCTCTGGAACATTTTCAGAGTTTAAGCGTTTCTGGAAGATTACTACCAGTACATACAGCTATCTCTGTAGCTACTTCCTTTAATATCCTAGGGTGTATCCCATCAGATTCAGGGGACTTACTGGTCTTTAACACCACTCGTGTCCCTAGCATTTGTTCTGTAGTGATATTTATTGTATTTATTTCCTATTCTTTTGCCCTTTGAATGTTTAGTAATTTTGGGATAATATTAGTGTCTTCAACTGTGAAAACCGATGTAAAGTATTTATTTAACTTCCATGACATTTCCTGGATCCCCATTATTATTTCCCTAGCCTCATTCGCTAAGTGGCCTATGTTCACTTTGACTTCTCTCTTCCTTCTTATTTATTTCAAGAAGTTCATGTAAATATACAGATGAACTGTGTGATATCGCAGTGCAGATTGAAGAGTTTGATGCTGTGCGCAACAGAATACGACTGCACTACATTTGCGTCAGTGTAGGTAGAGATGGAAAGGGAGCACTGGACAGTGACACACTTAGACTGGTTTCCTGATGATGTGAAATATTGTGGCACTATTGCACATTCCCAGGATGAGGGAGTTGTCAGTCAGTGGCAGTACCAATGTTCTTCAAGTGGAATAAATAACAACACTTTACCTTTATGTTGCTTCAATGCCACAAAACATTGAGAAATGCTTCACAAGAATCAAAATTTGACACTAAGCCATAAGAGGAGCTATCTGACAGATGATCAAAAGCCTGATCAAAGAAACAGGTTTTATAAGCATAATCTTTGACGAGGAAAGAGTGGTAGAAAAGTTTTGGGAAAGAATTCCAGAGCTAATGGCCCAGTCAATTCAAAGCACAGCCATCACAGAGTGACTAAAATCAGGGAATGGCCAAGAGATCAGAAAAGGAGAAATATTAGAAATATTTCTGATTATAGAAATCTTGCAAGGATGTAGGGTTTGAGAGGGTTATGAAGGTATGGAAGGGGTCGTGGTCATAATGGGATTTATAAAATAGGACGACTCAATGTCACTCTAAGTTGGAAAGTACAGTTTGGCGGCTGAATGAGATTTGGCACAATGTCAGATGGGTCACTGGGTCAAAATCCTAGCACTGTCTCACTGATAGAACTGTGAGTGGGACACTACATAGACTACGCTAGTCCAAAAAGGCACCTCACCACCATCATTCAAGGGCAATTAGGGAAAAGTAAGAAATATTGGTCTAGCCAGCAGCACCCATGGACAAATATAACAAAAATATGGGTAGTGTGCTTTTGGATAAGTATGCGTTTATGTTTATACATTGATTATGGTACAGAGGGAAACTGGTTAGCTCATTGAGTCCATGTTGGAAAACATTACATGAAAAACAGTTGGTTAACCAGAGTGCTTTGGAAGAGTCATGTGTGGAAGTAACAAAGGTATAGTTGAAGTTTCTGAGCAACAGATGAGTGGAGGCAACACCAAGGTTGCATGATGGAGGAGGAAACAGGAACATTTAATGATGATGCACATATATAGCTGGAAGCTCACCTGGGAGTCAATTGCTAGCTAAAGGCCAACATTAGAGAAGGGCACCAAAGACAATGGCTTCAATGTTCCATTATTTAAATGGACAGAATTTCTCCTCATCCAGCACTGGATATTGGACAAGCTGTGTTGAAAATCAGGGATGGTGAAGGGTTCACGAGAGACGATAATGAGGTAGAAACAGGCATTCTTAACATACATGTGGAACCGAACATTGAGTTTTTCTGGGTGATTTCAGAAAGGCAGAACATATAGATAAGAAATAGGAGGGAAACCAAGGAAATGTCACCAGAGGGAATAGTGCAGACAAGTGGGAACATAAGCAGTTGCAAGTGATTCTCTGACTGTCACTTTATAGATATGAAAAATCATTTGCGGAAACTTGGTGGGATCCAGGGATCAGGGTTGTAATCAAGTTTCTTTCATTTTCCCCAGAAGAACTTGAATATGCACCGTCCTTGACAAATGTCACAACAATATTTGCAAGTCTGGCAGTGAAACAATAAATGAGCCAAGCACTTTTCCTCCTATATTATACCTGTCCCAATTATCTGCTGGGTATTGCAGGTTGAACAATGCTTTGAAAAGGCTGTACGCACAATTCCTGAAGGTTCAGCTGCCTGCACAAATGTACAAAACTGCCACCAAAAGAAATGTAAATGAGCTTGTTCAAGGAGATTCTCTGTACCTGCCTCTAGAGGGCAGTGGGTAATCTAGCACTTTTAACAAAGGATGCGAAAGCAACGTAAATCATATAAGGGAAATTCCTGGCCAATAACAATTACTTGTGAGAACGTCAAAAGGAACATAAGGTTGGGCTCCTGCTGATTTTCTGTCAGCTTCTTCTTCATCTTCCATTTCTTGCGGGCAAATTAATGCACAACATTTTCCCAACAAGAACATCTGGGAGAGCTGTCAATATTAATTTAAATTTCTTTTTGCTACATTCATCACATCTTAATGCTGACTGCAAATGGCTGCTGACCTTGTGATTACACTTTTGATCTTCTAAACAATTAGATGCTCTACTAAAATGGACTTTGTCCAGACACAGGTCACAAAAAATACTTTATTTATTACTAATGTTTAGAATTGTAATGCATAGTAATATTTACACTCTTTTACCATGAATTTGTTGGAAGAAAAAAACTTATTCTGTTTATGCTCTGCGCGGGGTTCTAGATTTAAAACAACTGTTTTCCTGGAAGGAATCTTTCAAAGCAAGCCTTAAGTAATAACTATAGTGTACCAACAAAACAGCCCAATTGACCAAATCTCAACTGCGCAAAATAAATGTACCAGTATTGAGTTGAAGGCTAAAAAACAAACAGAGCTGAAACAGAGGACTGAATTTAAGGAGCAAGTCCCATCATCCAGCTTGAAAGCAGAAGAGGACCCTAATCTGGGCAGTATGTTAATGGTTGTCACTTGACAGGCTGCCAGGGCCAATGTCTATCTGAGTATGAAAGTCTGGCCCACAACAGAGCTTCTAGCCCAATAAGGAGCTCAGGAGCTTTGTCTGTGCCAACAGTAGCACTGGGCTCCAGAAGGAGTTTCAATTCCAAGACAAAAATCAAAGTTAGGTAGCTTTCTAAGGAAGCTGGAGCCAGGCGGATTACCTCCGACAATAGAGACGTGGCATTGAGAGTCATTACTATTGTAAGTGTCTTAGAAAAAGTGATTGCCCAGTGGCGTAACAAGGTGTAGAGCTGGACGAACACAGCAGGCCAAGCAGCATCATAGGAGCAGGAAGGCTGATGTTTCGGGCCTGGATCCTTCTTCAAATGCTGCTTGGCCTGCTGTGTTCATCCAGCTTTACACCTCTAGGCCCAAAACGTCAGCCTTCCTGCTCCTCTGATGCTGCTAGGCCTGCTGTGTTCATCCAGCTCTACACCTTGTTATCTCTTTTACACCTTGTTATCTCAGATTCTCCAGCATCGGCAGTTCCTACTACCCCATTACCCAGTGGCAGCCTGCCAGGGTTTACCTTGTGGCCTCTCCACCAAGTAGCAGGCCCTCTTGGTGCTGGCAAAATCCCAGTGGAGGAAAATAATTGCTGTTAGTCAGTGTGATCTGAAGTAAATTTGTAGGGGTCGCCTAGTAAGCAGTCTGTCAAAGTGGCAGCAAGATGTCAATCTTCTTTCCTGATACCTTGCCCTACCACATTGGCAATCCTTTCATCTCCCATTCTGTTACCAAAGGGCTGGGAAAATTCCGCACAACTTGCCACGAATCCTCCCACTTTCAGTTTAACCAGAGTCTGGAGAAGGATGGTCAACCCAACTGGCCAGAGGCGTGAGTCATTTAGTTACACAAGTCTGCCTGCCTGTCTTTTAACAGTAACACTATTAAACTCATAGATAAACAAAGTTGTGTAGATGCTGGAGATCCGAAATAGAATTAAATGTGCTGGAAAACTCAGCGAGTCTGATAGCATCTGTGTCGAGAGAAGAAGGTGATCTAGAGCAAAAGACCAAAGAAGTGCTAATCATAGTGGAAAATGGATAGAACTGAAAAGTAGGTGTTAATTACAGAAAATGGATTGGTTCTGCAAAGAGCAAACCCTTGCAAATAAAATTCTGGACGTTGATGAAAATAGAAACCACAATTCATGGTGTGAAGTCGTTGAACTCAATGTGAGTGTTAAAGATTGTAAAGTATCTAAGTGTAAATTGAAGTGCTGGCCCTTTGGCTGTTTTAGAGTTCACAGGAGAATTGTAACAGGCCTAGGGTAGAAATGTTAACATGAGAACAAGATGGCTTTTTGAAATGGCAAGCATCTGGAAGGTCAGGGTTATGATTATAGACAGGTTCTCTGCAAAATGCTCACCCCGTCTGTGTCTGGTCTTGCCAGGGTAAAGTTGCTGTTGATTAATCTCTCTCATCTGGTTCACTTGCTCCTCCTCATCCCTTCTGCCAGAACATATAAAGGCCAACATTTTTCCAGGCCTTTTCGCACCTGAAGGAAGATAAAATTGGACTCTATTTCTATCTCCATAGATTCTGCCATATCTGCTAGCAATACCCAGAACTTTCATTTTCTTATTATTAAAGTTATGTTTGTCAGGTGTCCAGCACTCAGCATTGGCATAGCAGATGATGGGGTCTGAGAAGGGCCTGAATCCAAGCAGTAAGTGCCTTTACAGCTTTTCCTGAGGGAAAGGGAAACAAGAGAGTGGCCTGTTAACCAAGATATCCAAATCCCACCTATCACCAGACACTATGCTCTCCCTGGACCACCAATGCAAGCCCACGATCCTCATGACTGGGGCACAATTCTCCTCCCTCCAATCACCTGCGTACTGAGGATAAATAATATCAAAAAAAGTGCATTATACTTTGAAACAGATATAATCATCAAGTAGATTGAACAGTTGTTCTTTTTAAAAAATTCTGTTTTGTTCTGACAAGCATACCAATGTTTGTTTCTTTACCCGTCCCATTTCTTTTTGGCTTTGCAACATGAAATCTTTTCAGCAATTAATCTCTCCTGCCCTCCATCCTATCTTAGATCATCCCTTTTCTTCTTTTCTCCTATCCCCTGTTGCCCATAATGATTTGCACTTCTACCGTTTCCCAGCTCTGATGAAAGGCTACAGACTGGAAATATTAACCGTTTCTGCCTCTGCAGATGCTTTTACGCCTATTGAGTGTCCTCAGCATTTTCCATTTCTGTTAACCAGTGTAACATTTAAATTCCATGTGTTGGAACAAGACAGAAAGTAAAAAAAAAAGGCAGCTGGAGTTGTAATCACTTGTCGAAAAATCCTACTGACTGGAATGTAAAATTGAGCTGCTGTGCCAAAAGTTGCTATTTATTTAACCTCTATTAATGGAGAAAGTTACAGTGTACATTCCGCATGGGAAAGTAGGTAACTATTATACAGCTAGTAATGCAGAAGGCAAACATGTACACTTGTAAATAATAACATGATGCATGGCAACAGATAACCTCAGATTTATGGTGTGCACATCTAATCTGAAAAGGCATATTCATGAATCTAAAATGAATGGAACATTACCTAAATGATCTTTGTGAAAGATTTAGCACATTGCAGTGGCATTAATGCTGCTTATTTCAGTAAGCATATTTTTCATTTTAGTATATAATCATTAGGAAAATGACTTGGTTATGTGTCAAAGGCATATGGTTACAACATATTATTGCTGATTAGGAATTCATGAAGAAAAACACATCTCAACGTTTCACACAAATTTCAGATTAAAACTATGTCTGTCAAAGGTTGAATTATGTAAAGCTGTAATTAAGACACTGAACAATTACATAAATTAGGTCAGACCCAAAGAATCTGTCATTGCCTGGAGAAGAAGGCAATAAGGCAGTTTATGAGACCGCAGTGTTTTTGAATGGCACTTTGGAGAATCGGCAGAATACAGGATGTTACACTGTCTACTGTCTTCCTAACTATTAATTCTGATGACCAAAGAAGCTTATGCAGCCATCTGTATTTCTGGTCCATAGTTCCAGGAATGGATTGTCAATGCTCAGAGTCTCAATGGTGAACTTAGTTTCTGTTTTTTACCAAGGGAGTGTTTTCCACCTTGTTGGTCTTTTTCACTGCTCAGTCAGAGTAAATCATAGCTTAAACTGATGGAAGGCTATTTGTCAAATTGTGGCATCTCTGTTCATCTAACTGGGTCCAATTACAACCACTCCAAATTCCTCCACTTTATGAGGAATATAAACGCCTGCAGATAAAGCTATTAAAAATATAAATCTCAATAAAATTTTACTCTTCTATCCCATACCTTGATAAATCCCCATAAATCAAGGATTTAAAGCTGCCTACTTGTAATGAAATATTAACCCCCCTCTTTTAAAACAATTAGAAAGCTTTATGTGCTTTAGTAAAGAATCTGTTAGCTGTCTATTGCTCTTTTGGGAAATCACTTTTTGAATCTCCAGTTTTACTGGAGGCTCATTAATACTCATGTTTTGAATTTCTCTGATCATTGAGCAAGTTAAATAACCCACTAGTATATCCTTAATCTCTGCCTTTGATGGTTCTAAATATCTGGATTATCCTCTGTATACCTATTGGCAAAACTTAGTTTGAAGTTTTCACATAATTATTGCCACCTATGTCTGAATGGTTGGTAAAGCATCATACTAACATTTGATGGCTAGTGTAAAAAATGATTTAACAAGATATTCAAAGTGGCTTATTGGTAAATTTTATGTAACTAAAACAATTCCACTTCTGAGATTTACACCAGAGCGGGTTTAGAATCTTGAATTTTCTGAGGTTCACTTTATGAAATTGAATTTGACCCTGGAACACAAGTACTTAACGGAGAGTTAGAGGAAAAAAAGATGGCCACAAAAGCTAAAAAGAAAACAAATAAATTTGTTTCCAGCTGCAATCCCACAGAAAGTAGAAAAATCGCGAGTGCAAATGGATTGCAGGTACCAATGGAAAGCAATGAAACTCTCAGAAAGGATTCCAACTATCACTAATGCAGCGGAGGAGCTTCTGTTTTCATATTTAGGCTAAGATTGCCTTCTTTAGAGGGGAGCTCACTATCGTGAAAGCTACCTAGACTCAACGGAGGCCATTTAAATCATGGTAGAAAAGATGACAATGCAGGCTGACAGAAAGTTTTGATGTATTTTTCTTTGCATTATCATGTTTTCTCCATTTGAAATACACTGCAATCTATCCGAGCAAATTCACAGGCTAGTCAATGTAAGTATCAATTTACCTTTAAAATGCAGATCTCAATGATGAATCATTAGATTAAAACACATCTAAAACACAAATAATGGCATTTCAAGGTGTGAAAACACTTCACACAACTTCTGTAAATTTCAGACTCCTTAGAATGCTCTCCACTTTCTTTAAGAAGAAGCTGTAGAAGCTAACATGTTTTTACTGGGTTTCCCAAGCCTGCACTATGGCATGGAGAAGAGACTATGATTTTGATCCTATTTAAAATAGGGAGTTCAAACATACAGGGATAGGTGTGTGTTTTGACATTCTTGATCCACAAAAAAAAGCAAGAAAATAATATGGTGGTGGGAATGTGGAGGAAAATTGGGATTTCCTCCAAAAACATTGAAGTATCACCTTTGGTGTACTGAAGTGTTTCTCTGAATTCATTTGAAAATTCAGCCTTGGATCTGTGAGAGACAAGCATTCTTCACAGCTGAGCAGGGCAATGAATCTTGGATTTAACAGTGAGACTTGCAGATTTAATGATCTGACAGAATCATTACTTAAAACTTCAAGAGTGTCAAATAGTCTCCCAAGAATATTGAGTTATTCAAGGGGGCATTGGATGATTATTTGGATAAGAGTAATGTGCAAGGTAATAAGGATTTAAAAGCAGGGGATTGGCACTAGGTAATAATACATGTTTAATGAGCTGGTGCTGGCATAATGGACTGAATGGCCTATGTCTGCACTGTAACAATACTATGAATACATCGGTGATGGAAATCTACCCTGATCTTTACCAAGGCAGTACAGATAGGGACAGTGGAAGCAATAAAAGAGCAAACTCAGCAGCTGAAGAGCAGTGCAATGAGGAAACCGAAAGCTTCTTCTGCTTTAGCTAATGACGCAAAACAGATTAAAAATCAGTCCAGTGAAAAAGCTGCCACATTGTTGGTCAAAGCTCATCTTGTGAGAGATCACTTGCATTGGCACTAACTGTACAGAACACAGCATATATTACCCATTGAAGTTCAACCTTTGGAAATGTATGCATGAATAATTGGGATAAGGCTATCATTGTGCAGTATGGGGAAAAAAGTGCAAACAATGAGAAAAAAAGTGATTTCAGTGTGCACTAACGGGTCAACAACATGAGTATAAGAGACCATAATGTACTGATAATGTAATTTCACCTGACCAGAGTGAAGCTGGAAAGAAATCTTATGGAAAAGTTGCTCTGGGCTCATTTGATCTCTCAATGTGTATGTCCAATTTCTATGGATAAAAAGCTGTTGTTTGAATGAACACAGACCACAATAGAATCATTTAAAAGACACTCAGGCTCCATATCACTCTAAGCAGAAGAAAGAACAATTGTTGTGCAACACTGGAAAGACCAAGTGTATGCTTTGAGAGGAAAGCAATTTCAGACATTGAATATGGATGTCTTGTGTTTTTTGGATCACTGACCTGAAATATTATTTCTTTTTCTCACTCCACATATGCTGTCAGACCTGCTGGGCATTGCAGCATTTTCTGTTGTGATTTCAGATTTTCTGCATCTGCAATATTTTAGTTTTAGAAGTGGGATTGAATGCTATTAGTATTGTATTGAAAACAGCTGGAGCACTACCAATGTTATTGGAATAATTGTTTACAATTCCTGTTGCTGACTGTGAACTTGAGATTTTAGAATTGCATCTTGCAAAATGTCAAGATTCCAATCAAGGCTTAGGATTGGAATTTGCCACAGGAAATTGCAAAGGGGCTGGTTAACTGAAGATGATCAGAAGGAAAACAGTTGCTATCTGAAACAAAATTGTAAAGTGTTGGAAAAACTCAGCAGGTCTGGCAGCACCTGTGGAGATAAAGCAGCGTTAATGTTTTGGGTCCAGTGACCATTTTTCAGCTGCTGTCTGAACTCATTTCCCCAGGGTTATGGCTGAGCCACAAGTCATAATGTTGCTTGATGTAGGTTATAATCTTATTTCCAAATAGTTTACTGCAATTATACCTGGCAATTGCACATGCCAGACAGTATTCTGTTACCTCTTGGATCTCCTTAGCAAAGCAGGCCTGATTCAATTGTCTGGGTGCAAGAAAGAGTCATAGAGTCATAGAGATGTACAGCAATGAAACAGACCCTTTGGTCCAATTCATCCATGTGGACCAAATATCCTAAACTGATCTAGTCCTGTTTGCCAGCATTTGGCCTCTATTCATCTAAACCCTTCCTATTCATGTACTTATTCAGATGCCTATTAAATACTGTTATTGTACCAGCCTGCACCACCTCTTCTGGCAGCTCATTCCATACATGCACCACCCTCTGCATGAAAACATTGCCCCTTAGGTCCCTTTTAAATCTATCCTTCCTACCTGTTGACCTGCAACTCTACTTTCAAGGAACTATGAACTACCACTCCAAGGCCTATTTGTCCAGCAACACTCCCCAGGACCTTGCCCTAAAGTGTATAAGTCCTGCCCTGATTTTCCTTTCCAACAGGCAACACTCACATTTATCTAAATTAAGCTCCATTTGCCACTCCTTAGCCCATTTGCCCATCTGATCAAGGTCCTATTGCACTCTGAGGTAACCTTCTTGCTGTCCACCACACCACCAATTTTGCTGTCATCTGCAAACTTACTAACAATACCTTCTACATTCACATTAAAATAAATTAAAGAAATGACAAAAAACAGTGGACCCAGCACTGATTGTTGCAGTGCACCACTGGTTACAGGCCTCCAGCTGAAAAGCAACTGTCCACCACCACCCTCTATCTCCTACCTTCAAGCTAATGTTTTATCCAAATGGCTGGCTGTCCCTGTATTTCATGTGATCTAATCTTGCTAACAAGTCTACCATGCAGAGCTTTATCGAATGCCTTGCTGAAGTCCATATAGACAACGTCCACTGCTCTGCCTTCGTCAACCTTCTTCATCACTTCTTCAAAAAACTCAATCATGTTAATGAGACACGATTCCCCACGCACAAAGCCATGTTAACTGTCCCTAATCAGTCCTTGCCTTTCCAAATACATGTAAATCCTATCCCTCAGAATGCTCCCCAACAACTTACCCAAGACTAGCATCTGCCTCACTGATCTACAGTTGAGGTTTCTTCATTCTAATGGAGATAAACTCAGATCATATTCTGAACGCTTGATTGCTGCTTTTTCTTTACAAAAGGCTTTCCTTGTCTCAGCTAAATTACAGTCATAGATAGACTAAAACGCTTCAGCAAGTAGCTCACCACCGTCTTCCTAAGGACAGTTAAGGTGTGCAAGAAATGCTGGTCTTGCCAGAAATGCCCATATCTCATGAAATAATTTTAGAAGAGTTTTCATGTGAATTGTCCATCTAGTATTGTGAAATCCCAGAATTTAAGATGTTTATCCTTAAATTGTTTAGGGTCTCATTTTTGACAAATGTGATCTAGTGGATTGTAATCCCACACAATTAGAGATTTGTTCTTTTGTTTTAATTTTTAAAAAAGCCATAATATTTGTTCATCAAGAATTACTTTATTTCTGTATCACATGCTTGGAGATCAGTCAATGACTAGGCTTCAAAATGATCCATCTAGCTCATTTTAATCATATATTCCTCATGTAACCTAAAGGTTCCATGACAAACATATTGCTGGTAAGATACGAGGGAAGGTTCATTTGTTCCATTCTAAGCTGCAGTAAAAAAAAACTGCAATGAAAAAAAAGGCACCAAGATGTTACACCGTTTATTTCTATACAAAGTTTTAATACACAATGCAGAATATTTTTACAAGTTCACAGTAACTTCAAATATCTGGAAACAAATCTAAACAAGGTAGGTTCCAAGCTGGGAATATCTTAATGGGCAACTAACTGATTATAGCTTCTCCAATGTATTTGACTCTGGAAATACATTGCACAGCTGTTCACTTGGTATACCTGCCCTTTGACAGTGTCAACACAGTGATGAACAGTATAATATTTGGGGGTTTGGCAAACACCTGAAATTACAGAAAGAATCAACCTGTAATTTAATGAAGACAGTTGTGGATTTGGAGCCATTGTTTTGATGACTTCCTTAATAATAAAAGCATTAGGATGGAATTTATGGAAATCTCAGACATAGATCCTGTAACCCATAAATAAATGGGCTGAGGTGAAGATTCTTCTAGGCAAGCTCAATTAATTCGTAGAAAATCGCATAGGAAAAGCATTACTTCTTAGAAAATCATTACGACAAACAATTACTCAATGGAACCAACATTATGAATAGAAATAAACATTGTGAGACTGAAAAGGGCTGATCATGCAAGATCTTGTTTTTAACTTCCACTATCCTCAAGCACCAATACAAATTTCAAATGAAGCATAACAGACATGATTAGAGATCATATTGCTCTATCACCAATTTATCAAGTTTCTTAACTTGATGCAGGTACAAGAAGCGCACAACAATCACGAGGGAAACATTAAAAGGTACCCAAAATTGTAATTCCGACTCCTTGTTTTCCTTTTTGTTGATATTTTCTTGATCACATCTAAGTTAAAATCACGTTTTTTTTCCAAAATAAGTCTTTAGTTCCTGCAATTGCTACTTCAGACCAATTACAATTCTATGCAGTTTCCTCTCCCTCTCTCAGATGCAAATTGTTTCATACAGGTACTGGAGCAGAAATCTTCAAGGTTGATTTGAATACCTTAGCCATCATTTGTATAATGATCCAGGAATGATGAATGCTCAGGTTGTCTTTGATTACGAGTGATGGCTTAGCAGAGAAAATTTCACTTAATCGCAAAGAAACTACTTCTTCCTCCTTAGGCTGTGCACATACTGTCCACAAGACCTTCCATTTATCAGATGGCTGCATATTTAATTTTAAAGCAGCAGATCTACAGCATTTCTTCTTTTCCAAATTTGATGGTAGGCCTGCTTTCTTTAACATATAAAAATCTCTGCCAAGTGCAGCAAACTTAATCTGATGAACTGAATGCAAGTTGCCCTACTTTTTAACTTGTCTTTTGAGTCACACAACATATACACCACTTTCCAGCTGAGCATGAGGCAGTTGATCTGCTCCCATGCCTGTCAGTGCTGTGCATACCATTTGTTTCAAGGAGGAGGGGGGCTCTCTGTGGTCTCAGGTATGACTTTTTTCTCATTGTAACACCTCCCTCAGCTAAGCCAGTAAAGGCTGGGAGGCGAGCAGTGGACTCAAAGACATTTGTTTGTTTTTGGATATAGAATTATAAACATATTCCAGCCAGGGACGAATTGAAGCCAAATAGATAATTTAGCTGAAACATGACACACATCTTGGGAAAGCTGTCCTGTCTTCAGAAAATGGCAATGTTCTGTATCTTTGGGATGACTGCAATGATTAGCTAGTGTTTGTAGGACATCTGCCAATTTCCTCTCTTCCCATGAGAAATGCAATTTGTTTTGATTCCAATCTTGACTGTGTTCATGTTTGAGCATTTGCTGGATTGCTTGGCTCAACCACAGCAGCATATAATTCCAAAACACAAAATACCCCCCAGACCAAACAGCACAATAATGGATGGCTGTTATCCAGGTGCAAAGCGATAATAAAGGTCTCTTGTCTCTTTCTTAGTTTGTCAATGTGACTCTGCCTAAGTTAAAGAAAACGGGGCTTTCAGCTAAAAGAATTAATATGCAGCTGATGAACTTTTCTTTCCTGAAGAAATGATTTCTCTCAAAGGATGTCTCAATGACTTTGTGTTATTACGTCTAAAGTCATTTGAGCCTTGCTTTTTTTTTCTGACCACAGCAATTATGAACACTGAAAACTCCACGTGCATCAACAGGGAGATCATTTTTGCCATAACACAGTGAGCAGTACTTTAGATTGCAGGCAACATTCCCTGCTAACCATTTTTCTGAAGATGGGATTAAGACAGGAACTTTCTGGTCACAAGTGATAAGTAGCCAGTCAGGGCAGCTTTGTGGTCAGTTTTCCAAATGATTCATGATCTATTTTTCTTCTTTGTTGTTTCTTTGAATGGTTCCATGTCTTTAACATTTTAACCAGCCTTCTTCAAAAGTTAGGCTGCAATTAAAAAGCCAACTTTTGATTACCAGTAATTCCTACAGAGTTAGAAGGATCAGAATACATTTCCTCATAAGGCAAAACACTGAGAGAGCCACAGCCTTTACAGCAACATTGACAGAGGTAGCTGCAACTCGGGCTGCAAGGAAAGTAGTCTCAGGTTGAGGCACCCTGACAGGTAATTAGAAATAGAATCTTCCCCTGAAAATACTCAAATCCCCAAGGAGTTCCCAGGAAGCCACTGGGGTGCTGCGCCTCGATTCAGCTGATAGCAAAGGAGTCCATTCCAAACAGGGTCATAAAACTCCAGCAGCCTAGTAAAACTATCAGATGTGAGCTAACTATTACGCTAATTGACCGTCCACCTTTGGTCAGCTGACAATCAATTCACTGTCACTCCAGCCATTGAACATAGCCTGTGTGTCAAATAATCATGTCAGGCTTCGCTCCTGATGCCTTTCTCCACAATTTTCCTCCTCCCAGATATCTCCAGGCAGTTAGCAAAATTTGGCTCTGTGATTCCCCCACATATATGATCCAGAGGAATGCCAGCAGAGCCATAATAAGGCTATTGGTCTTATTTACTCAGCCAGGTTAAGTATTCCAACTTCTCTTCGATATCTCATTCTCACTCTATCTCTGCTGCTGTACCTTCCCACATACCAAGGCTCCTGCTCTATCACTCTCAGTAGCTGTAATACTTTCTCTCACTCATTCTCACCCAGACACCAATAACCATCCATGCCCTCCGTGCTGCCAACTTCCTTGCTGGGGAGATCTCTCCACCTGCACCAAGAATAACAGCTGTGCCACCAACTTCCATCTCCTTTAATATTGGCCTCTTTTCCATTCCATGAGGAATACAGGCCCCAGGCAACACACAAGATGGGTGGTACATTGTCCGACATTGGGCTCCTCACCTGTTATTTGGAAAGCATCCTGGCACTGATAGCCCTGAATGGCTGACTGATCGGCTTCTGGAAAGTTCTCCAACCATAATTGGCCTAAAAGCAGGTTAAATGTCACGGTCACAGTTTTTCAACAGAGTTAATTTTATGTTGCAAAGTAAAGAAAGAACCTGCCTTATTTGGCTTTTGCACTGCTTCAGACATTAGATACTAAGCAACTTTCAGGTGCAAAATTGAAAATGAAATCTTGCTGGATCAATTTGTCGAGTGTACGGGTGTGGCCTTAAGCTGACAGTTGGCTCCTTCAGGAAACGTTAACTGATTTTTCCTTCAAGTTCTGAGGAAGGGTCACCGGACCCGAAACATTAACTCTGTTTTTTCCTTCACGGATGCTGCCAGACCTGCTGAGCTTTTCCAGCAACTTTGTTTTTGTTGTTGGCTCTATACCACTTGAACATGCATTGTCCCAGAAAAATGAAAACTTGCATTATTCCGGATCATCGCACACTAAAAATATTCTACAGTGATTGTTTTGGAGAATGCTGCAGGGTCCCTCCTGATTTGACTTGGCATTAGAATTGCTGCTTCAGCATCCCTTGGGTTCTGTCCCAGAATTTGTTGGCAAAGGACAGAAATCAAATAAGTTCTTGTGCACAGATATGGTCTTCTGTGAGAGTCATCTGATGAGGAGATCTCATGAGCTTGGGAGGGTTTCTACTGCTTCTCCAGGAGGGCAGTTTGATATCCGAATGTTAACATTAAGTCATGATAGCTGTTAGACAATGCAAGGATATCATTCTTGTGACTAAGCGTCAAGGTATTACTCCATAGCACCTCACAGCTATGTCTTTGGTTTTAATTTAAACCATTGGTCACATGAGATATCGTCTTGTGGGGTGGGGGAATGGGCTGCCATCTTTCTCCTCTGTGAGACTTCAATGTTTAGCAAGTCACCAGAAGATTCCATTTTGGTTATTCATGCCACCTACATGTTTATAGAGAATTTGACCAGCTTCTTCTGTCTGTTTTTTTTAAGACCTGTGCAAGGTACAGGTGGGGAAATAAGCACTAGTTGTCCTACAGCAAAACAAAGTCACTGAATTGGCTCATATCACTAACACACACATGAACCCACTAGATCGCTGCCAGTGTATTGTCAATATGTCTACTGGGGGTGTGGGTAAAATAAAAAAAAAAATTTGCCAGCAGCGAAAAGTGAAGCATTACACACGACTTAAATAATTTTCACTCTTTGCTCAGGTTGATATCAGGGTGTGGGCAGAACAAGAGCACCAGGCAAAAGGCAAGTGGAAGAAACTCATTTCGCAGGCGCAGAATGGTGTCTGTGGGTGAGACCACAGTGGGTAGGGCCAATAGTCATTCCTAAGTGAGCCTCACTGTCAGCATGGACAGTGTTCCTAATATAAAACCCAGTGAAGTAACAACTGACATCGTTTTTTCAAGCCTCCACTGGTCCACAGCACAGGTTGACCCCCAACCTGAAATATTTTTGCAACAAAATATGTCAGAGTCATTTGAATATCCACAAGTCATAAATGTTTAGTTTGAAACCCACTGTTGATTTGTTGATTTCTGGAATTGTAAGAATATTGTCATTACCTTTTGAGTTCTTAGCTTCCTGGTACTTCTGTTGAGTCAGTATTGTCACTGGGCTTCAGGAGGAACAGAGGGAAAGGGAAAAAAAAAATTCAATTCTGTTCTAGTTTTGCAAACATAAATCCATCTCTCCTTCTGCCACAGCGAGAATTTCTTTAACTAGTAACTAATTTGCATAATCTGTCCAAGATGGTACAAATCAAATTGAAGATGAAGACCTTTACACACGCCCCCAGGGTGGGCTTTCTGGCTGGTTTATTTGTCCTTCGAGAAAACATTATTTTTAGCTCAGGCTAGTCTTTTGTGTAATTCACTCGGCTTCAGGAAACCTGGCCAACCTGTGTGCTCAGGTAATGCCTGTTGCCGTTTTAAGTTAGTGTTTTTGGTTCCCTTTTAACATCATTTCAGTCCACTGAAATCACAGGCATTGGATGGACAATGGAATTCCAAGTCAATAGTTCAGGTTTTATATAATTGTGACACACACACACAGTATACTGAATCTGAAAACCCACACAACACCAGTCTCTTGTGGGATGTGAAAGCTCTTTTCATGACACTTTGCCATTGGAAATACAAATGGGTCGCTATTAAATTTGCACTTTACTCTTCTTGCAATGGAAGCAATATGACTCCCTCATCTGCACTTCTGTTATTTTCAGTCTGGAATTCCCTGACACTCCTTGCAAGCATCTTCAGATTTAAATTGAAGCAGAGTCTTTCATTTTCCCCATCAGTAAAATAAGTTTATAAAAATCAGATTTCATTTGTGTGACGTGGGCAAGAAGTTTGTTACTCACTGTCGGAGCAATGATAGTGTTCATCTGCACTTCCTTGGAAACAAAAATGACTTGTGAAAAGACAGAATCATAAATCAGGGAGATTGGGAGAAATGAATGGATTAAAACAAATGATCTATGCAGCCTTACAAAACTTAACCTGTGAAACTAAGTTTGGATTTTCAGATTATCTATTAACAGCACACAATATGACAAACAGACAAGTAAAAATGAGGGGCTAGATTTTCATGTTGGTGGTGGGAGTGGGAAATGTGACAATTCTCGTTGTTGCAATTTTGTCTCTTCCCGGGCTGCTGTGACACATAGTTGGCATGGAGATGAGTCTGCCCGCCACTTCAGCAGACCTAATGTGAGAATGAAATCAGGCTGATTCTGGAATGAGCAGGTTACATATAAACATACAAATTAGAAGCAAGGGTAGGCCAATTCAGCCCCTTGAACCTGCTCCACCATTAAAGAGGATCATGGCTGTTCTGATTGCAAACTACCCTCTATAATCTTTCATTCCCTTGTTTACCAAGAATTCATTGACCTCTGTCTTAAAAATATTCAAGGGCTTCCACCATCTTTTCAGGAAGATGGTTCCACAGACTTATGAGCCCCTGAGAGAAATCATTTTGTTTGAATGACTTTAAATGATCCTCCAACAAGGTGAAACACCCTCTGAACATCCATCCTGTCAAGGAGATAGTAGGAACTGCCGATGCTGGAGTCTGAGATAACAAGGTGTGGAGCTGGAGGAACACAGCAGGCCAGGCAGAATCAGAGGGGCAGGAAAGCTGACGTTTCGGGTCTGGACCCTTCTTCAGAAATTTTGGACCCGAAACGTCAGCTTTCCTGGTAGACTGATGCTGCCTGGCCTGCTGTGTTCCTCCAGCTTCACATCTTGTTATCCATCCTGTCAGGGCTCTTCAGGATATTATATGTATCAATCAAGTTGCCTCTTACTCTCCTAAATTCAAGCCAATGCAAGCCTGTGTGGAGCTGGAGGAACATAGTGGGCGTCTTCCAGCTCCACTCTTTGTTGTCTCTGATGCTGCCTGGCCTGCTGTGTTCTTCCAGCTCCACTCTTTGTTGTCTCTGATGCTGCCTGGCTTGCTGTGTTCTTCCAGCTACACACCGTGTTGCCTCTGATTCCAGTATCTGCAGTTCTTACTCTCTCTCAATGCAAACCTCGCCTTGTCCAACTTTTCCTCATAAGACAATCCTCTCATCCCAACTGTTAGCCTGATAAATTGCTGAACCACCTCAAAAGATATTTACATCTTCCTTTAAATAAGGCGGTCAGTACTGTATGTCTGAAGAATTATATTCGTCTTTAACCAGTTTTGCAAGAAATGATTGCATTCTGTTAACTTTCTTCACTGTACTTGCTTACTAAAGTTTTGATTCGTACACTAGAACACCCAAATCCCTGTACATCCCAGAGCTCTGCAATTTCTCACCATTCAGATAACATGCCTGCTTTTTTATTCTTCCTGTCAAAATGGACAGTTCCACACTTTACACATTATACTCCATTTGCCACATCTTCGCCAACACACTCAATCTATCAATATCTTTGTGGAAAAAAAACAACCCAAAAGAACTGCGGATGCTGTAAATCAGGAACAACAACAAAGCTGCTGGAAAAGCTCAGCAGGTCTGGCAGCATCTGTGAAGTTAAAAAAACAGAGCTAACGTTTTGGGTTCGATGACCCTTCCTCAGAAGTTCGGACCCAAAACGTTAACTATGTATTTTCCTTCACAGATGCTGCCAGACCTGCTGAGCTTCTCCAGTAACTTTGTTTTTGTTCCTAATATCTTTTTGTCGCCTTCTTACATCCTTTTCATGACTTACTTTTCTACTTACCTTTGTGGCATTAGCAAATTTGGGAATCATACCTCCTGTCCCATCTTCTAAGTCATTTAAATAAATTATAAACTGTTGAGATGCCAACATTAACTCTGTGGCACACCATTTGTTATATCTTGACAACCTGAAAAAGACCCATTTATGCCAACTCTTATCATCCTGTTAGCTAGTCAATTTTTTATCCATGTCAATATGTTAACCCTTACACTATGAGCTTTTATTCCCTGCAATAACCTTTGATGTGACACCTTAGCAAACACCTTCTGAAAATCTGACTACAGTACACCAGTTCTCCTATATCCACAGCAAATGTCACTTCCTAAAAGAACTCAAATAGATTGCTCAAACATGATTTCCTTTCACAAAGGTGTGTTAACTGTCTGTTATCTTGTACTTAACTAAGTGACTTGCTATGACTTATTTAATAATAGATACTAAATTATCCTAATGTCAGATGTTAAGCTAACTGGCATAGAGATTCCTGCTACCTGTTTCCCTTAAAATATTGAAAAGCTTTCCTCAAATCCATTCTCGTGCAGAATGGAAATATCTGGCACAGAGCCCTGGTCTCAAGGTAGATTGTGTGAGTCAGAATATTTCCTCCTTTGGTATACTCACTTCAGGAGAATCTCCTCTGGATGTTGATACAAATGTTGGCTTAATTTAGCCCAATATCCTCATACAAAGAAGCTGTCAATTACTGTTTAGGAAGTCTGTTTTTTTTTCTCTTAGGCTTGAACCCATATGTTTTGTTAAATTGCAGGCCCTCTAGCTCTCACCTTCACTTTCCAATTAACCTGTTCCCCACCTTCCCTGCATCCTTCATGCTCTCATGCCTATTTAATGCCAACTCATTCTCTAGTCACTTCCGTGGTGACTTATAGCAATGCCAACTTGGTGTCAATTTAAGCCAACACAATCACTACTCTTGGCTCTTAAAATCCTTTCATTAATCCATGAATAAAGTCTTTAAACTGCCATTTAATCTGCAAATTTAGGATATACTGCTGAGAAAATTATAGCCTGTGGAAAGCAGCCAAGAATTCATAATCATATAATGACAGCTTTTGTGGAGATGTACACAAATGTCTATTGCAACTACGAGAGCACAATTTTTTAAATTCTCCATGGGATTTAAATAATTTTGCAATTTGTGTTCTTTAGTCTCTGGGAGAAGGCTGGTAACTATAGTTTCACAAGTTTCATAAAATAGCTGTTTGACAGATAATTCTACAGCTCTTCAAAAGCATACACATACACTTTAAAATTTGGTGACATTCCCATTGTAGATTGAAACCCTTGCTACTGCAGAAATTGAGTCTGTTTTCACTCAGTACTATATTTTAAATGGCCCTCCTACCAACTTTAGATCCATGTTCTGTCCATCATTTGTAAATTTCCCTCGAGTCTGCAAGAGCTCTGTGAATATCTGTGCCAGAGAGATTTTGAGTGTTGTCATCTCACCAGCAGACATGAAACTCAATAAATTAAAGCTAACTTATTAGCCTCCATATGTCTCAAACCTGATACACAATCTATTGTCTGTTTAAATGTTATTACTTTGGTTTTTCAACTGAGTTCTAACAATGGCCAATTTTCCTCTCTGAGTGTCTGATCTCAGGCGTTGACCGTCATTCAAATAAGTATATTCAAAGGAAGAGAATAGTGAAAGTAAATGTTGACCATTTAGAGGACAAAAATGATGAAGTAACAATGGGAATCTCAGAAATCGCAGAGGCACTAAGTCAATAGTTTGTCTTTATTTTCACAGTGGAAAATAATAATTTCTTCCCAAGAATCGCCGTTACTACAGAGAAACTTGATGAAATTATTATAACTAGGGAGAAGGTATTAAGTAATCTGATGGAATTAGAGGCAGATAGATGTCCAGGACCTCACAGCCTGCACCCTTGGGTATTAAAGGAGGTGGTAACAGAGATATTAGATGCATTAGGTATGGTTTTCCAAAATTCCCTGGATTCTGGCAAGGTACCAATGGATTGGAAACATGTTAATATGACAGTGTTATTCAAAAAAGGAGATAGGCAAATGTGGGAAACTATAGACCATTTGGTTTGACCTCTGTAATGGGGAAAAACAAAGCTCAATTTACCAGTGTCAGTAGAGTTTCATGAAGGGCAAGTTGTGCTTGACAAACTTGCTGGAGTTCTTTAAGGATGTAACCTGTAAGGTGGATAGTAGGGATCCAGTGGATGTGGTATATCTAGACTTCTAGGAGACATTTGACAAGGTGTCACATAAAAGACTGATCCAAGAGGTTAGATCCCGAGGGTTAAGGGTAGTGTATTGGCTGGGATAGAGGATTGGCTGACTGACAGGTATCAGAGGGTTGGGATAAATGGGTCCTTCTCTGGATGACGAACTACAACTAGTGGGCTGCTGTGGTTATTGGACCTCAACTGTTTAGATTCTACATAAATGATCTGCAAGTAGGATCAGAAATGTAACATAGCAAAGTTCGCAATGAGACTGAAAAAGGTGGGAAAACAGGCAGTGATGAGGAGAATGGGCCAGAATCTTACAGTTGGAATTTAATGTGGATAAACGTGAGGTTGTCTATTTTGGCCAGAAAACTAAAAGGGCAAATTATTATCAAATGGAAGCAAATTCAAAGTGCATCAGCACAGAGGGATCTAGGGATCGTCGTGCATGAATCACAGGAAGTATGCAGATGCAATATATAAAAAGAAAGGCAAATGTAATTCCTGGCATTTATTGCAAAAGAAGTGGATTATTAAAGTACAGAAATGCCATTACAATTATATAAGGCATTGCTGAGACCACACATGGAGTATTGTCTCCAGTTCTCACCTCCTCACTTGAGGAAGGATGTGATGACACTGGAGGCAGTTCAGAGGAGGTTCATCAGGTTGATTTCAGGTATGAAAGGGCTGTCATATATGAAGCAGTTGAACAGTTTTGCCTTGTACTTGCTGGAGTTCAGAAGAATGGAGGGGCGGGGTGTAGGGTGGGATCTGAGTGAGGTATATAAAATGCTGAAGGTGTTTGTTAAGGTGGATGTTGAACAGATGCTCCCCCTTGTGGGAAAGTCTTGAACAAGGGGTCATAGATATAGAGTGAGAAGAGGTAGGTTCAAAATGGAGATGAAGAGAAATTGCTTCTCTCAGAGTGTTGTAAATCTCTGGAATTCACTGCCAAGAATGCAGTGGAGGCAGAATCAATCAAGAGATTTAAGGAAGAAATAGATATATGTTTCTGATGAAAAGTGGGATAAAGGGCTATAGGGAGCAGGTAGGAAAGTAGACTTGAGACCAGGATAAGCTTAGCCATGGTCATGTTAAATGGTGGAGTGGGCTTGAAAGGCTGAATTGCCTACTCCGACTCCTAATTCCTACGTTCGCATATTCCGAGAATGTGCTCATCCTTCCTATCTTTCAGTATGACCTCCCTACTTGCTACAGTAGGTAATAATGCTCAGAGCACTGAGCGGTAGTAGCAGCAGAATAAACTTGACTGATGTCATATATCAGTGGAATTCTCAGCTGTTGTCTGCTTTGTTAAGGGACAGTTTATATAATCACATGCTGAACTGACATTAGGAGAGCATCATCATTATGGTCATACTGCAATAGCAGAAATAATCAGAGTTCTCCTTTTAAAAAAAAATATGAGGAGCTTCTGTGTAAGTCTAAAATAGTATCCTATTTAAGGTTTCTCATGCAGATCACGAGCTTGAATAACTCTGACTGTTATCATTGTTTTGCCTGGAGCATGACTTGTGTTTTGTTGCCATTTTATTTTCCATACCATAAGCTTTTTCTGGACCCCATTTTACCCTCATGTTTGCTGTCATGGGGGCAGATTTTCCAAAGAGTGACTATCTCATGCTGATTGCTACCCTGGCCTCCATTTTTCACAGAAAGTGGAGCTCCACATTTTGGAGAGGAGACTCTGCTCAGGTCCCCCTCAGAAACACGGAGCTGTACTTCCAATCGGACAGTTCTTTCACAGTCTGAGATAATCACAGGAGATTACAGTTCAATACCTTGTTCATTTCTACCTTTGTCGCTTCTTTGACATCTGTAGGTATGATATTCCAAAGCCTCTTTGTTCAGACAGCCACTGAATTTACATCTTCAGTCTTTTGTTTCATTGGAACTGTGCTTCTTTTAAAAATTATTATTCTAGAAAACGTGAAATGCATTCTCTCAGGCAGACAATTCTGATACTGAGAAATCATCAGGCAGTAGAGGAGAGTTTTCAGAATGGCTGGATTGTGCAACAGCAAGGAATCTCCAGGATTTAGCTGCTTCTGATCTCAGGTTATTCTGTGTACATTTCATCGAGGAGATGGCATTCCTGTTGTTCTGGCATTGGTTCTGACTGATAAAAGAACATAGCAGCAGCAGAATGGGCGTTTACAGATGGTGGATGGTCTTTGTCCCCCCAAGAGAGAGGCAGAGTAACAGCACACCACGTGGTTTCCTCAGTCCAGGAGTCCAGAGCTCATCTCCTCTGTCTGCTTTACTTTTTCTTTCTATGCTTTTTTTTAGTGTTTCCATTTATTACGGTACCTTACCTTCTTAAAATAACTTTGGCAGAAAGTGTTTTCTCCCACCCCAGGCCCAGCAGTGAGGTGGATTCCAGGGCGGTGGCTTTGTCCAGGAGGGGGCGGTCTCGGCCTGGGGTGGTGGTCTTGTCCAGGAGGGGGCGGTCTCGGCCCGGGGTGGTGGTCTTGTCCAGGAGGGGGCAGTCCCGGCCCGAGGTGGTGGTCTTGTCCAGGAGGGGGCGGTCTCGGATCGGGGTGGTGGTCTTTTCCAGGAGGGGCGGTCTCGGCCCGGGGTGGTGGTCTTTTCCAGGAGGGGTGGTCTCAGCCCGGGGTGGTGGTCTTTTCCAGGAGGGGGCGGTCTCAGCCCGGGGTGGTGGTCCTGACCCAGCCTAGTGGAGGTCTTCGTCACAGCCTTCCGAGTATTGCAGCAGCCTGGCGTGAAGTTCTGGTCCCGACATACGGGTCTTGTCCTGGCGTGAGTGTCACGTCCTGGCTTGGGAGGTGCTTTCCAGGTCTTCCAACAGCCCAGCGTGCAGGTCTAGTCCGGGCATGGAGGTCGTGTCTCGGCCTGGCGTTGCAGTCTCGGCCCAGCCCTGTGTGGCATTTCAGCCTGCTTTCCCAGCATGCCCCGAACTCAAGAGCCATTAGTTGAACTGTGGTGAACTTTTATATCTTTTTCATCTCATATATGACTTCTGTCATTAATTTAGGTTCTATGGTATGATGACTTAGAAAACTTGTCACGTGTATTTTTCTTGCAAAAATACACTTAAGAATAAATTGCTATTCTATTCCATTCTCGCAAAAAGATATATTGTCCAGACTTACCACTGCCCTCACTTGGTGAGCATCTTAGAGCCAGCAACCTGGAATTAATCTGAAATTACAAAACTACGGTTGAGCAAAAGGGCAGTGATTATGTTTCTGACAAGAACTCCAGCTAACCTATACAACAGGAATGTCACTACAGTTAGCCGCCCACAACACCATGACTAATAATCTTTGTGACAGCCTCTGATTATCTCTGACGATATCTTTAATGTCACACAGTTTGCTGCCCACAGATACATCGAAAAAGTGGCAAATTCTTTGTATTTTTTGCCAGATTACTTCAAGAAACAGACTTCGGTTTCCACACCCCTATGTCTAACCTGTACTGCGACAAATTTTGAGGCATGACAATAAAAATTTTACAGAAACACCATACCTGATTGAAGGACAAAAAGAAAAGCTTTTAAAAATATAACAACTAAAATAAAAATCATATAACAATAGAAATGTTACAATGCAGGAAGAGCCCGTTCAGCTCATAATGCCTGCGCTGGTTGAATAAACTAATTAAATAATTCCAATCCAACTTCCCGACATATTGTTTGTAGCCTTGCAGGGACCTGCATTTCAGGTTCCTTTTAAATGAGTTGACATTTCCAATTCAAACATTAAACTGCTCAGTGAATCCCAGATACACACCACCCACTGGGTGAAAATGTTTTTCTTCATGTCCCCAGTCCTAGCATCAATTCTCTTAAATGTATGCCCCTTGGTAATTGAACTCTCTGCTAAGGGACACAAGTCTTCCTTGTCCACTCTATATAGACCCTTAATTATTTTGTGTACCTGAATAAATTCACTCATCAGACTCCTCTGTTCTGAAGAAAACAAGTCCAGCCTGTCTAATCTTCCCTCCTTGTTGTGACTTTTAAGTTGTGACAGTATTCTTGTAAAACTCCTCTGTCCTGTCTCTGGAGCTATGATGTCCTTCCTGTAATTTGGTGATCAGAACTGTACATAAAACTCCAGCTGGGGCCTAACCAGTGTCTTATATCATTCCAGCATCACATCCCTGTTCTTATCCAGGCAGTCCTCAGGTTGCAAATGGGTTCCATTCCCGAGCCCATTGCTAAGTTGTTTTGTATGGAGGTCAGAATACATTCAGGACAACGTAAAGCAGCTTTGCATAATCACAGGAAATATTTCTATGCCGCGTCTTTAAAATTACACCCCAGCCACCTCTCTCCTTTGTCATGGACATGCAATCCCTTTACGTGTACATCCTTCCTCCTCAGTATCCAAGGACCCAGACATACCTTCCAGGTGATGCAGCAATTTATCTGCACTTCACTCAATCCCGTCTACTGCATTCACTGCTCACAATGTGCCCTACTGCATTATTCAAAGTATCTTCCTCAAACACTTCCACCAACTACAATTGGATCCCACCACCCAGAACATCTTCCACTCCCCACCCCTCTCTGCCTTCCGCAAGGACCATTCCCTTTGCCACTCCTTAGTTTGTGACACACTCCGCACCATCTACTCCAACCCACTCGGTACTTTCCCCTGTAACCATAAAAGATGTAACACCTGCCCACACACCACCTCCCTCACCTCCATCCAGGGCCCTAAACAGCCCTTCCAAGTGTGACAGAGCTTCACCTGCATCTCCTTCAACCTAGTCTATTGTATCCACTACTCCCGATGTGGTCTTCTCCACGTCAGTGAGACCAAATGAAGACTAGACGACCACTTCGCCAAGCATCTTCACCTGGCCCGTTACGGCCAGCCTAACCTCCCAATCACCGTCCATTTCAAATCCATCCTCAACTCCCCCTCCAACATGTCTGCCCTTGGACTCCTCCAATGTCGCAGCAATTCAGAATGGAAATTTGAAGAACAACACCTTATCTTCCACCCGGGCACCCTACAGCCCAGATGGCTCAAAGTTCTCCAATTTCAAATAACCTTCCCACCCATCCCCTGCCTCCCCTTCCAGCCCCATCTCCTCCCTTCCATTCCACCTTCTGACACTTCCTTCCAGCCAACAACCGATTCATCCCTCTCATCGACCAATCAGTCGTGCCTACTACCAATGCCCACCTATCACCACCATGCCGCTACAATTCTCCGCCACCGTCTCTATCTTCAGCGACCCCTACCCCCACATCCAGTCCTGAAGAAGGGTAATATCCGAAACGTTGACTTCTCCTTTCCTCCAGATGCTGCCTGGCCTGCTGTGTTCTTCCAGCCTCCTGTTTGTCTATCGTGGTCTCCTGTATATTGGGGAGACAAACTGCAGACTCGGTGACCATTTTGCATAATACCTATGTTCTGCCCGCAAAAATGAACCTGAGATTTCTGTTGCCTGTCGTTTCAAGACACCACTATGTTCTCTTGTCAACATCTCTGACTCAGGCTCGCTGCAGTGCTCCAATGAAGCTCAGTGCTAGCTAGAAGAAAAGTATTTCAGTTTCCACTGGGGACCCTACAACCTTCTGGATTCAATATTGAGTTCAATAATTTTAGGGCCTGCGCACCTTCTCTCGTGTGAACTGAAAACAAGAAATGGGAGAGGTCACAGAAGGTAGGAGCATTTGCTCCTCCCTTCTCTCACGTCCTACCCCAACCCCCATACACCAGGCCTCGTCATCACATAAAAACCAAAAGAACTGCGGATGCTGTAAATCAGGAACTCTTCCTCAGTTCTGAGGAAGGGTCACTGGACCCGAAACGTTAACTCTGTTTTCTCCTCCATAGATGCTGCCAGACCTGCTGAGCTTTTCCAGCAACTTTGTTTTTGCTCGTCATCACATGGGCTGCTACCGCAAACAACTCTGTCAGTCACTAATGACCCCCATTAGCAGCTATTGATTCTCCTGGGCTGACCTTTACCCTTAGTCTGCCTTTTTTTCTCTCTCTCTGAGCTCCAGTTCCACCCATTGTTTTCTACCATATTGGCGTCTGATAAGGTCAAGCCTTCTCTTAGTCATCCTCTTGCTCTTAATGTTTCGATTAGGTATCTTTGACTTTTCCTTAATTTCTGCAATTAATTTATTGTTGTATCGTCAATTGGCTTTCCTAATTTTCTATTTCACTTCACCCGCATACTTTCTATACTCCTCTAAGCTTTCTAAAATGCTTTTTTAAAGATTATAAAAGTTCTATTTTTCTGCCTTTCTTACCCTGTATGCTTCTGGATAACCTGGAGGCTGCAGTTCTGTCTATTTGAGAGGACAAGCCAATACTGTGTATTATAGAACTTTGCGGTTGGATGCTTCCCACTGCTTTGCCACTGACTTTTCTTCAAATAGCTGTAACCAGTCCAATGCCATCTCTTAGTTTTGCAAAATTTGCTTTATCCAGTTTGCAACTTGTTCTATCTTTGTCCTTTTCAAAATTATATGAAATCTAATTGTATCAAAGTCAGTATCTCCAAAATGTTCACCCACAACCATGTCATCCACTTGCCTGGTTTCATTTGTTAAGATTAACATTAGAATTACCTCCTCGCTCATTGGGCTTATTACATACTGGCTGATTAAGTTCCTTTGAATTTTGTTTAAGTTTTTTTTGTCCTCTGTGCCTATGGCATGATTTGTATCCCTGTGATATTTGGGGAATTGAAGTCCCCAACCATTAATGCCTCGTTTTACACTCAAATATTTCTACATATTTGCTCTTCTAACTCTCTTTTACTGATTGTGGGTCAAGAGTAACCATATGAGCAGTGTAGTGCCACTTTTCTGTTTCTGAGTCAACCCATTTGGCCTCATTGGATGCTTCATTTTGTATCTTATCTCTCCTTGCAGCTATAACATATCAAACTCCTGCTCGTTGACTAGAGCTCCACCTTCCACACTGTTATCCCCTCCAGACTGAACTCTCAGATATTAGAACATAGAACGTAGAACAGTACAGCACAGTACAAGCCCTTTAGCCCACGATGTTGTGCCGACCTATTATTCTACTAGGATCAATCTACCCTGCCTACCCTACATTTTACTATCCTCCATGTGCCTATCCAAGAGTCGTTTAAAAGTCTCTAAAGTATCTGACTCCACTACCACTGCCGGCAGCGCATTCCACACGCCCATCACTCTCTGTGTGAAGAACCTACCTCTGACATCTCCCCTATAGCTTCCTCCAATCACCTTAAAATTATGCTCCCTCGTAATAGTCATTTCCGCCCTGGGAAAAAGTCTCTGACTATCCACTCTATCTATGCCTCTCAGCATTTCATAAACAAAGGTTGACCCAATCAGCAAGCACACATTTTGTCAAAACCCAGGAATGAACCAGGGACCTTTAGATCTGCAGTCTAACACTCTCCCAACTGATCTATTTCGCTGTCATCTTGGTCTCAGCTCCGCCCTCTGCAACTGGTTCCTCAGCTTTCTGACCCACAGACCGCAATCAGTGAGGATAGGTTACTGCACCTCCTCCACAATAATACTCAACACTGGAGACCCCCACCAAGGATAGGTCATCAACCCCCTACTGTACTCCCTGTGCACCCATGGCCGTGTTTACAAATTCTGAACAAATGTCATCTACACGTTTGCTGATGACACCACTGTAGATATCTAAGAATGATGAGTCAAAATACAGAAGGGAGATAGAGGGCTTGGTGACGTGGTGCAATGAGAACAACCTGTCTCCTAATGTCGGCAAGACTAAGGAACTGATCATTGACTTCAGAAAGAAAGAAGGAGAACACGCCCCCATCTACATCAATGGAACTGAGGTTGAGAAGGTGGATACCGTCAAGTTCCTTGGAGCGACGATAACTGACAACCTGTCCTGGACTTTCCTCATAAATGCAACAGTCAAGAAGGCACAACAACGCCCCTTCTTCCTCAGGCAGCTTAGGAAATTTGGCATGCCCATAAGGTCCCTCACCAATTGCTATAGATGCTCCATTGAAATCAAACAGTCCAAGTGCATAGCTTCTGGTGTGGAAACTGCTCTGCCCAGGACCGTAAGAAACTACAGCAGGTTGTGAGCACAGCCCAGTTCATCATAGAAGCCAACCTTCCATCCATGGACTCTATTTACATAGCTCATTGCCATTAAAAGGCTGCCATCATCATAGACCTATTGCACCCCGGTAATGATCTCTTACAACATCTTCTATCAGGCAGAAGGTACATAAGCCTGAACACATGCACAAGCAGGTTCAGGAACAGCTTCTTCCCAGCTGTTATACTGATGAAAGGACTCTCTAGACTCAAATAATGCTGATCTTGCTAACATTGATCTCGCCTAGCGCTCACTCTGTGCAATCTAACCTGATGCCTCTGTCTAAGTTTTTTTACATCCTCTGATCTGTACATCCTTGCTTACTATGATCTGCCTGTACTGCTCGTAAACGAAGCTTTTCACTGTATTCCAGTATATGTGACAATGAATCAATTAATATTTGATTTTTTTAGCCAATAATGCTATACCAACTATGTTTTTTATTCCTTTCTCTCTATTGCTTGAAGACTCTAAATCCAGAGATGCAGGGAATTCACATCAGTATTCCCATGCAGGGAATACAGTTTGAATACTATCCTTTATGTTTGAAAGAGCAAGAACGAGAAACCCATCCATTACTAGACTGATCCATTCATCTAAATATTGCAATGGTTCTGCTTGCCTATTTACATTCTCAGCAAAACACTGTATTTGAACCTTCATGAATTTTGCACTGAATATGAAGCAATTGGCAGCAGTCCATTCCCCATTTAAAACAGTTGGCCTGTAATCAATTATATTATGATATGGTCGTGAACAGCAAGGTCAATCTCAATTGAACTGGGAATGCACAATCCCACACCAATCACATTGCATATTCCCAGTGCAATCACTCGTTATATGGAAAAAGAAAATGTTAGGTATTTTGTGAGATATACAAAGAATAATGACTTTTCACTCTCTTCCCCACATGGTGTTGTACACTTCATGTAGCAACAAGCTACAGAAGGCCCCAGTGTAGAAATACTGATGCTAATCCCATAACTCAGTGACTTTTGGTGTTTATTACTATATGGTTCAGAGATCCTGTATTTATTTTTAATATGGGCTTGCTAAGAATATCAAATACTTTCTACCGCCAATCGAATGGACCATTCCACAATTTTACTTTTCTTCCCTACAATATCAGATTGATTACATCTCAGAACTGAGGAGATGGGCCTGGGAGCACATTGGATGTCAATTACAATAACAAGGTCCAAGCCCAAATGGCTCAGTTGACGCCAGGTTCCTCTTCAGACCAGCAGGCCTTGAGCTCAAGCTGTGCACTAGGAGTTTTAGTTCACGATCTAAGCTGACACCTAGGTGTATTCATAATGGCCTTTTTGATGAGTTATTAAACAAAGGGCAGGATCCCGAGGCACTCTTCAAAGAAGAGCGAAATTGAGTAGTGACCTTGTCAATATTCAATAACAGCAATATGCATTCACTAGCACCTAGCACCACTTGTATAGCAAAATGCTTCAAGGTGTTTCACAGGAGCTTTACCAAAAATAAATGACACCAATCCACACAAGCGGGTATAGGGCATATCACAAAAAAAGTAATCCAAGCATCTGGAAGGAGGAATAAGAGAAAAAGATACAGAGAGGTTTAGGAAAGGAATTCCACAACATCCATTGTTGCCAGCGTGGTTGGTGGAGAGATCAAACTTGAGAATTGCCAAGAGATTAGAATTAAACATGCACCATTATATCATGTGTATGGAGAATATTACTGAGACATGAAAGGGAGACCCCATGAAGGGATTTGAACACATGGATGAGGAGTTAAAAATTATTTCATAACTGGGAGCCAATGTCAGACAATGATTACGGGGTGATGGATGAATAGTGCTTTGATGCAAGACAGGACACAGTAATTAGGGAAGCAAAATTTCAGATGAGCTTGAGTTTACTAATGGTAGAAGCTAGCTAGCAGCATGTTGGAATATTCAAGCTTAGAGTAACAAAATCAGAAAGCTGAGGGAAGGGAGGAGTCATTGATGATAAAGATATAGAAATAGACCATATCTCTAATGATGCAGATATGTGGACGATGGCTAAATTTGGTGTTAAATATGATACCAAGGTTGTAAACAGAATGGTGTTTCACTCTGTTGCTAAGGAGAATGATAAAGCAGAATTTTGCTGGTGATTGATGTGAGTTTTGCCTCCAGAAGGATATCTTTACCTGACTAGCAATGCATTAGAACATAAAAATGTAAGTGTGTGTAACATGATGTTAAAATATCCCATAGATCTTAATTACAGATTGCTAACATATACAAATATTGCTTAAGTGCCTGGGCTTATATTAAACTATTACTTTATAAAGAAAAGTATGTTTCCATCAGCAAGTCATATTTCAAATGGCCCAAATTAGGATGGAATCTGACACCTTTATGCCATCAGGTCTCATATAGTGGCAATATTATCAGCATATCTCTTAAAGATCTACTGCGTACTGATTGTGAGACATAACACAAACCTGCTTCATTGCAAAGATTTTAAAAATTCCGAAAAGTATACATGCTGTCCATGGCGATCGCATACCTGTCTGGAGAGGGATGTGCTGTTCCCTGTTACACTTATTTGAGAACTTGGTTGTCTTTCTCGAGCTTCCTATAACTCAACATTACCACACAATCATCATTCCTAGAGTTTTCATTCTCATACTGTTCATATGCCATACATTTGCTTGAGCTGATTTCGCAATAAAGTACCATGATTTAGTATAATCTGAAACCTCTCATATTGAAGTATTTGGATTTGTATTTCTAAATGCACTCTCTATTCACTGTATAGGTTTGGTCATTCTCTACCTGTTTGCTGCTCATGCATCTCTTTCATTTTCCTCTGTCTTTGAGGGAGAATGTCATGAGCCTCAAAGTGGCTAGATAGTTGGTTGCTGAGCAGAATCATTTCCATTTGTGTTCCGAGCATGAGTTGTCTGCGGAATGGCAATTCCTCCTCCGTTGTTGTTGCAGGAAAATGCAAAAAAGCAATTCAAAAGTCTTGACTTTTTTGCTTGATGCTTGATCATTTTTTGATTGGAAAAATCATGAATGGAAAACCACTGCACAGCAGAGAGTTATCAGGGATGGTGTTTGTGAATGTGGTGCTGATTTCACTTCAACAAAAGACCAGGGTACGGTTGTGTGAAGTTCACTTGTAAGTGCTGTTTTAAATTAAAAAGAGTACCAACGTTTGTACATTTGTCATTGTTGCAATTAACCAAGAGAAGGGCTGTGAGTCTTGACCAGTTACTCCCTTCAGATAAGTTCATGTGAATGTTAGAGTTAGGAGCATCAGAAGGAAGTGTGAGTTCACCTATTGACACTACAGGGGCGTGGCAACAGTTGGTAACATCAAAGACAACAAAACACATGGACACTTTGGTGGATTTGTATGTGGCACTTGTAGCAGCATCTGCCTTTCAAGGATTGAATTTTAAAACAATGAACCAATAATGAAGACACCCCATCTGAAGAGGATTTGCTCACAGTGTGACTTTCAACTTTCTTGGATAAAGAAATGCTGGGACAGATCAACTGAGTGACTTCAATGCAATGTTTCTCTTATACACTACAGGATTTGCACTAGTCATCATCTCATGGATTTGGATGTCAGCTGACCAGGAAACTGACCAGCATCAGTGGGAGCCAACTTCCTACACTCCGGCAGAATTCCAGCATAGTTGACAGTGTAAAATTTCAGGTTAAGATTTTAAATACATTTCAGACAGCTGAAACGTATTTAGAGTCCAGCTGATCTGTGCAAGTAGATTTTCAAAATCAATTGTGACTTGGATATGAATTGATATGAAGAACTGATGCATTTGACATTTTCTATTTGGATTTGAATTTCTTTGTGTGCTTTCCACACAGCTATCAGATTCCCTCTCAATATGTAGACATTTGTGAGAGATTATGATCATTATGACAGTTAAATTCAATATAAATAGTTCTCACTTTCGACTGAAGTGACCCCTCTTTACAAGGAAAGCTTGAGCTTTTCAATGATTGGGCTGGAATTTAACTCTGCACTTGAAAGGGAGCTGGGTGGTGGGGTGGAGGGTTTGAGCCCATTAATTTCTGACCTCCACTGATTTTCTTCCAGTAGCGAGGGAGGCAGTGGTCAGCTCCCTACTGTTAGAGGGCAACACGGTGGTTAAGCGGTTAGCACTGCTGTTTCACAGCACAGGGAAACGGGTTCAATTCCAGCCTTGAGTGACTGTCTCTGGAATTTGCGCGTTCTCCCAGTGTCTGTGTGGGTTTCCTCTAGATGCTCTGGTTTACTCTCACAGCCCAAAGATGTGCAGATTAGTTGGATTGGCCATATTAAGTTGCACTGTAGTGTCTCGGGATATGTAGGCTTGTTGGATTAGCCATGGGAAATGCAGGGTTACAGGAATAGGCGAGGTGGGTGAATGGCTCAGTGGGATGCTCTTTGGAGGATCAGTGCAGGCTCGATGGACTAAATGGTTTCTATCTGCACTGTAGGGAATCTATGGTTCCTAGAGGAGAGGAAAGGGAGGAGGCCCTTTCAAATTGTACCCCCACTGGCATGGACTATCCTGCGGAAGAAGATCTCTATGCCCTTGGAAGGCACTCACCTCTCCCTTGTTAGTGCCTAGCTAATGGGCCCTGACAATCTTCCACCCCACTTTCCTGAACTCTGGGCCTGCTCTGGGGTTACTGTTCCCGGAACTCCTGCAGGTCCAGAAGTGAGCAATGTTGCCAGTAGAGCTGCTCAGATTCATCAGTTCAGAGACATTTGCAGCACAGAAGGTGGTCATTTGGCCCATCATGTCCACAACAGCCAACAAAGACCTGATCACATTTTCCATGGAAGCTATGGCAACACAATATAAGTAAGTATCTGAATATTGCTTAGATATTACAAGAATTTCTGACTCAATCAGTCTTTCAGGTAGTGGGTTCCAGACTCTCACCTCTCCTTTTTGGCTCAAATATTTCTTGAACCCACAGTGCGATTAAATCCTTAAAGTTGAATGCTGGAGGACTAGAAATACATTTGGCTGCATGTCTTAGAACATGTCTCTGAGCATCTCCAAAGGCTTAAAAGGGAGCCCAGCAATTATATGCCAGTTAGTTTAACTTAAGTGGTGGAAAATCTTCTCAGAAGGCTAAGGTGGGACAAGATTAATAGCTGCACAGAAAATTCAGGTTAATTAAAGTGAGCCAGCATGGATTTTGGAAGGGAAAATCACATGTTTAATTAACTCACTGAAGTTTTTTAAAGAGGTAAAAGGGAGTGTTAATGAGGGTGGTGTTGTTGATTTGGTGACCATGAATTTCTGAAAGGCATTTGATACAGTGCCACATAGTAAACAAAACTATAGCTCATGGATTAAAAGGGGCGGAAGCTATATGGTTAGAGAATGGGCTGAGCATCAAAAAACAGCAAGTAATGATTAATAGATGTCCTATACACTGGAAGGTGATTTGTTGAGCAGTTCCCCAGGGTTCAGTGTTGAGATGCTTGCATTATTGACGTAGAATCCCTACAGTGTGGAAGCAGGCCATTTAGCCCATTGAGTCGACATCAACCCTCCGGAGAGCATCTTACCCACACCCTATTCCTGTTACCCTACATTTCCCATGGCTGCCCAAAGCCGGACACTATGGGCAATTTCCCATGGCCAGTCCACCTGACCTGCACATCTTTGGACTGTAGGAGGAAACCTGAGCTCCCAAAGGAAACCCACACAGACATGGGGAGAATGTGCAAACTGCATTGTTGCCCAAAGGTGGAATTGAAACAGGGTCCCTGGTGCTGTGAGGCAGCAGTGCTAATTAATGAGCCACCATGCCACCCTTATATATTATATGACATATGTGTTAATGACCTAGACCTTGGCCTACAAGGCACAATGATAAGATTTGTGAATGATACAAAACTTGGAAGCATTGTAAACTGTGAGAAAGATAGCATAGCACTTCAGAAAGATACTTGAATAGAAACAAAATACTGCAGATGCTGGAAACCTGAAACAGTCACAGAGGATGCTGGAGAAACTCAGCAGGTCTGGCAACATCATGGCATTTCTCCAGCATTCTCTTGTTTGTTTCAAATGGTTATTGACTAGTGGAGGAGTGGGTTGATAGATATCATGAAGTTCAAAAGGAAGAAATGTGAAGTGATAAATTTTGGTTGGAAGATGAAGAGACAATGTAAAATGAAGTGTACAATTCTATACAAGATTCAGGAGCTGAGGGACTTAGGTGTCTTTATACATCATTAATCAAAGACTGTTGAATAATTTGAGAATGTTGTTAATAGAACATCATAAAACATATTGAAATCTAAGTTAACAAGGGCATAGGATACAAGAGCAAAGAGCTAATATTGAACTTCCCCAAGACACTAACTCAGCCTTAGTTCTAGATGCTATACTTTAGGAAGGATGTGAGCATTTTGGAGAGAGTGCAGTAAAAAGACTCATGAAAATGGCTCCAGCAATGAGAAACATCAGTTACAAAGTTATACGCAGGTGGGAAAGTAAGGAAAGTAACTTGTGAAAAGGAGACAAGGAGGTAACGAAGGCCGAATGATAGATTAAGTGAATGGCTAAAGATCTGGCAAATAGCGTGTCATATTGGGAAATGTGAAATTGTTCATTTGGCAGGAAGAATAAAGAGGAAGTATATTATTTTAGCAGTGAGAAATTGCAGAGCTCTGAGATGTAGAGGATCCTGGATGTTCAAATGCATGAATTTCAAAAGGTTAGTATGCAAGTATAAAAAGTAATCAGAAATACAAGTAGAAAGTTGGTACTCTCTACAGGAAAAGTTGGTGGAAGCAAAGTCTTTGAATCTTTTAAGGCAGAGATATATAGATTCTTGATAATCAAGGGGTGAAGGGTTATTTACAGTGGGAAAGATGTAGAGTAATGAGATCAGACACGATCTTATTGAATGGTAGAGTGGGCTCGAGGGGCTGAGTGGCAAGTCCTGCTCTGAATTACTGAGGAAGGGTCAATGGACTTGAAACATTAACTCTGGTTTGTCTTCACCAATACTACCAGACCTGCTGAACTTTGCAAGCAATTTCTGTTTTTGTTTCTGAATTACTATATTCATTTGCTCATAAGACTGAATGGACAGTTTATGACTCCTTGGAAGAGAAGGTATTCAAGAAAGGGTCAGTGCAGAGTAAAGCTGCACCTACTCATGAAAGAAAATTGAGAGCAAGAGGTTACAGAGTCAAAGTAACTTGCAAAAAAAAATACCGGAAACAATATCAGAAAAAGCATCTTCTGTAGCAAATGGTGAGAGTCTGGAATGCTTTGCCTGAGAGCATGCTGGAGGCATGTTCAATTGAGGCATTTGAAAGAGTTAGATTTTTATTTAAATTTGAAAAATGTGCCGACTTATGGGGAGAAAGCAAGACCATATCATTGAGAAAAATGTTCATTTGAATAATTACATCGCAGGAGGTGGCTATTTGGCCTATCATGCCTGCTCTAGTTCTGTCATCTCATGTAAATCTCTTGCCTTTTTCTCATATTGCTGCACACATTTCCTATCCAAAAAAGTATGAAATGTTCTCTCGAATGCTTGAATTGAACCCGTTTTCACCACATTTCCAGGCAGTGCATTCCATACCCTAACTACTCGCCGTGCTTCATTGAAGAGCCACCACAAGGAAAAATGGCCTCCAGCACTGTAATAATTCATTCATTCTGTGATGGAATTAATATCAGAAACAGAAAGGATCATGGTATAATGAAGAGATTAGAGTCATATGAATCATTAGACCAACTCAAAGGGAGAAGGAGCGTCTGATGAGAATGTGTTTAAAGATCTAGCTGTAAATCAAGTGTTCTTGCATAAAAAGGCCATTGACTCAAACAGCATATGACATAATCAGCACAAAATAAACTGTCCCAAGCCCAGATTGCACAGAATATAATGGCAGCAGCAAAAGCAAAAAAAAAATTAAAGCCAGCAGTTGAAAACAAAATTAATAAGTACAGGGAAAAATTTGAAGACTCATTAAGACATCAAGATCATTGAGGTAATCTAGAAATTGGACAACAATAATAAGCAATTCAAACCCATAGAAAGTTGGACAGAAACAATAGCCAACACAGGAACAGTTCCTGGGCTCCTACTGCTGAAAACATTCCTGGCAATTGAAGGATTACAACAGTCCCAAGATTGGGAAACCGGAAGAAAATGTTTGCCAGGTATAAAGCTACTTCAGGCTTGCATGAAAGAGACAAGGTAGACCAGATTTTACATTATTACATTATTTACATCATTATTGGTCACAATTGATATCAACAAAGTAGCAAGATGGAGCATTGATTAGACTACAGCTTCATAAGAATAGGTATCATGAGTGTTCTGCGCAATGTTCAACATTTGTCAGAATTTAATATTGTACTAGCAAAGTTTGAACATGAAAGTAAAGGCCAGTGGAACGCATAAATTAATTTATAAGCGATCTTTACAGGCTGGAGAGAACTGTGCTTATGAAGGATTCAAAGCAGATTTGCAACCAGACCGGAGCCAGGGTTGCAGATAATTTGCTGTCGGGAATTTTGCATTCTGGGGCTGAACTAATTCCAGAGAAAGCAGTTCAAATCATGAAGCAAGAAACAGAATCAGATATTCATTCAACTGGAAAGTGATGGCACTTGGGGGAGAAAAAATATCAAGCAAGGCAATTCAGTTTGTCAGCCACAAAGGAGAAAAAAACTTCGAACAAACAAAAAAAATGCTCAAAACACAATCTTAAAAGTTTCTATAGTGTGTCAGGGACAAGGTCCACAAATGAGAAGAATGTTCATCAGGGAAAGCAAAGTGCCACAATTATGGAAGAATAAATCACTTGTCATTCTAAATTACAAACAATCTGCAACAAAAGGGTGGAATTTATAAAGCAATTTCACATTTAGGATGTTGTAAAACCCAACACAAGGACAGACCAGATATTTCCAAGGAGAAATAAATGATAGTGAAAATAAATATTAGTGGGTTAAACTAAAAGTGGATGGATTCCACACAGAATTTAAATTCCATGAAGATGTTGATATTCAGTATTATCAAATCAGTTAAAATAGCTCAAAGAGATTAACTTTCAATTATCATTAGTTGACTTATAGGGTCCAAGAAGGACTTCATTAAAAGTTAAAGGTCAGCTTATGGCAAAGCTTAAATATAAAGACTGAATTCTTGAATTGCTCTTTTTCATTCACTTTCAGGTAAATTATTTAGGAATTACTCCTCCTTAGTATTCTTCTAAACCTTCACCAAGACATTCAGGAATCACAAAGTGTCATGGAATTGTAAAACAATAGGTGTGGTTGTCAAGTATCACACCGTCTATTGAAGTGACAATTGCTAACCACATTCCTTGTGTTGTAAACAGCCAATACAAAAAATTTCTGAAGAAGGGTCCAGACCCAAAACATCACCTTTCCTGCTCCTCTGATGCTGCCTGGCCTGCTGTGTTCATCCAGCTCTACACCTTGTTATCTAATACAAAAAAAACACTATTAACTTCTTTTTTTCCCATCAGGCTCTGGACACACCTGGGAATAGATTTGTTTGAAGAGGGAAAGAAACTCTTCTTTATAATTATTCAAGATAGATTGAGTTTAACATCTCCATATTATTAATCCCATGAGCCTTGGTTCTCAAGAGCAGTCGAACGACTGGTTAAGAGGAAGAAGGATGCTTATATAAGGTTTAGGAAACAAGGACCGGAAAAGGCTCTACAGGGATACAAGTTAGCCAGGAAGGAGTTGAAGAAAGGGCTTAGGAGAGCTATAAGGGGGCATGAGGAAACCTTGGCAGATTGGATCAAGGAAAACTCCGAGGCTTTTTACACGTACGTGAGGAATAAGAGAATGACCAGAGAAAGGGTAGGGCCGATCAAGGATTGTAAAGGGAATTTGTGCACGGAGCCTAAAGAGATTGGAGAGGTCCTTAATGAATACTTTTCTTTGGTATTCACAACTGAGAGGGACTTAGTTGTAGAGGAGGACAGTGTGAAACAGGCTGGTAGGCTAGAGGAGGTCGATGTTAGTAAGGAAGATGTACTAGGAATTTTGAGGAACTTGAGGATAGATAAGTCCCCCGGGCCTGATGGGATTTATCCAAGGATTCTATGGGAAGCGAGGGAAGAGATTGCAGGGCCTTTGGCAATGATCTTTTCGTCCTCACTGACCACGGGTATAGTGCCGGAAGATTGGAGAGAGGCAAACGTCATTCCCTTGTTCAAAAAATGGAATAAGGATAACTCCGGGAATTACAGGCCTGTTAGTCTTACGTCAGTGGTGGGCAAATTATTGGAAAGGGCTCTGAGAGATAGGATTTATGATCACTTGGAAAGGCACAGTTTGATTCGTGATAGTCAGCATGAATTTGTGAGGGGTAGATTATGCCTCACAAACCTTATTGAATTCTTTGAAGAGGTGACCAAACAGGTGGATGAAGGTAGAGCAGTGGATGTGGTATACATGGATTTAAGTAAGGCCTTTGATAAGGTTCCCCATGGTAGGCTCAAGCAGAAAGTAAAGAGGCATGGGATAGGGGGAAATGTGGCAGATTGGATTCAGAATTGGCTGACCCTTAGAAGACAAAGGGTGGTAGTGGACGGAAAATATTCAACATGGTGCTCAGTTACGAGTGGTGTACCACAAGGATTTGTTCTGGGTCCTCTTCTATTTGTGATTTTTGTAAATGATTTGGATGAAGGAATGGAAGCGTGGATCAGTAAGTTCAAAGATGATACGAAGGTGCGTCGAGTTGTGGATAGTGCGGAGGGCTGTTCTAGATTACCAAGGGACATTGATAGGATGCAGAGCAGGTCTGAGAAGTGGCAGATGGAGTTTAATCCTGAAAAGTGTGAGGTGATTCAATTTGGAAGGACAATCTTGGAAGCAGAATACAGGGTTAATGGAAAGATTCTTGGCAGTGTGGAGGAGCAGAGGGATCTTGGCGTTCATGTCCACAGTTCCCTGAAAGCTGCCACCCAGGTGGATAGAGTTGTTAAGAAGGCATATGGTGTGTTAGCTTTCATTAATAGAGGGATTGAGTTCAAGAGCCGTGAAGTTATGCTCCAGCTATACAAAAGCCTGGTTCGGCCACATCTAGAGTATTGTGTCCAGTTCTGGTCGCCTCATTACATGAAAGATGTGGAAGCGTTAGAAAAGGTGCAGAGGAGATTTACCAGGATGTTGCCTGGAATGAAGGGAAGGTCTTACGAGGAAAGGTTGAGAGAGGGCTTTTCTCTTTAGAACGACGAAGGATGAGAGGTGACTTGATAGAGGTGTACAAAATGATCAGAGGTATAGATAGAGTGGACAGCCAGAGACTTTTTCCTCGGGTGGAGGTAGCTATTATGAGGGGGCATAGTTTTAAAGTGAGTGGAGGTAGATATAGGGGAGACTCAGACGTAGGTTCTTTACTGAGAGAGTGGTCGGGGCGTGGAATGCATTGCTGGAGAGGGTAGTGGAGTCGGCCCCATTAGGGGCATTTAAGCAGCTATTAGATAGGCACATGGATGATAGTATAAGGTGAAGGTGGAGGTTAGATAGACCTTAGGTTTAGGGTAAAAGTTTGACATAACATCGTGGGCCGAAGGGCCTGTACTGTGCTGTACTGTTCTATGTTCTGAAAGAGGGATTCTATACATTGTAGTGTCACACATTGCACACAGTTTTCAAATTAGCTATTTCAATATTTTTGATATGAATATCACCTCAATCAATTTATCAGCTCATCTCGGAATCCCCAAAGAAATGAAGCATTTGAGAAAGGAATGCAAAAATTTTAATACTTTACTGAAGAGAACTAAAGACCTTAGCCTTGTTCAATTGAGCTGTCAATCATCATCACTACGGAAAATTGACATTGGAGTTACTCATTAGTAGGAGAGTAAAAACATAGCTTCCATCTCTGTCAAATACATTAAAATTTATCATTACAGGAATGACTGCAAAAGGGTAAAACAGCACGAGCAAGAGCAAATAGGCAACCGCGCTCAAAATTTCAATATTAGGCACAGAGCATAAGAGTTGCCAGAAACCCAGCGGAATCCTTGAGAGCAACTATGGGAGTAATAAAAACTTGACCTTATGATACAAAGAAGACTAAAAATGCTCTGAAACCACCCAGGGAAGATTATTCATATCAACATACAGGAGAGTACAAAACATTTGCAAAAAGATGAAAGTCAGATCAAACAGATTGGTCAAAGCATCACAATGACAATCTATTTGATCTCTGAGCTTTTGGGAGGTCAGATGAATAAAATTGAAATATGATAGGAATAAAGAGTTCAGAGAAGATGTCAAGTAATGGGATTAGCATATGAACTATACACAAATGACAATGTTAAGACATGGTCAGAGTCACATAACCAGTTAGATCTATCTGGAAGGGAGTAGAAGCTCTAAACTCATGTGCAGAGAAAGTATATAAAGATCCATAAAAACAGAAAGAACTACGGATGCTGTAAATTAGGAACAAAAACAGAAGTTGCTGTAAAAGCTCAGCAGGTCTGGCAGCACCTGTGAAGAAAAAATCAGAGTTAATGTTTCAGGTCCCGTGACACTTCCTGTGTGTGTGTATATAAAGACCCAGCTGGGAATAAAAGGCCCTTGCTTAAAAGGACCACTGAGTCAAGCAGAATACTGTAGGAAGACAAATCAGTCTCAAAGCCAGATGCACGATTTATTAGCTACAAGACATTTGTCAGCCAGATCTTGGAAAATATGAATAAGCACAATTTCCCAACTGCCGTCGAGAGGGAAACATTTTGAGGGCAGATTTCATTCTATAAGGGAAAAGAAAGCTTATTGAATGAGTTACATGATAATAAAGCCACTTGGGAATTAAAAATAATGCCTCTGATTAAGATGCAAATTTTACTGATCAACATGAATGAAGGAACATATCTTCAGACACTCTTTATATTATGGATCCAAGTTGGGAGTGTTGGTCTGGAATTAGCAAAGGAATTTAGTTTCTCTCATCAGTTAGTTGCTGGCAGAGTTTGCTGCCGTTGGAGTCCAGAATAAATTGAAAAGAATTGTTGATATTGGCTTCGCTTTCATCAATAAAATGCTTCTATATGGGTGAAACAGTCTTAGTGCTGCTGAAACCACAGGTCATCACTTCTGCCCTATCAAGTCTCTGAACTTACTGAAATCATTGAGGTTGGTTGGTTCACCGAGCTGGTTTCTTGTTTCGCAGACGTTTCGTTACCATGCTTGGTAACATCCTCAATGCAGCCTCCGATGAAGCGTCGGTATGTTTTCCAGCCTGGTTTTTAAACTCTGGGGTCCGTTGAGATGGATTGCCTCACTTCCGGTTTTCCTTCGTAGTGGAATGTATATGGGGTTAAGTTCAATGTGTTTATTAATAGCATGCTTCGTGGAGTGCCATGCTTCCAGGAATTCTCATGCTTGTCTCTGCCGAGCCTGTCCCAGAATCTTGGTGTTGTCCCAGTCGAAGTGGTGGTTCTCCTTGTCCATGTGGATTGAGATGAGTGAGTATTGGTCGTGTATTTTTGTAGCCAGTTGGTGTTCATGTACTTTTGTTGTTAGTTTCCTTCCTGTTTGTCCGATGCAGTGTTTCTCGCAGTCTCTGCAGGGGATCTTGTAGATGACATTGGTCCTGTCCATGGCGGGTGAGCAGTTGTCGTAGGGTTGACGTGGCTTGTGTGCCACTCTGATGCCCAGCGGTTGTAGGAGTCTTGTGGTGAGTTCTGACATGGTTCTGATATAGGGTAGTGTGATGCATGTGTCGGGGCGTGTAGTCTCTTTCTGATGCTGTTCGTGTAGGCATCTTCTGACCCAATTCTTTGGATATCCATTATCCTTGAAAACCTGGAACAGGTATCCTTCTTCTTCCTGGCATAGTTCCGTGTTGCTGGGATGTGTTGTTGCCCTTTTAAATAGTGTTCGCACGCAGCTTCGTTTGTGTGTGCTGGGATGGTTACTGTTGAAGTTCAGTACCTGGTCTGTGTGTGTGGCTTTTCTGTGTACTTTCGTTTGCAGTTCCCCATTTGTCTTGCGCTCTACCATGACATCCAGGAATGGGAGCTGTTTGTTCTTCTCCTCCTCGCTGGTGAATTTTATTCCGGTGAGGGTGTAGTTTATAAGTTTGTGTGTCTCTTCTAATTTGATCCATTTAATGATGACAAAGGTGTTGTCTACGTAGCGTACCCACAGTTTAGGTTGGATTTGCGGAAGGGCAGTCCTTTCCAGTCTTTGCATCACTGCTTCTGCTATTAGAACATTAGAACTTGCTTTTGTGGGAAGACTGCCTGAAGGGAAACATCACTAAGTGGAAGTGTCATATCTTTGACTGTCTTCTGATCTTTCTTAGTCCAACACAGAATCTAAAATATTCTGTTACTGTGTGTTATGGTGCTCATACATCAGGAGTTTCCTGACCATTATTTCCTCGATGAGTACAGACTATTGTCTGCAAAGCAGGCTTCTGTTCATGGCCTGAAAGAGGACCTTGATCAAATGGGGTGCAGTTTTGGAAAGATTCCTTCTCTTTCTTCTTAAAAGTCTTTAAACAATTTGTTGCAATCCTGTTTGTTTTTTAAAAGTTCATATTATTTCACAGAATGTGATCATCAATGCCACAGTCAGTGTTTATTGCTCATTCCTGATTGCTCCCAAGAAAGTAAGGATGAGCAGACTTCTTGAGCCGCTGCAGTCCTTTTACTGTAACTCCACCCATGGTTCTGCTGGGAAGGGAATGTCCCCTCTTTCATTCAACTGCTTATTTTAATCTTTGTAATTGAATTGCACCTATCCCGCATCACCAGAATTGCCCCAAGCAAAAAAAAAATCCTGATTTGATGCTTTCTGTGACCATTTCATCTCCATAATGATTAAACTTCTTTAATGATCACTAAACCATTAGTTCTTCACACTAACAAAAATCTCTTTTGCATTACCCCTCCCTTTGCATCATTGACAGCTGTGTCTTCAGCTGTCTAGATGCTGGAGTTATTTTCACCCCTCCACTTCCTTCTCTTTTACAATCCTCCTGAAAGTCTGCTTCTTTTTTCCAATCATTTGGTTATCTTTCTCCTGATATCACCTTTTTTGATTCAGTGTTCATTTTTTAACTGTGCCTTTGTGAAGCACCTTCAACCAGCTTCTATCCATGAAATATGATATTTAAATGTGAATAATGAAAGTGTAAATGTATCATCCATCTTGTATGCTACTTAAATCAGGAAATTTTCAATCCAGAACCTCATGACAGAGCAAACAGCAACTTTTTCAAAAACGTTGTTCATGGGAGGTGGACATTGCTGGTTAGGCCAATGTGTAGTACAGATCCTTAATTCAACTTCCTTCTTGAGATGTTGCAGTCTTTGGCACCGGGTTATTAGGAAGGAAGAGAGTTCCAGGATTTTGACCCTGGGAAGTGAAGGAATGGCGATATATTTACAAGTCAGGATGGTATGTGGCTTGGAGAGGAACTTTCAACTGGTGGTGTTCCCATGTATCTGCTGCCCTTGTCTTCCTAAATATTAGAGGTCGGGTGTTTGGAAGATGCTGCCGAAGTAGTCTTGGTGGGTTGCTACAGTATATCTTGTAGCCGGTACATCCTGCTATCAATGTGCTGTAGTGGTTAAGGGAATTGTAGCTCTGGTGAGGGCGGTGAAGTCGATGGATGGATTGCCAATCCAGTGACTTGTTTAGACTGGGATGGTGTTGAGTTTCTTAAATGTTGTTGAAGCCGCAACCATCCAGGCAAGTGCAGAATATTCCATCAGACTCCTGACTTGTGCCTTGTAGATGGTGGGTGGGTGCTGATAAGGTGAGACAGTCACTGCAGAATTTCTGTCCCCTGGCCTGATCTTGAAGATGCCATATTTATTTGAGCTGTCCAACTTAACTCCCAGGGTACTGATAGTGGAAGCTTCAGTGATGATAATGTTATCGACCATCATGGACATCTGAAATACAAATAGGAAGTGCTGGAGAAACTCAGCAGGTATGGCAGCATCTGTGGAATAAGAAACAGAGGATGAAATCCTCTAGGTGCTTGTATGTTATGAACTCGGCTGGGATTTGTGGGAGACATCCAGTGAAGCTTATCTTGACATCGGAAGCAACTTGTTGCATTTTTTATGCGTTTGCCGAATACTGAGGCAAGTTTCTCAAGAGACATTGGTGAGTTGCCAATTCAGGGGACATTATAGCATGTTAATGTCTTATTAATACTACGACTTGCCTCATTAATGTTCAATCTCTTATCATGCAAACACCCTGAGCAAGATAGACTTTGAGAATCCCCAACATGGCAGTCTGAGCTGGTACCTGGGTACCTGGCAACTTTAGCTTGAAACTTGCTTCAAAAGTCCTTCATATTGAACACCAGGCACAACATCTCAACTGCTTTGCATGGAAACTGGCCACATGTAACCCACATCCAAGGCCATTGATACCTGAGGTGTGCCAGAAGCCTCATGGTACATCTACGATCTAGATACAGTACATTTCCGCATTTCAATGCTGCATTCCAGGCTCCACTAGCAACTATTATTGTAATGTAACTGCAAGGATGCTGTGTACTCAGGGATACACAACCAGCTCATAGACTGGGCCAGGCTATATCTCCCGCCCTTAAGCTTGCTCTAATAGTGCTTACTCACTGAGTTTATCTGGATTTTCACAGCATCCCTTCCTTACATTGCCTTGCCTTGCCTTGCCTTTTTTCCCACTTTTCCCCTTCAGCCGGCGATACCAGGCTAACTGCATTGCTGTTCTCAGTCAAGTCAATGGAAATAGTCTTTGTTCAGAGGTCCCTGGCTTGATCTTGTCTGGAATGAGAAATAAACAGCTATTAATGGAGACACCAGTGGGTGGCACAGCTGTTATGTTTGGTGCAGGGGGGAAGGAAGCCCGCTTGAGTGAGTAGGTAGTACAGAGGGTATGCAGGATGAGTGGTGGTGGGGTTGGGGTGGGTGACAGCAAGCGCTGGAAGATGTTGCAGGCAATAGTGAGCGAGGCAGAGCATGAGCCTTAGCTGGGAGGTGGGTAGAGTGTCAGAGATACAGTGAGTGTGAGCTATTGGAGAGAATATGGTCTCATTTTCACTGATGGAATAGAAAAGGACATTGATCTGCTTTCTACAAGACTGTGCATTCCTCCAGTCAGCTGAGACAGCACTGATCTGAGTAACAACCTTGGACTGGCTGGAGGAAGAGGATGTCCAGTCTGTGTGGCACTGTATCCAGTACCAACATGCATGCAAGGAACAAGAGTAGGCCCTCTGAGCCTGCTCTGATATTCAAGAAGATCATGGCTGATCCAATTTTAAACTCAACGCTACATCACTGCACATTCCTGATTGTCTTTTAATCGCCTTGGTTATCAAGGACCTATCGCTCTCTGCCTTAAAAAAAACTTGAAGAATCTACATGCATTGTTTTTTGAAGACGGGAATTCCAAAGACAGTCAACCCTTTGAGAAAAAAGGAAGTTTTCTTATCTCGGTATTAAAAAGTACCCCTTATTTTTAAACAGTGACCCTTAGTTTTAAATTCTCCCACAATCCTTTCACCATCCACTTGGTCAAGTTCCCTTATATGTTTCAGTTTAGTGACTTCTAACTCTTCTAAACTCCCAAAGGTACAGGCCTAGCCTCTCGAGCTTTTCCTCACAAGGGAGTCTGCTGTTTTGAGGTATTAGTTCAGTAAACCTTCTCTGAACTGCTTCTAACACAGTATCATCTTTCTGTAAGTACACTGACCAGTGCTGTACACAATATTGCAGGATGTGGTCTCTCCAATGCCCTGTGGAATTAAAGCATAATCACCTTACTCTTGCATTCACATCCCTTCATAATAAAACATAATATTTCTTTAACATGCCCGATAACATGAGGAGAGACTGAACAAGAAAAACAAAATAGACTCAAGATCAGACAAAATAATTTCAATGGGGCAGACACAGGCTGAAATGTAGGTTCTGCCAGTGCTGTCCTGTTTAAGGATTTTTGGGAAGAAGGTAGAAGCAGGCTGTGTGTTGTAGGGACAATATGTTGTGGAAAGCTGAGGAGGGGGTTTGACCAGGGGAAATGAGGCCAGTGACAGTCCTGGAATAAACAGCCTGATATTTAATGATGAGATCATTATCCTGAAGGAGATTGGAGGAAGTGTCTGAGAGTAGACTTATGTAGACTGGGTGACCCCTTTGTGGAACACCTCTGTAAGAATGACCCCAACGTTCCTGTTCAATAAACCACCTGTTCTTATTTGAACATTTCTGTCCTGGGCTTATTGCAATGTTGCAACAAAGCACAAAGCAAGTTTGAGGAACAACACCTCATTTTCTGCTAAGGCATTTTACAGCCTTTAGGACTCAATATTGAATTCCACTACATCAGAGCCTGACTTCATGATGTTTGTTCGTTCTTTGTCTTTAATTTTCCCATGCAACCACCCCCACCATCTCACCTCCTCATAGCCTTGTCTTGTTCATATCATGTAGAGATGACCCATTTTCTCTTTTTCACACTTTAGTATGCGCCTATTTAGCAACTTCCTTTCTCTTTCCACATAACATTCTATTAATATTCTTGATAAGTTGGAGACAAGACTGAAGAAGAACAAAAAAAAGAGGCAAGATCAACTGAAATAATTTCAGTCGGATCCCATACCATCTGTTGAAAGTACACAAAAAGAACTTTCTAAACCCTTTCAGTTGTGAAGAAGAGTCATACCAAACTTGAAACATTAACCCTATTTCTCTCTCCACAGATGTTGCCAGATGCACTGAATTTCTCCAGCATTTTCTGTATTGGTTTTAGATTTCCAGCATCTGCAGTATTGTGCTTTTGTCACCAACAACCTTAAGAGCAAGTGAGTTAGAGATAGGCAGGTTTCTGTAACCCTTCCCACTACCTCCCTTTGTAAACCTCAAAATGACCAGAGGTGTGCCATGGCAGGTGAGGACCTAAAAATGATCAATACCACTAATGGACCTAAAGTTAGATAAGTCTCTTGGCCCTGATGGAATGCATCCCAGGGCACTAAAAGAAATGGTGGGGGAAATAGCAAATGTGGTCTTGGTAATTTACCAAAATTTGCTGGACTCTGGGGCAGTTCCAGCAGACTGGAAACAGCAAATGTGATGTCACTGTTAAAAAAGGAGGTAGACATAAGGTGGGTAACAATAGGCCTATTAGCTTAACTTCTGTAGTGGGGAAAATGCTTAAATCTATAATTAATGAAGAAATAACGAGACATCTGGATAGAAATTGTTCCATCGAGCAGACACAGCATGGGTTCATGAAATTAGGTCATGTTTAACTAATTTACTAGAATTCTTTGAGGACTTGACAAGTGTGGCGGACAATGGGAAACTGGTGAATGTGATGTATCTGGACTTCCAGAAGGCATCCAACAAAGTGCCACACAAAAGGCTGCTGCATAAAATAAAGGTGCATGCTGTTATGGGTAATGTATTAGCATGGATAGAAGATTAGTTAACTACAGAAAGCAAAGAGTGGGGATAAATGGGTGTTTTTCTGGTTGATCAGTGGCTAGTGGGATGCCTCAGAAATCAGTGTTTGGACTGGAATTGTTTACAATTTACATAAATGTTTTAAACATGGGGACAAAGTGTACTGTGTCAAAGTTCACGGATGACACTAAAATGACTGGTAGAGCAAAGTGTGCAGGTGACACTGAAATTCTGCAGAGGGATATAGATAGGTTAAGTGATTGGGCAAGGGTCTGGCAGATGGACTACAATATTGGTAAAAATGAGGTCATCAATTTTGTTAGGAATAACAGCAAAATGGACTATTATTTAAATGGTGAAAAATTGCAGTATACTGCTGTGCAGAGGGACCTAGGTGTCCTTGTGCATGAATCACAAAAAGTTGGTTTGCAGGTGCAACAGGTAATTAAGAAGGCAAATGAAAAATTGTCCTTCATTGCTAGAGGGATTGAGTTTAAAAGTAAGGAGGTTATGCTGCAGCTGTATAGGGTGTTGTTGAGGCCACACCTTGATTTATTGTCACGTATACCAAAATACAGTGAAAAGCTGTGTTTACGAGCGGTACAGGCAGATCACAGCAAGCAAAGGATCACAGATCAAAAAGACTTAAAGGTATACAGGTTACATTGCAGGTTACATTGTATGAGGCTGGAGCCCATTCAACTGTCTGATAACGGCGGGAAAGAAGTGGTCCTGAACCTGCTTGTGCGTGTGTTCAGGCTTCTGTATTTTCTACCTGATGGAAGAGGTTGTAGGAGATCATTACCAGAGTGTGATGGGTCTTTGATGATGTCGACCACCTTTCCGCCAAAGCGAGCCATATAAGTAGAGTCCATGGATGGGAGGTTGGCTTCCGTGATGGTTTGGGCTGTGCACACCACCTTCTGTAGTTTCTTACGGTCCTGGGCAGAGCAGTTGCCATACCAGGCCGTTATGCACCCAGACAGTATGCTTTCAGTGGTTCATCTGCAGAAGTTGGTGAGGTACCTTATGGTCATGCCAAATTTCCTGAGCCACCTGAGGAAAAAGAGGTGTTGTTGTGCCTTCTTGACTGTCGCATCTACGTGGGAAGTCAGGACAGGTCGTCGGTTATTGTCACTCCGAGGAACTTGATGCTCTTCACCCTCTCAACCTCAGTTCCGTTGATGTAGATGGGGGCATGTTCGCCTCCTTTCTTTCTGAAGCCAATGATTATATCCTTAGTTTTGCCGACATTGACAGACAGATTGTTTTCATTGCACCACATCACCAAGCCCTCTATCTCCCTTCTGTATTTTGACTCGTTGTTGTTAGATATCTGTCCTACAATGGTGGCGTCATCAGCGAACCTGTAGATGGTGTTTGGAATTTGGCGACACAATCATAGGTGTACAGGAAATACAGTAGGGGCCTGAGGACGCATCCTTGGGGGCTCCAGTGTTGAGTGTTACTGGGAGGAGGTGCAGTTATCTGTCCTCACTGATTGCTGCCTATGGGTCAGAAAGCTGAGGATGCAGTTGCAGAGGGGGAAGTCGAGTATTATATACAGTTTAGCTCTTCTTTCTCGAGAAAGGATGTACTGGCCCTCGAGAAGGTGCAGAGGAGGTTCACTAGTTTGTTTCTGGAGTTGAGATGGTTGGCTTATGAGGAGAGATAGAGTGGACTGGGACTATACTTATTGGAATTTAGAAGAACGAGGGAGGATCTTATAGAAACCCATAAAATTATGAGAGGAATCGATAAGATAGAAGCAGGGAGGTCGTTTCCACAGGTGGGTGAAACTAGAACTTGCGGCATAGCCTCAAACGAAGGGGGACCAAATATAGGACTGAGCTGAGGAAGAACTTCTTCACCCAAAGTTTGTGGATCTGTGGAATTCCCTGCCCAGTGAAACAGCTGAGGCTACCTCATTGAATGTTTTTAAGGCAAAGATAGATTTTTGAACAGTTAAAGAATTAAGGGTTATGGTGAGCAGACAGGTAAGTGGAAAGTTCAGCCATGTTCTTATTGAATGGTGGAGCAGGATTGACAGGCCAGATGGCCTACTCCTGCTTCTATTTTTTTTGTTCTTATGTAGGCGTAGAAAGAATGATGGAACCATCCAAGTGTCTCATTTTCAATGCACTTCAGCATCTGACCTCACCCCTACATGCAACTAAAAGTCCATCTCCAGAGCTCAGCCAAATTCAAATGGAAAATGAGAAAAACCAGGCGATGGAGGGTGATACTTGGAGACTTTGATAAGTGTCTCCACAGGATAAGAATGAAAATACATTGAAGTTACTGCATATCAAATAAAGTACAAATGCATCACAGTGGCAGCAAGGGCTGGAAATGATTCATTCGCTCCCTCAGTGCCCATCCTTCAGCTATAATAAGATTTAAAAACGCTGGAAAAACTCAGCAGGATAAGTGACATCTGTGAAGAAATGCAGAGTCAATGTTTCAAGACAGTGACCTTTCATCACAACTCAAAGTATTTTGCTTTTTGTATTTCTGCTCTTCAGTTGTAAATTTCAGCTTGTCTAGGTCCTTTAAGTTGGAATTGAGACAGCATTCTTTCCAGTTTGAACCAAGACCAAAGTGTGAACAATAATCTCCTGCCATTCAAATACTGAACACAGGAGGAGAGTTGATAGTTTCTGATGTTATTTGAATGCAAGAAATAACTATAATGACTTCTGTCCTGTATAGAAGATTCACAAGAGGCTTAGTTCTACTCTGAATTTCTGTATTTGAAATAGTGGTCTGGAAGGGGTAAAGTTCCTATGGCAAACAAATTTAGTTATCTCCAAATGAATCTGTCGATGATTATTTGTCATAAGCACCAGTAAAGGTGTTACCTAACATCGGTGTCAGCCGCAATCCAAGTATAATGGCCAGGGCACAAGCCAAAATAATGAGTAAAAGTCATTGCAATGTTGTGTGTAGGTAAATGTACAGTTTGCAAGTATTGGCTGTTCTGTTTTAGTACACTTATGTCATATTCAGAAAATTGTGTGTTAAAATTTTCCCACTCCATGATCTGAGCATGTAATCTACCCCAACATTTCCACCCTGACTTTTGAATGAAACGTAAACATTTAAGCTGATACCCCACGAGGTTGTAGACGTGTTCGCCGAGCCAGTGGGTTTGGTTGCAAATGTTTAGTCACTCTGCTAGGTAACATCATCAGTGCGTCTCCAATGAAGCGTTGGTGTTCTGTCCCACTTGTTATTTATATGCCTCGGTTTGCTGGGGTGATCAGTATTATTTCCGGTTTTGTTTATCAGTAGTTTGTACACAGCGTCTAATTCAATGTGGTTGTTGTTGGAGTTCTGTTTCGATTACCAGGCCTCCAGAATTCTCTGGCATGTCTCTGTTTGCGTTGTGCAATTATGGATGTGTTGTCCCAGTCAAATTCATGTCTCTCGTTGTCTGTGCGTAGTGAGACAAGTGAGAATTGGTCATGTCTCTTGGTGGCTAGTTGGCATTCATGTATCTGTATAGTCAATTTTCTTCCGGTTTGGCTTATGTAGTGTTCCTCACAGTCCTTGCATGGTATTTTGTATATTACACCGGTTTTGATGGTTTGGGTATGGGATCCTTTACATTCGTCAGCAGCTGTTGTAAGGTGTTTGTCAGTTTGTGGGCTACTCTGATACAGAGGGGTCTGAGTAGTCTTGTGGTCATCTCTGAAATATTCTTGATGTACGGTAGGGTGATTAGTGATTCTTGTCGTGTTGTGTCTTCCAGTTGTGGTCTGTCTCGGAGGTAACGGCGGATTGTGCTTTTAGGGTATCCATTCTTTTGAAAACTTCGTATAAGTGTTCTGGGTTGCTGCAATGTGTTGTGGCTCATTTAAATAGTGTCCTGATGCAGCTCCATTTGTGGGCTTTGGGGTGGCTGCTAGTGTAATTGAGTATTTGGTATGTATGTGTGGTCTTTCTCTTTACACTCGTTTGCAGTTCCCTGTTGTTTTTGTGTTCTACAATTATGTCCAGGAAGGGTACTCAGTTGTTGTTCTCTTTTTCTTTTGTGAATTTTATGCCGGTAAGGATGTTGTTTATGTGTCAGTAGGTTTCTTCCAGTTTAGTGTGTTTAATAATCACAAAGGTGTTATCTACATATCGGACCCAAAGTTTGGGTTGTACAGTGGGGAGCGCTGTTCATTCTAACCTTTGCATTACTGCTTTTGCAATCAGCTCTGATATTGTGATTCCATTGGTGTTCCGTTGATTTATTTGTATATGTTGTCGTTGAAGGTGAAGTGAGTTGTGAGGCATAAATTTAGTAGTTTCATGGTGGTGTCCTTATTGATGTTGTTGGTGTCATGGGATGTCTGCTTACTTGATTTGTCTAGCAGAATGGCAATTGTTTCTTTGGCTAGATCGATGTTTATGGATGTAAATAGTGCTGTTACATCAAAGGGTATCATCATCTCGTCCTTATCTATCCTGGTGTCCTTGATGGCATTGAGGAATTCTCGGGATAAGTGGATAGAGTGGGTAGTGTTGTCAACTAAGTATTTTAATTTCTGTTGTAGTTCCTTGGCACGTCTATATGTTGGCGTACCTGGCTGTGAGACAATGGGTCTGAAGGGACCCCTTGTTTGTGTATCTTGGGGAGTCCATAGAATCGGGGTAGAACTAAGCCCTGTATATAAACCACTGAGAAACAAAACCAGAAGTAATAGCGATCACCCCAGCAAACCGAGGCATAAAAATAACAAATGGGACAGGACACCGATGCTTCACTGGAGACGCACGATGATGTTACCTAGCAGGGTGACAAAACATTTGCAACCAAACCCGTTTGCTTGGTGAGCATGTCTACAACCTCATCCACAACCCGAGCTGCAAATCTTCTTGAAAACTTTGAGAGCCCATCTTCCTAATTAGTTGTATGTAGAAGTTTATTTAATAATACATAAAGTAGATCCAGCAATGTCCCTGCCGATATTTATTCTCAACCAACACCACCAGATAGGTTTATTAGATAATGTAGGATTCCTGGATGTTATGCTGGATGGAAGGGGCAGAGGTGCCAATGATTAGGATGTCTCAACATAGATGAGCTAAGATAGGCCAAATGACCTGCTTTATCTATAACAAGTTGTGACATACCGCAGAACTCTTCATGCGACAGGTTCCACAGTGTAGCGGTTCTATCCATTTGCTCTGATGTCTGCAATTTGCTTTTATTATTCTTTGGCATTGGGTTTTTTTTTCATGTGTGTAATTCTACAGCTATATATTAATACTTCTGTCTAATAATGCAGATTTAATTTACTTGTGTTATTAGTTATACAGTACATTGTATTAATGCTGGTGATGGTACCATTAAGTAATGTCAATGTTTCATTGATTGATTGATTGACTTATTGTCACGTACCAAAATACAGTGCAAAGCTTTATTTATGAGCAGTACAGACAGATCAAAAGGACATAGACAGAAGCATAACAGGTTATATTGCACAGAGCGTGCACTAGGTGAGATCAACATTAGCAAGATCAGCATAATTTGAGGCTAGAGAGTCCATTCATCAGTCTAATAATGGCCAGGAAGAAGCTGTTCCCAAACCTGTTTGTGAATGTGTTTAGACTTCTGTATTTTCTGCCTGATGGAAGAGGTTGTAGGCGATCATTACCGGGGTTTGATGGGTCTTTGATGATGTTGGCAGCCATTCCGTGGTAGTGAGCCGTGTAAATGGAGTCCATGGATGGAAGGTTGGCTTCTGTGATGGTCTGGGCTGTGCACACCACCTTCTGTAGTTTCTTATGGTCCTGGGCAAAGCAGTTGCCATACCAGACCATCCTGCACCCGGACAGTATGCTTTCAATGGTGCATCTGTAGAAGTTGATGAGGGTCCCTATGGACATGCCAAATTTCCTGAGCTGCCGTGGCAAAGAAGGGGCGTTGTTGCGCTTTCTTGACCATCACATCTACGTGGGAAGTCCAGGACAGGTTGTCGGCTATCGTCACTCTGAGGAACTTGATGCTCTTCGTCGTCTCAATCTCAGTTCCATTGATGTAGAAGGCAACATCTTCTCCTCCTTTCTTCCTGAAGTCAATGATCAGTTCTTTAGTTTTGCTGACATTGAGAGACAGATTGTTTTCATTGCACCACGTCACCAAGCCCTCTATCTCCCTTCTGTATTTTGACTCGTTGTTGTTAGGTATCTGTAGGTTTATCAGCAATGATACTGCTCAATCCTTTCCTGAAACAGTTTTCAGATTAAACAAGCTCCAAATAGTAACTCAGGGCAATTGAATTAGTTTATTGGCTCAGAGTGACAGTATAGGAGGGATGGGTTATGTCCTCACTTGTAATTGAAGATTTCCCTGGCTGGGGAACGTGGAAGGGAGATTGACAGAGGGCTATAAAGTTGGCCAGTTCCTTACACAGCAAGTCCGATGGAGACAGACTGATGTGTTGCAATGACCGATTCTCACTGGGCACGTAGCACTTGGTTACCAGCTGGCACTGAGCTAGCCTGACATTATGTTAACCTTGACTGGTGGGAGGATCAACTGACGAAAGACTCCTGGCACCAATTCACTTGACCAATCTTGCCATGATGTATTCCTGTAGGAGTATCTTACAGCATGGGAAGCAATTCCTGCAAGTCTGTTGATGGGAATCCTAAGTAGATTTGACAACCCTTCACACTGTATTTAGAAAATAAGTACCATGGGCACCTGGTGTGCCCATATGGTGTAGTGAAAACTGAGTACAGTGGTTAAGAGATGACATTTCTGTTAGCAAGTATTTCATTTTTAGTTTGTTTTTAAATCTAGCAGAACATTTCACAAAGAGCATTAAACAAATACACTTGTTAATAGAAGCTAGAAATGTCAGTCTCAACGTAAAGGAAATAACAGGGAATGATCCAACTGCTGCTGGAACATTGAAAAACCGGTTCAGGGAGGCAATGTTAAATTGGCAGGCTAATTTGCTGTGGAAATTATTGAAGGATTTGATAGGTAGATAGATCTGACGGAAGAGTTTCAGAACAAGGGGGAGGTCCTTTAAAATTAAAGCAAAGTAAATCAGGGATAAATATCACAAAACACTTTTTCATATAAAGCATTGTGGAAATATGGAATTTCTTCCATCAAAAAGCTGATGAGGTTGGATCAATTGGAAACTTCAAAACTTGGAATGGTGGATATTTGTTGTGTAAAAACAATGTGGAATATGGGACTAAGAGAGTGAATTGAGTGCAAGCATAGATAAACTATTATGTAATCAACTGACAGAACAGGCTCAATTGAGGTACTAAATGGCCTCCTCATGTTCCTATGTATCAGGCTTGAGGGGCTGAATGACCTTATTCCTCTTGTACTGTCTCACATCTTAATATCTTCAAAGTTGGACCTGATCAAGTGTATCCCACAACATTGTGGGAAGCTCAGGAAGTGATTGCTGAGCCCCTTGTTGAGATATTTGTATCAACGATTGCCACAGGTGAGGTGCTGGAAGACTGGAGATTGGCTAACATGATGCCATTATTTAAGAAAGGTGGGAAGGAAAAGCTAGGGAACTATGGACCGGTGAGTGTGATATCGGTGGTGGGAAAGTTGTTGGAGGAGATTCTGAGGGACAGAATTTACATGTATTTGGAAAAACCAGGACTGATTAGGAAGAGCCAACATGTCTCATTAACCTGATTAAGTTTTTTGAAGAAGTGACAAAGACAATTGATGATGGCAGAGTGGCAGATGTTGTATATATGGACTTCAGCAAAACATTTGACAAGGTTAGACAGCATGGAATCCAGGGGGAGTTAGCCGTTTGGATACAAAATTGGCTCAAAGGTGGACAGAGGGTGGTGTTGAACATTTGAATTTCAGATTGAAGGCCTGTGACCAGTGGTGTGCCGCAAGGATCGGTGCTGGGTCCACTGCTATTTGTCATTTATATAAATGATTTGGATGTGAACATAGGAGGCATGGTTAGTGAGTTTGCAGGTGACACAAAAATTGGTGGTGTCGCGGACAGTGAAGAAGGTTACCTCAGAGTACAATGGGATCTTGATCAGTTGGGCCAATAGGCTGAAGAGTGGCAGGTGAAATTTAATTTAGACAAATGTGAGATGTTGTATTTTGGTAAGGGCAAATCAGCGCAGGACTTATACAGTTAGTGGTGGGGCCCTGGGGAGTGTTGCTGAATAAAGTGGTACAGGTTCCTAGTTTCTTGAAAGTGGAGTCGCAAGTAGACTGGATGGTAAAGAAGCAGTTTGGTATGCTTACATTCATTGGTCAGTGCATTGAGTATAGGAGTGAAATGTCATGTTGCTGCTGTGCAGGACATTGTTTAGGCCACCTTTGGAATACTGCATTAAATTCTGGTCTCCCTGTTATAGGAAAGATGTGAAACTTGAAAGGGTTCAGAAAAGATTTACAAGGATCATGTCAGGGTTGGTAAGTTTGAGCTATAGAAGGAGGTTGAATAGGCTAGGGCCATTTTCCCTGGAGCGTTGGAGGCTGAGGGGTGAACTTATAGAAGTCTATAAAATCATGAGGGGCATAGATAGGGTAAAAAGCCAAGGTCTTTTCCTCAGGGTAGGGGACCCCAAAGCTAGCGGGAATAAGTTTAAGGTAAGAGGGGAAAGATTTAAAAGAGATCTAAGGGTAACCTTTTCATGCAGAGGGTGCTCCGTGTGTGGAATGAGCTGCCAGAAGAAGTGGTGGAAGCTGGTACAATTACAATATTTAAAAGGCATGTCAATGGGTACATGATTAGGAAAGGTTTAGAGGGATTTGGGCCAAATGCTGCCAAATGGGACTAGATCAGTGTAGAATATCAGTATTGGCATGGATGAGATAGACCAAAGGGTCTGTTTCCATGTTGTAAAACTCTGACTCTAAAATAGTTTAAAGTTGCAAGATTTTTCTGAAGGAGGGTCACTGGACCTGAAAGGTTAACTCTGTTTTCTCTCTACAGATGCTGCCAGACCTGTTGAGCTTTTCCAGAAATTTCTGTTTTTATTTCTGATTTCCAGCATCTGTAGTTCTTTCAGTTGTTTGCTCAAAAATTTTCTTGGCCTGAACTTGATCATCTAACTTTTGAAAAATTGTATAGAGCAAATATTTTACAATGTGTTTCAGTCTGAAATACAAAGAAAAAGTATATGTTCTGGAAATGAGAAGTGAATACAAGGATTGGAAAATAAACTAAAAAAGCAAGTCAATGTCTGAAAGTAGAAAAGTTGTTTATGATCTTTGTTCATGTGTCAGTTAGGATGCAAAATGTTGTTCCAGGTGTGATCATTTTTATCTGCTGTTTGCAGATGTACGATTTATTTTTAAATTAAAGGTGTGATCACAGAGCCATTGTAGAGATATTTTATAGCATTTTCATTTATCATAATAGACAAGTCACCAAAGGAATGTTTTTCAAATGCAGGTTCAATGAAAATCTCATTGGAAATTCATCTTGCATCCTTAATAACTGCCTAAAAATATGAAGTTAGAGAGGTAGAGAGTGTCCCACCTGGCTCACACATGAAAATACCACCTTACATATGAAGTAGGCCTATGGAATAGAATACATGGACATCAAACAATGTTTGGAAAAGACAACATTTATTTCTTTATTCTGTATGTTTTGTTCTAGAGCAAGGTAATTACATTAAATACAACTTTTATTGTTCAAACAACAATGAAGATTTATGTGTAAAAGCACACACAGTTGCAAAATTATTACCATGAACCACTTTATTTACACATTGCAGCAAGAGCGGTGTACTAAATACAACCTTAAAATCAAAAAAGACCTGCAAAATGGCAAACGTCTTGCAATTCATTCACAGCTGACAGAAAATCCAAGGCAACTCAGCAACTCTGCCATCCATAAAAGTCTGTGCTGCTGGACACTAGTCTTTAAGCCATAGCCAGTCATTGTAATCCCTGTTGAGACTGATAACTTAAAAAGCAATAACTTTCAATGAATGACTGAAAAGATCACATGATTAAATTTCAAATTTTAGGATCTTTACTCAAACCAACATTAACTGAACACTTAATTGGTAACTGTGGTGATTGGAACGACGTTACTGATATTGGCTGCATCTATCTCGGGCCCCTAAGGTTCCTTCGATGCTAGGCGGAGTGGGAGAGCCCACGGTTTCTCTTCTTCTGTCCAGCATTGAAGAAACCAAGGAGTCCAAGATGAATGCACCCAATGTTGGCAGCCTTGTTCCAATCACCACAGCAACTTGCACACTCAACCACAGAATAAGTACCACATTTAACTTATACAATGACTAATAGTCTCCTGCATAGTTACAATTTACTCTGTATCTTAAATGGATATTTCATTCTCCAAAAACCAGACCAAAGTATTCACAGTTTCTTTTTCCTTTCCAAGCAGAGACATCTACTCCCCAAACTGACTTGCCTGGCGAGGGATAAATTGGAAATCCTTCCTTCTAGGCAAAAAAATTTTGTTTAAACCCTCATGAGTTTAATCTCTTCACTCTGAGCACAAGCCACAAACTGCATTCAGCAGTTGAAAAACAGAGACTTGCCGTGTCTACATGTCTGCCTGGCTCTTTTCCTCTCTCAGATCGCTGACTGACCATGTTTGTAAGGCTCAGTAATGTTGCTACAAAAACTTGTAAGCCAATCCTGTAATGGCTTCCTATCGACTCTTTCTTTCCCAAAGCCCATCTTCCTATCAATGTGCATCAAATGGGCCTTATATCTGAGTAGAAATGCTAATTAGCTACCTTCTTAACCTCCTTCTAACTTGAAATAACATAGACGTTTTGGAGTATTACCATTTATGAAAAATCTCTCTCGATGCTATCTATCCACTGCCAGAATAATTGCTTTAGTCATTGTTTACGTGCATAGACAGCTTGCAACTTTTGGTCAATAAGACAAGTAGGGGCCCTTTTCAACCTTTAAATACCAAACTAAGCTGATTGTTGAGCAGAATTCAGAACAGACCTCATGAATCCTTTAATTCCTCTATTGAACCCTGAATTAAAGAGATAGTACTAAAACATAACAACCTTATAAACATCATACCAATAATGCATGTTTAGTTTGACATGGGCAGTGTGTGAGTCTGTAGCGAATGACACAGCTTTGATTCTTTGTGCAATGCTGCTGTTTTTACTGCTGAATTGAATATATAATAGATTTGGAGCTGAACGTTTCTGGCACAATTGTGTAGTTTGGATATAACTCTCTTGGGTGTGCAAATGTCGGACATAAAATTAGCCTAGTATCTGGATAGACAGGAATCCATCCTTATAACAGTTGCTGTGGGAGTGGAGCAATGTCAGAGCTGGTGTTCAGGGTTCCCTACTCTGGGATTTTCCACACCCTATCCTAGAAATAAATCAGGTCAGGTGACTTTTATTCTAGTAAAACTCTGTCACCAACACCCACACATATACATCTGTCAGCAAACATACTATAACCATTCCCATGAATGCCTATCATTAAATGGGATGGTGTGACCTATTGAGCATTTCCAATCACATTGAATAATCTACTGGAAAGGCTGCCGATTCAAAGTTGCTGCTAACAAATAATCCACACTGGGCAGTGAATTTTCTCTAAACTGCAGGACAGCCAGCAGTCACTAATTTAAACTTGGTATGTGTTGTGAGCAGAATGAAAATGCCTACTAAGTAACGTATCAGAAATAAAAAAAGAATAATGCTATTTTTGCCACTTCTAGGGCAAATCATCCTCAGATTATATCTCTTACAATGCTACACGGGCAGACTAGCCTGATTCTTTTCTGCTAAATCTACAACCATGAGAGGGGGCTGCAGGGAAAATATTCAAGGACAGTTATCTGAGATCTCATGAATAACAACTGAGAAAATTGCAGATGCTGTAAATCGGGAACAAAAACAGAAGTTGCTGGAAAAGCTCAGCAGGTCTGGCAGCATGTGTGAAGAAGAATATCAGAGTTAACATTTCGCATTGTTGAGATCTCATTATTTCATCAAGTCACCAGCAGTGGACAATGGCTCTGCTTGGTTACTGATTTGCAGGAATGCTGAAAGTTTGATAGTCATGTCAAATCACTTTTATTCACACTCAAAGGATCTGACAGAAAGCCGCTGACTATTATGGATGTATTTCTGTGCATCTGTTATTATCTTTCATGACAACCACTGTCCTAATATAGGCCCAGATCTTCTGGTCAGGTAGCCTCAACATTTCTCCTGACCCAACAATACAACCCACTTTCAGCAAGGACCTCTGATACTTGTTGAAGCAGAAATTGACCCGTGAAGCTTTTTAACCAATGAGCATCAGAGACTTGGGAGACAGAGAGACTTATTTCCTTTTTAATGACGGTACCTACTGTCCTCAGTAAGTTTTTAGAGGTTTCAAGCCTTCTAATAAATTGATGAGGGTTGGTGAATAGATAACTGAATGGGTAGCGGGATGAAGGTATAATCAGGTTAGATTGATGGGGTCGTTGTGGGGTCGGGGGTGTTGTTCAAGTTGACAGGAGGTTAGAAGGGTTGTTGTTGAAAGATCAGGAGAGGGACGGCTGAGGGGGGTAATTTGGTGGTTGGTGTGGTGGCTGGGAGGGTTGTTTTGTGATGCTCAGTTCAGACACACTGGATTAGACAAGGTATTAAGCCATCTGATATTTCCAGGGTAATTATGGAGCTAAGTCCTGAATATTGCCCAATTTCTTTGCCCTGAGCTCACTGTCAGAGACCCTCAGGGAAGGTCCTAGAATGTGCCAAACTATCAGAGTTTTGAATTTCCTGTGAAATTCCCATACACATACCAGCGGAGGACCTCCACTGGGTCAGTGTGGCACTTCCCAATTTATGCCCCTTCTCCAATGATCTGGGCCATTGCCGCTCATTCAATTTTGGAACATTGTTAATTCTGAAGCAAAAAAGGATGAAGCTTTCTGATGAATCTTAGAAGACAAGACACAAATTATTGCACCATATTGAAACCACTCACATGCCAAGGATATTATAGAAGTATGTACTAATCATCTCTTGGAGAATCCAATTATTAGATTTTTTGGTTTGGTCCATTCATAGATATCTCTAATCAATCTGTTCAGACATGTTATGTCACACTTCTGGAACAGGTGGTACCTGAACCAGGCCTCCTGGCCCAAAGATGGGGACACTACCATTGCACTACAAGAGTCCTTTAATTCCCTATACATATTTAATCTGAAGTCTAAAAGTGAGCAATGAACTCAGTTTGCTTTACCTCACCCATATTCAATTGCTCACAAGTTCCTCTTGATTGGCATTTACCATATGATCATTAGTTTTATTTTAACAAGCAACTTTTCCCCCATTAACTTCTATTAGGATAGCAGAAAAAGTAACAGTATAACATTAGAGGATATCATTACTCATCTATTGTCATTGTTCACCAGCTTGTCCACATGAATATTTCCACAAAATTTAACAGAGAAGAAAACCTGACTTGGATCTAAATAATTAAAAGATAATTGAACCTCAGGTTGAGATGACAACTGAGCCATTTTGAGTCAAGCAGCAAGACTGTGAGGTGAAAACTTTAATAATGAAAGCTTGACCTGGACCGCCAAGTGAAAAGGACAGAAGAGAAACATCAGGGAAAGGGATGGTACATAGCATGAAAGCTGTTAATTGCTTCAACTTTAATAGATTGAAGATGGGAAACTTTCGAAAGGAGAATTGAATTCATGGTGCTAGCTCAACACTGCTTCTTGATGTAGCAACACATCAGAGTGCAGTACAGATGCTGTGGTTTAATTTTCAGTGGTGAATGTAAAACTGTGAAAAATTTGGTGCTTTGTGAGGTTTAAAGTAATAATTATAATTGCAGATGATTTGATCCCATAACTCAAGTATGGGGTGAGTAATAATGAAATGAATGTTTCAAATTTCAGGCGTGCTGATTTCATTAAGACAAAGATGGAAATGGAGAAGATAAATTAAGAGATGAAAGTAGGAAGGGAGGGGAAATGAATAAAAATGAATAGCTGCAATGTGCATAGAAAAGGTTGTAAATGAGAAAAGAAGTCACTTCAAAATCTAAATTTAAATAGCTAAAACAATACTGAGAGGTCACTTGCTCACTTCATAAATTTAACATTGTTGCACTTTCTTGAGCATAAAAAATGCTTCAATAACCTTGCCTTTACATTCAATATCTCTTTTTTTTTCCACTCTAACACAGACCTTCATTTTGTCCATTTCATAGACATCCCTTACTCAACATTTACTACATTTGTAAAATTTCCTTTTTCTGATAAACGTTATTGACATGAAACACTGCATAGAATTATCCCCTCCCTGATGTGGCTTGAACAATGGTGAAAAGGGTGGAAATATAGAAGCAATTAAAAAAAAAGTAGATTTTTAATATCAATGACAATTGTTGAACTCTCCTCATGAGTATTAAATGGTGACTTCAAAACCTTGCCACTGAGTTATGACTACTTTACTTCCATGCATTTGTATCTCATTAAAGACTCAACTCACCTTGCTAACAAATCACTTTAATTTCTCCTTTCTTTCACTGAAAAAACTAGACAACACAAACTCCTACCATGTAACTGAATGCTTGCCCCAGCCATCATGCAAGTCTATCTTCTGCCCAATGTCCATACATGCTCCTTTGACAACATCCTTCTTGAACCCTTCATCTAAGCAAGTCAGCCTGTCCACATCATCATGGCTGCTCTTGGACTAACTATCACATCCACTTTAGCACTTCAACACTTTACTTTGGAACCTGGGGACACTTACAACTTGCAAGCTTCCATCAGTTCACTTTATGTGCAGGGACAGAGGTCAGTCAATTAATCCTTGGGGCTTTGTCAATAATGGAGCGTTTGGGAAAGAGGGCACCTCAAATTTGGAGATGGGCTTCATTGGAGTGGGTTGCTGAGGAACGGTGAGAGTAACAGCGCGGTATTGGAGATGGTATGGTGAGACCTCAAAGTGAATGGGAGGAGAGTAAAAGTTCTTGGGTGGAGCGGGCAGGTATTTGCAGATGTCACAGTAATTCAGGCCTCAACAAGGGGACGGTATAAAGCTAATAATATAATTTCTAAAGCCATGGGAACGATGATAAAGTAGGGACATTAACAGTTATGTAAGGGGGCTGATACCACCCACAGAGTGGAGTAAGAGCTGTTCAGCCTAGGTCAGTAAGAATATTCAGGTCTGAGGTGGACACATAGTAGGAAATCAAAGGTTATGGGAATTATGTAAAATATTGGAGTTGAGGATTATCATATCAGCCATGATGTCATCGAATGATGGAGCAGACTCGATGGGTCAAATGGCCTACTTCTGCTCCTGCATCTTATGGGTTTGACTGAAATGAGAACAAGGCACTTAAAAGTAACATCTGAAGTTTTCATTTCACAAGCACATTCCATCACTACCACTGGAAGACACTGCTGCACTAATGCCAAATTCACACACTGAATTGTAAATAAGAACAAAGAACAGAGAAAATTACAGCACAGGCACAGGCCCTTCGGCCCTCCAAGCCTGCGCCAATCCAGATCCTCTATCTAAACCTGTCGCCTATTTTCCAAGGATCTGTAACCCTCTGCTCCCTGCCCATTCATGTGTCTGTCTAGATACATCTTAAATGACACTATCGTGCCCGCCTCTACCACCTCCGCTGGCAACGCGTTCCAGGCACCCACCACCCTCTGCTTAAAGAACTTTCCACGCATATCTCCCTTAAACTTTTCCCCTCTCACCTTGAAATTGTGATCCCTAGTAATTGAGTCCCCCACTCTGGGAAAAAGCTTCTTGCTATCCACCCTATCTATACCTCTCATGATTTTGTAGACCTCAATCGGGTCCCCCCTCAACCTCCGTCTTTCTAATGTAAATAATCCTAATCTACTCAACCCCTCTTCATAGCTAGCGTCCTCCATACCAGGCAACATCCTGGTGAACCTCCTCTGCACCCTCTCCAAAGCATTCACATCCTTTTGGTAATGTGGCGACCAGATATGCAAAGAAATGGTCTGTAAGTGGAAGAAAATCTTTTCTTTGGGGGAATTACATTAGTGGCTTAATGGCAGAACTCTACTCTCAATGTAGCATGGAAAGCATTGTTTAATGTACATTTAGATAAAATTAGATACCTCAAAGCTCCTTCTAGAAGCATGATAATGATGTCCTTGTGAAGTTTCCATGCCACATTGTAAGAGAATAACGTGAGACATCAATTGACAGATGTGAGGACTCAGGAGTTCCTTCAATAAAATTGTGTCATATTTCTGACATTCCCCACAAATTTTCTGCTCATGGATTTCACATGGAGATCGCCATTGCAGAAGTCCTTTGGCTTTGGTGTGATTACAAAGATAATGTGGAAGGAGACCGCAATTATATCTCCCTCAGCAAGATGAGCAAGAACAGCAACACACAGCCTCCAGAGATAGAAAAAGCAGATGACCATCTATTAAGAGCCACATGTTATGATCTTGCATCCACTGCCTTTCTGAAAGACAGTTCAGGCATCGATTAAAGCCATCCTGGTTTATCACATGCTGGAGCAGGACATGTTTTCAGGAGTTTAGATGGTCACAGTTATTCTGAGGTTTTACTGCATCAACTTCTTTAAAGCAGCAATTGGAGACATGTATGGCATCTCCCAATCCTTAACTCAGAAATGCAAATGGGGCGTTGCTTATGCTATTTTCTCCAGATCATAGCTGTTCATATCCTTTCCCCATGATTAGGGCATCCAACAGCCAATGCATTGCAACTGTTCACTGTCACAGGGAGAGGGTGTGATTGACTGCACCCACTTCACTTTGAGAACCTGCCGAGTTCATCAACAGAAAAGGCTCCCACTCCAAGAATGTTCAAACGAAAAAATGATCATTGATGCCAAATTGTGAAGGCCTATTCCAGCTTTATTTTCACTTAGTCCAGAGATAGATGTTGAGCTAAGGACTGCCATCACTGGCCTTGTTTTGGAGGTTTGTTGGATGCATTAATGCCTGCATTAGAGAGCAAATAAGTTGTATAAGAGGGCTAAAAGCTTGTGCTTTTAATAATGACTCAGCACTAGAGGTAATGGGAGGGCAGCACAGCACAATGAAGCTTATTAAGATGCCATTTATCTCATTGACCCTCTATGGCATGGTTATTCCCCTGCACTGTGGAGATAACACTGACACATGTGGTGACTCGTAACAAGCTGTCAGCATCAGCTGGTGTGGCTTCCTCTTCTCCTCTGCACCAGTGAAGAACTGCACTGCCAGTTTCCCCTTCTAGGCCATGTTCACCTTCTGTCCATCAATGAACAGGGCGTTGGATTCCAAATGTTCGTTCAGGAGCCCTTCAAAGATAGTGCAGACAATAAGAGTGCCAGTCTTTTGCTCACTAAGTGGTAAGGTGCTGTGGGAATGGTGTGTGATAAGATGAGTCTAGAATGGGGCATGAGAGGTGCCATGGAGCAGGCAATTAATGATGTGAGATAACAAGGTGTAGAGCTGGATGAACACAGCAGGCCAAGCAGCATCAGAGGAGCAGGAAAGCTGATGTTTCGGGCCTAGACCTTGCAGTTCCTACTATCTCTGAAACAATTAATGATGTGAATCCGGTAAAATATGGCAAGGGCACTCACCCGACCTCACAGCCCTAAGCCTACCAAACAAACTCAGCCCAGTGTGTAGAACAGGTTGTTCATCCTCTCCATATCCATTCCTCACCCCCTGCAGCATTTTTACATTCCTGCCCAAGGTGATTTTAGCCTGCCTTTAGACACTAATAAAAGTATTTTTTGACAGTGATCTGCCAATGGTTATTTAACATCTGGCATTGTCGTTTCCTCATCTGTCAGTAGGCTGTTGGATTAGTTAGTTCATTCTCTCTAGGGATGTGTTTCCGCACATCTTTAGTGTCTGAAGTCTGTATTTCTAAAAGCCTCTACAATTATCCCTTAAGTCATTACACATTGTAGGAGGGCAAGCGTTAAAGTATTGTTGAGGCTCTTGAATGCGGGCGCAGAGCAGTAGGTTTGGCTTTGCAGAATTTGTGATCTTGTACGTGCACTGTCAGAGCAACCAAATCATTTAAAGGGCGAAAATATTCTTCTCATTCTTCTTAGCTTCTCAGTGGAAACACGAGGATTATTTTAGTTGATGAATATGTAAGCGATGGAAATTACGAGCCTCTTAAGTGCGGATGTTAACTGGAGTGAGTTAGAGCAGCCTGCCCCGACTCAGAAGGCCAGTCCCTGCCAATCCCACACCCCCATCAAATAAATTTGACTATATAACCTAAACTGACATTTCTATGCAATACAACAAATGCTTCATTGACAGGGGTGCGGCCTTCTTGAGGATGAGCTTTTGGCTCAGCGGCAAAACTCCTTGTGACTGGAGAAGTGACTGAATTCGGAATTCCAGCAGACTAGCCAGTTACAGCACATTACAGAAGTCTGTGCATGCTGTGTAGAGCTAACTAACCAATCGACTGGTGAAATTATGGTCTTGGCATAGAAGAGAGTAGAGAAAGAGTATTCACGACGTGAACTTTTACACTGATAACCTGCCCTTTGAATCCATCCACTATTTCCTTACAAACAAAGGGAAAGAACCACTTAGCTTACATGCTGGGAAACGTATGCCATCAAGAAGCAATTCAAGACTGTCAGGCAAGATAATGGGGAACAAATCCTCGTTAATGAAGGGTTTACAAAAGCCTATATTGCCCTCATAATTCTTTGATGTTATTGCAAGGGAGGGTTATGCGTGTTCTGTATCTGAACTTTCCGAAAGCATTTCATGAGATTCCTCGGGCTAGATTTACAACAGAAGTGAAAGCCCATATGCTTCAAGATGAAATTATTAATTTTGAGATAATAGGAAAAGTGGGCAGCATTGATGATAATTAATCTAATTGAGCAGCTGTGACCAAGAGAGTCCCCTTGGAACTGATCTTTTCTACACCCACTGCTATTCATAATGATACTTATTAATGATTCTGCATAGATGTCCCGAAAAAAAAATATTGCAAGCGCAATATCTGAGTTTGTGAATAATTATTTATTGGTTAAGAAATCAGAGTGCTCCAGAATAAATGGAAAAGATTTCATTAGACTGGCCTGTCAATGAGTTGCTGAAATTTATATATCTGCCCTCATGTAGGGGTAAATAATCACTTGTGATTTATTTAAATGATGAAGAGAATCAATGTGGAGTTATGAGGAAACGAGCTTGGAAAATGTTATTCAATAAATACAGGGCCATCATTATAAACTAAGGAAATAAAAGACAAAATGCTTGAATAAACACAGCAAATCAGTCAATATCTATAAAGTGAGTGAACAGTTATTGAAATCTTTACTGTAAGTTTATAAACCTGGAATTCCAAAAGTGGTGAAAATCCATAATGGCCATGCAATAACTGAATTAGTAGTGTATTCTATAGCGTTAACACCATAAACCTGTTGATGCTGTAGAAAAGGGTATTGATAGCCTCTTGATTCAATTTGGTTTAAAAGGATACAAACTTCTCTGCAAAGTTTCCTTTTTCATATGTCATAACAAAATAGCTATCTGTCTTTGCTCACATCCTCATTTCGAAGGGATGGGCCATGGACTTCCACTGGAACGGTCCTCACTTATGGGCAAAGTACTCCATTGGTCTGCCATTGCCTTCTGCATAATAGATGACAAGGAAACTTTTCTGTCCTTAACACAGGCCGTCAAGGGTATTGGAATGGATTACAGGTTTCTAGTTTGGCCACATTGTACAAATGTACCTTTCATGGCCAATAAGTCCTGACATAGGGCACACACTCAGAACTTCTCTGCCACTATTAAGGATGCTACAATTGTGTCACATGACATACTTGCTATAATACTGCATCAAACAATTAATAGTAGTAAATACTTTGATTATTTGCAATACTACAGTCCAAGAATGGACGATTAATATAGTAGAAGGATGGATGAAATAAATATTTCTCATTGTTGAGATATGAAAAGTCAGCCACATATTCTACCCTGGATCTTGGATGAGCAGTTGTTCTGAGTCTGCAACATTTTCGATTGCTTCTTTTCTGTCAAGTTATCTGCAGCTTTATGCTGTGGATTTGCATCAATAAAGATTTTAAATTCAATTTTCAAACTATTGGGTTCTCTGAAATCAGCTAAAATTTAATTCATTATCCATAATTATCTTGCAAATTCTTTTAGCTATGGTAGAAAAAAAATCATATTCTACTTTCTTCCTTCATACTTACTGACTGTTCTATGTATTTCAATTATGTTCTGTTTTATTTTAGATCTGCACTTTATTTCATATTAACATATTTTCTTTGTCAACCAACAATTCATGTAGTACTTAAGATTTACTTATATCTGAGACCATAGTCATCTCTTATCTGTACGACAAACCCACTGGGGTGACACAATGAAAATCAAGCCCTGCTCTTCCAGGAGTTCTCACAAAGGCTAAAGATTTTAAAATAATTACTTAGAATTCCCCAATTTACCTGATTTCCAGACCAAGGTTGATAGAAAGCACGGAGCAGGTTTTTGTACGGAATAAGAATTAAAATTTATTGTAAGTAATCAGACATTTTTATCAACAGCATAAAACATCACAAATTAAAACTCTAATCCCCTTATAAACGCCCCCCCAACTACCCTTCCCACATACAGAGGCGCATGCGCGCGCGCGCGCACACACACAAACATAGGGAAGGAAGAAAACAGTTCAGTAATCTTCGTTCACACAGTCTATGTAAGGTAGACCATTTAGAACTGCGATGAGATAAAATGTGGTGAACCTCTGGAATTCTCTACTGCAGAAGGCTGTGGAGGCCAAGTCACTGAATAAATTCAAGAAAGCAACAGGTGAATTTTTAGATTTCAAAGGCATCAAGTGTTGTTAGAAGAAAGCAGAAATATGGTACTGAGATAGAGGATCAACTATGATCATATTGAACGGTGCAGCAGGTTTGAAGGGCTGAATGACTTATCCCAGTCCTAGTTTCTATGTTTCTACATTTACTTATCCAAATGCTTCCATTAGTCGAACAGAGGTACAGGATGGCTTGTTCATTTATAAAACATCTCTGAATTAGTGATTAAAAGTTACAGCTTATGGCAACTGCTGAAGGAAATGTAAGATGGTTTTCTTTAGGTTTAAAATGAGTTTAGACTTCAGAGGACAGGCAGCTCCTTTGCTGGTGGAGATATGATCAATCCTGTGCATCTTGTTGCCAGTCCCAAGCTGTGCAGAAGAAAAGAAAATTCTTCCCGAAGATTTTCAGGAAAACAGTTGGATCAGCATTTCAGTTTTCTCAGTGGACCCTCAGCAGGGTTTTCTAAGAAAGGGGAGGATGCGTTGTGTACCTTCTCACTCTCAGCAAGGTAGTACCCCAATAGACCTCCAAACAATATCAAAAACAAAAACTGACTCCTGACAGCTATGCACAAATGCATGTGATTTCTTGTAGGTAGTACCACACAGTTAGCTCAAGTCATGTGAGTTATCAGAAGTGTCTTTAAAAAAACATTTTCCAGTATTGTCCTTTTAGTTACCCATTTAAAACAAAGGCGTCCAATAACTTCACAGTTTTGATTTCAAATAAACCACTATCCATAATCTTTTAGACACAACTTTTAAAAAGTTGTATTAAGAATGAATCATCTTCCTAACAATGTCAACCTGAAATGTCACTCAGATCCATGTGCAGTAGATCCTGAATCATGTTGAGGGGCTACAGGATGGTACCAAGATAGGGAGGAGTGAGGAAATTGAGGGATTTATTTAAAAATTAAATGTGGAGCATTGTGTTCCACGAGCCAATTTTGATCAATAAAGGTGAGAGGCAGACGGCATTAGTTTGGAATGGCATCATGGTTGGTGCAGACATGGTGGGCCAAAGGGTCTGTTCCTGTGCTGTACTGTTCTCCATATGTGATGGATGAATGGAATGCAGAATGGTACAGGTTATGGAAGTGTGAATTTGGATTAACTGATGATTTTGGTCCTTGGTGGGTGGATAGCCAGTGAGGAGACCATTGAATTGGTCAGATTAGAAGTGGCAAAGGTATAGACGAAAATTGAAGTACAGGAGCTAAGTGAGGCATTCTTACTGAAGTATTCTTTGTGAATATGGGAATGGAAGCTCAGGTCTGGGTCAGCTTGCAAACAGTCTGGATCTGAGAGAGATAGTAGGAACTGAGAGACAGTGTCTGGAGAGGGGGAGGAGTTGTTTATGAGATTTCGGAATTTTTGGCAGTACCAAAGATAATAGGTGAAGTCTTCCTGAAGCTGAACAAGAAGAAATTGCATTTATCCAAAACTAAATGTGGCAAAAACAACATGGTAGCATTAAGACATTGGAGTGATTGAGGGGTTGCTGGAGGGATACAGTTGGATGTATTTGGCTTATAGAAGATGAAATTGTGTCTATGTATAATCTTGCCAAAGGTGAGTATGCAGATTTATAATTCTCATGCTCTTTTAAGGTCACACTTTAATCACTTCTAACTCTTCACTTAGTCCTCTCACAACTGTTTATTTAAACTTTAAGTCTGTGGCCAAAGTGTTGACAGTGATTCCTAATATCTTTTTCTTTGGATTGATGACCTTGTTTGTTTTGTCTACACTTCGAGTTATGTGGCAGCTAGGAGATAAATGTAAGTTATTATTATTGAAAAGGGATTTGGGGGTGTCCTGAGATCAATATATGCAATACCTGATCACTATCTCCCCATGTCATCCTTCAGCACAGTAAGGGGATACAGATTATTCACTGATGGTTTTCCCTGTTGATGGATGGAGAGACCAGACTGTTTCAATCTGAAGTGAAATATATTGCAGCTATTGCCATTTACATAAATCTGGCTTAAGTTTTAAGTAATTCACTTGCCATGTCCCAAAGCAATCTATGCAGAAACAGCATAAGAAATGGCCTTAGCTGTTTAGTTTGACATACCCATCTGCCACTGGTGGAAATTTGCACAAGACAGAGGGTGGATGTGTATAATTGACTTAGTTATGCACCACTATCCCACAGGGCTCACCAATTAAGATGCCAGTATAAAGAGAGTTAGCACTAGCTACCCAATATGCTGCATTGGCATTGTGTCAAAACTGAGGGGAGTTAGAAGTTATATTTAAATAGAAAATTTTCAAGGATTGAAAAAAGTTGTCAGATGTTTAAGTGTTCAGCTTTTATTATACTTCTATTGATTTCATTTTAAATTGTTTCAGTTTGTGAAAATTTGGATTGCTGAAAGGTATTTGAAGCATTTCTTCTGTGGGAAAACATAATTTAAGTGTAACACTTAACAATTTTGCACATTTGCATTGCTCTTTGATTCACAGAATCATAAGCAATTCAGAACATTCTGTGATGATTAACCTCTGCCAGGGAAAGAGAAGATACTGAAGATGGAGCAATGTTGAAATGGCTTTGATATCTGGGGAAAAAAAAAACTCTTTAGAGTTGATTTTCTTTCAAAACCAAAACAACCTTGAACCATCCAATCATTTACATTCATGATATTTAACATAGTTAGGCTGTCCTTCGTAAAATGAATTAATCGTCATTTTGTACCTGGAATCTAACACTCAGTTGAGTTGTAAAGTTTAAAGTAATGTTTAAATAATTGAAAAATTTATTATTCAAATTATTTACAGTCAGTGATAAGGAGTTTCCTTTGAAGACAGGCTGTTTATACCAAATCCACAGTAATGGACAAAATTGGCACTAGCTTTAAGGTTAACAGCACTCTATGAGGTGAATGAAAACAGACATTCACAAATACAGCTTAAGCTCTTTCAAGTGGTAAATGAGGCTTTTCAGTTCAACTGTGAAAAACCACCAAAGCCTTGGACCTTGCTGCAGGGAAGTGCACAATACTTGCTAAAAAATAAAATGCTGATACTCTCAAATTTTCTTGCGGTAGTTTAGTAGAGGGAATAGAGAATATCTTCTGAGCCAATCCATAATGCTCTGGAAGTGAATATGGAATCATACTACTGACATGATACCAAGAATTCTGTTATTCACATCAAAGAAGCTGCAAAGCCCACAGAGAAATGTTAAGAAAACAATCTTATGAGAGGTCAATGTTACTTTTATGCAACAGTCTGATGTAGAGGCAACAAGTCTACACATTATTAACAGAATATGAGGAAGTACTCTATCTGGAAAGTAAAAGAAAAGGTGTTGAGTATGTATTAATCATGTATTTTTAATTCATTTGGCTTTGGTGTAAGAGCCATAACTCATTAAGTTAGAAACATCAGGTGGAATCTTCTGGTGCAGGAGGCAGTCACTTGGAGGCAGGACAGCAACTTATTTAGGTGAGGTGGAGATGTCTAGAACCCAACTGGCTTCCCAACTTCACCTGAATTAAGGTCCTAGTGGGAAGGCCCAAGCATGACCTTCTCAACCCACCAACAACTGAGAGCTTTAAGTGGCCAATTAATGATCACTTAAGGGCCTAGTCCTAACTGAGCTGTGATTACTTCTATTCCAGGTGGGAAAAATAGGAGACTGCCAACCCAGCTTAGCATAGGCAGACTAGTCAGTTAGGCGAGGGTGAATGTTCCCATTCAGTACTAATTTATGCAGTGTTCAGAGACGAGACACAGGGCAAGAGTTGCTATTGAGCGCTACACCTCTGCCCTTTCTTCTAATTCATTACTGCCTCTTTGCTCAGAAACTACACTGACCAAAAATACTTGCCTGACAGCTTGGTCCTTGCAATCTTGCTCGTTCTTACCATAGCAACCACATCTTTCTCGATGGCACTGCCATGTGCAAGAGTTCTGGCCTCTGATTGGCTCGTAGCTCTCGTGGCAGTACCTCTACCCCCTGGGGACTTGATTTCAGAGAAAGACCCACTTTCCAAGTTGCTTGGTTGTAGAAAGAAACAGTGGTCCTTTTCATGAAGAGTCAGCTCAGACACCTCATCACCGTTTAAGCATGTGAGCAAGACATCAGACAAAACTGTAGATTTCACCCATAATTATCATTTAACTAATCTATTTCTCAAGCCTCTTCCACTTTTCGACTAGACCATGATTGATCTAGCCACAACAAGTGTTCAAGGTGAGAGAACTGCCAGTTTTGATTATCTTTTGTGAAGAATATTTCTTTGAGCGTGTTCTTTAATGGTCTATCTATTGTTATATCATGTCTAATGATCAATATGTCAGTATACCATTAAGAGACAAGTTCATGATAATCATCACTAGATGATAAGTTAGGTCTTGATGATATATCAAGATTCTATCTTAACACATGCCACTTGAAGCATAACATGCTAATGATAGCATTCTGTTTTTAGTAACTGAATAGTTTCATAGAATCATAGAATCCCCACAGTGTAGGGACAGGCCCTTCGGCCCAACAAGTCCACACCGACCCTTGGAGAATCCCACCCAGAGCCATCCCCCTATCCCACCTAAGCTACACATCCCTGAACACTATGGGCAATTTAGCAAAGCCAATCTACCTAATCTGCACATCCTTGGACTGTGGGAGGAATCTGGAGCACCGGAGGAAACCCATGCAAACACGGGGAGAATGTGCAAACTCCACACAGACAGTGGCCCGAGGGTGGAATCAAACTTGGGTCCCTGGCGCTGTGAGGCATCAGTGAGGCAGCAGTGTTAACCACTGAGCCAACGTGCCATAGTAGACCAGATACGACATATCAATGAGTCATAGAGTCATACAGCTTGGAAAGAGACCCTTTGATCCAACCAGTCCATGTTAAATATAATCCCAAACTAAATTAGTCCCAACAGCTTGCTCCTGGCCCATATCCCTCCAGACCTTTCCCATTCATGTATCTATCCAAATGCCTTTTAAACATTGGAATTGTACACACATCCAACACTTCCTCAGGAAGTTCATTCCACATGCAAACCATTCTCTGTTTGAAAATTTGCCCCTAATGTCTTTTTTTAAATCTCTCCTCTCACCTTAAAAAATGTGCCCCTCATCTTGAGGTCCCACATCCTAGGGGGAAGGCAACTACCATTAATGCTATCCATAGCCCTCATTATTTTATAGAAGTCTATAAGGCTGTCTCTCAACCTCCTACGGTGTCATTAAAAAAAGTCAAAATCTAACATCTGTATGCAACAGTGAGCTGTTAGAAGTATCTGTTGGATCTTTTAATACCATGTTTACCCTGTCTAGATTTTTATGTTATAGGAAGCATTATAAGTATTTCCCCAAACAAAAATAGAAATTGCTGGAAAAACTCAGCATCTGTGAAGAGAAAGAAGAGTTAATGTTTCGGGTCCAGTTACCTTTTTTCAGAACTGATAGTAGCTAGGAAAAGATTGGTATACATGCTGAAGATGGAATGGAGGAGGAGTTTGAGTAAATGACAGTTGGAGATGAAGCCCAGATGGAGAAAGAGAGAGAAAAGCAGTTGGGCAGTCAAAGGAATGGGTAAAGGTCAGCCTGGGAGAAGCAATAGCTGCTAATGGGGACCATTAGTGACTGAAAATGGGTTGGTTGTACTAGCTCTCTGTGTGATGACAAGGCCTGGTGTGTGGGGCTGGGGGAAAGACATGGGAGAACGTGCTCAGGCCCTAAAATTAGTAAAATCAACATTGAGTCCAGAAGTATGCAGTGTCCTCAAGGAGAAGATAAGATGCTATGCTGAGCTTTGCTGGAACACTGCAGCAAGCCCAAGGCAGAAATGTTGGCGAGGGAACATGGTGGTTTGTAGACATGGCCGGCAACAGGAAGCTCAGGATCATTTTTGCAGACAGAATGACATGTTCTGCAAAGTGATCACCCAGTCTGGATTTTGTCTCGCTTATATAGGGGAGACAACAATGTGAGCAGTGAATACAGTAGGCTACATTGTGTGAAGTGCAGGTAAATTGCTGCTTCACCTGGAAGGTGTGTCTGGGGCCTCAGATAGTGAGGAAGGAGGACGTAATGGGCAGATATTACACTTTCTGCGATTTCAAGGGAAGGTAACATGGCGCTGTGGGTAGGTATTGGAAGTGGAGGAGGGGTGGACTAGGGTGTCCTGGAGGCAATGGTTCCTGTGTAGGAGAATATGTGCCTGGTGGTGTCATCCTGCTGGAGATGGTGGAAATGGCAGCTCATGATCCTTATTTCCATCTCAGGTATACCATCCTGAGGCAAAACATGCGTCAGCTAAAAATTCAAATAATGCCCCCTGTTCGGAATTGGCTTTTCAGATAAACTCATTCTGTCCATTTCTTCCTGGGTACAATTATTTATCCTAATCATTGATTAGATCATCATTTAATAAATTTTGTTTAATGGAATAAAAACATATTCTATTCAGGCTATGACATTAATTTAATTCTTTCAGCCCTTTTAGCACAAGAGAAGCCATATGCTACTGTGGTCTATTGTTATTCTGAAAAAGTACATGTTGAAATTGCATTAGCACATCCCAATCTGATGGTATACACAGCTTTGGGGTGGAGAATTAGGATATCTTGCACAAAGTCCTGTTGGAATGAATGTGTCATCTCTCACTTCTTCTATGCCAAACTTGTTTATGTCAATTGCACCAATTAATATTATGCAATAAACTATACTTTGTTATGTAAGACAAGTGACTCTTCTTGTTAAGATTCTCTAGTGGTTTGCCATCTACAGGGCTTTAGGCTCAAAATAGAAAAGTAGATTTTCCCTCCTACTTCAGAGGTATGTAATAACATCTCTAAACAGATTGATTAAAAACAAATTGAAAAAGATGGATTATTTCCATTGTATTTCTGTAAATTTCTATTGACCATTAGAATTTGTTTGTGTAACAGGGTCCCACTTCACTGTATAACGTGATTACAGTTTATTTAAAAGAGTTCAAAGGAGGATTGGTGACAGAAAACTGCCCCAACACAAGCCATCAGTCATTGATACTTAGTGTGCAATATAATATGGTGATCAAGCACCATTACTAGAATACCTGAGGGTAACAAAAGTGGACAGAATCCATTTGACTCAAAAGAAAAACACAACTTTGAAGACAAATAAATATACCATCTTAAGAACATTAAAACTTAAAGAAGAAACAGTCAGCAGGTGAAACATGAATATCAACAAACCATTTGCAGCCCTCATAGAAGAAGCAATAGGAAGGAAGCAGCACATCAGATGAAAACCTTCATATCAGAGCTTGCGAGGGGTGCAGTGAAAATAGTGGAGCTTAGGAAAAGAGTAAATGCTAGCCACACCGGAAAGACACAGAGACCTTAGAAATGAAGGGTTCTGTGAGAATGATTCAGAACCCTCGGATTAAAGTTAGAGATCCTAACTAGGAAATAGCTCAAAGATCTGATCGAGAAAGAAAGAATGTGAAAGGGAATATTTGCCCTTCAAAGTGAGCATACTGTCCATTGTGAGTAGGCCCCACGAGACATAGCAACAGTAGACAGAACAAGGATGAGAAAGTTAATTCATACTGAGGCTTCAGTATCAGAAAGGTGGTAAAACCTATTTAAGGGAACATAAAGCAGATTTTAATGATTAAAGAAAGGGTCTAACAGAAGAAGAAAGTTGGGCAATCTTGAGAAGATCAGACCACATAATTTAAAATGTGATTTAGGCATGAAAACTTATTAAAGTTGTAGCCATTGAAAATTATGTACAGATATTGTGTAAGGGGATATAAATTTCATTTTGTGGGATGATAGAAGGTGGGATGGGGGTGCAGAATGTCTATCTATTGACCTGTAAGGAAGTGGGTAAATTCACTTTTGCCTGCAGAAGACTGAAAACTTTTCAAAAGGTGGAAATCCACCTCTAAGTAGTGCAACAATACAGAATTGTCATTTATTACAATTTGACGCCTGAAAATCTTTGAGAAACAAAACTTTAGATACAGAATACTTCAAAATGAAACACCAGGTTTGAAATTGAGCACATTAACACGTCATCATTTTCAACAGACCCGATAATGGATGATGTTTGTGAATCACCAAAATAGCAAAGATTTTTGATGAAATTTTAAAAGCTTCTACTAATTACTTGAATCTGAGAACAAACAAAAATCTTGAAAGGTAAAGATTTAAAAAAAGAGTTCAGCTTCCTGGAGAAATCCATAGATAATTCCATGAATGAGTCCTATAGATTAGTAGACAAGGGTGACAATGGAGCAATGAAATCAGAATTCATAAAATACAGAGACAACAAGGTGCAGGGCTGGATGAACACAGCAGGCCAAGCAGCA
>NC_063336.1:25976137-26006395 GCF_021869965.1 Rhincodon typus
TGCTGCTTGGCCTGCTGTGTTCATCCAGCCCTGCACCTTGTTGTCTCGGATTCTCCAGCATCTGCAGTTCCTACTATCTCTGATTCGATTCATAAAATACAGAACTATTTTTGGAATTTTAATGATTCTTAGTTAACTGTGTTGTAGTCTCAGGAAGTCTTAATTTTTGAAAATGCTATTTGAAGCTGTGGGTCTTGCTAGTCCCCAAAGCCTACAGCTTTTGAAGAAGGCAGTCCACTCCCACTTTCCCCAGGCAATTAGGGATGGGCAAAAAATACTGGCCAAGCCAATGATGCCCAAATTCCATGAATAAATATTTAAATGTAGAAACCAGAAATACATTCTATTACTTTAATTGTAAGTATTGGTATCATGCAATGTATTACATAAGATGAGTGCTCTTTTGTTAAAACTCTCCTGTGGTTTATTCTCTACCACTGGTAATTAAAGAGACCTATAGGCCCAGCATTAATTCCCTATCAGCCAGTGCTATTAATGGTACAAAAGACTAACCTGCTCACTGGCATTCATTTCGGGCTCTGCCAGGTACACTCAGCTCTTGACCTCTTTAGGGTCTTGGTCCAATCATAGTAAAACAGCTGAACTCCAAAGGTGAGAAGTGAGTGATTGCCCTTGACATCAAGGCCACATTTGACCAAATGTGGCTTCTAGGAGCTGGAGCAAAACTTCAGTGAATGGGAATCGGGGGAAACCATTCTGCTTGTACAATGAAAGATGCTTGTCGTTGTTGAAATGTAAACTAGGCCAGGACATCTCTGCAGTAGTTCTTCAGGATATTGTCCTAATCAGGGTGCTTGACAACCATCTCCAGCTGCTTCATCAATGACCTTCCCTCCAACCTAAGGCCTGAAGTGGCAATGTGCATTCATTAGCAAACAATGTTCAGCACCATTTATGACTCCTCAGATACTGAAGCTGTCCATGGCCAAATGCAGCAAGACCTGACAATTATCAAATAATATTCAGAACACGCAAGTATCAGACAATGACTATCGCACAGAAGATAAGAACAGGAGTAGGCCATTCAACCCTTTGAGCATGCTCCGCTATTTAATATGATCATGGCTGATCAATAATCTTAATACCTACATCCCATCCTTCTTCCATAATTGCTTGATCCCTTTAGGCACAAGAACTGTATCTACCATCTCCTTGAAAACACAATGTTTTGGCCTTAACACTTTCTATGGTAATGAACTCCACATGCTCACCACTCTCTGTGTGAAGAAATTTCTCCTCGTCTCAGTACTAAAATGTTTACCTCTTGTCCTTAAACTATGGCCCTTGGTTTTGGACTCACCCATCTCCAACAAGAGACATTCTAACCATCTCCACTTGACATTCAAAGGCATTGCTTTCAATGAATCCTCCACTATCAACTTCTGGGGTTAACATTGACCAGAAACTGATCTGGCCTTGCTATATAAATACTATTGTTACAAGAAGAGGTTTGAGGCTAGGCTTGGTGGAGTTATGTATAGCGTGGAGGGCTGTTGTAGGTTACAACAGGATATTGACAGAATGCAGAGCTGGACAAAGAAGTGGCAGATGGAATTCAACCCAGAAAAGTGTGAAGTGATTCATTTTGGAAGGTCAAATTTGAATGCAGAATATATGGTTAATGGCAGGATCCTTAGCAGTTTGGAGAAACAGAGGGATCTTGGGGTCACATCCATTGATCCCCCAAAGTTGCTACTCAAGTTGATAGGGTTGTCAAGAAGGCGTATAGTGTGTTGGCTTTCATTGGCAGGGGAATTGAGTTTAAGAGCAATGAGGATATGTTGTAGCTCTATAAAACCTTGGTTAGACCACACTTGGAGTATTGTGTTCAGTTCTGGTCTCCTCATTATAGGAAGGATGTGGAAGCTTTAGAGAGGGTGCAGAGGAGATTTATCAGGATGCTGCCTGGACTGGAGGCCAGGTCTTATGAGGAAAGGTTGAGGGAGCTAGGGCTTTTTTCATTGGAGTGAAGAAGGATGAGAGGTGACTTGATAGAGGTGTACAAGATGATGAGAGGCATAGATAGAGTGGATAGTCAGAGACTTTTTCCCAGGGCGGAAGTGACTATTACGAGGGGGCATAATTTTAAGATGATTGGAGGAAGGTATCAGGGAGATGTCAGAGGTATGTTCTTCATACAGAGAGTGGTGGGTGTGTGGAATGCGCTGCCGGCAGTGGTAGTGGAGTCAGATACTTTAGAGACTTTTAAATGACTCTTGGATAGGCACATGGAGGATAGTATAATGTAGGGTATGCAGGGTAGTTTGATCTTAGTAGGACAATAGATCGGCACAACATTGTGGGCCGAAGAGCCTGTACTGTGCTATACTGTTCTATGTTCTGTGTTCTATGTATGAATCCTGTGGTGAGTAACTCACCTCCTAATGCCCAAAGCCTATCCATTATCTACAAGGCATAAGTCGAAGTATGAATGAATATTCCTCGTGTGACTGGATGAATGCAGCTCCAACAACACTCAAGAAGTTTAAAACCATCTGGGACAAAGCACTCATGCTTGACACCCCCTTCGACATTCCCCTCACACTGATGTAGAGTGGCAACAATGCATACCATCTACAAGATGAAGTACAGCAGCTCATCAAGCATCCACCGATAGAACCTTCCACACTTGCAACCTCTGCCACATAGAAGGACAAGGGCAGCAGATATATGAAAGAACATTACCTGCAAGGTCTCTTCCAAGACACTCATCATTCTGACTGGGAGCTCTGTTACCATTCCTTCAATGTTGCTGAGTCAAAATCCTGCAACTTCCTTTCTATGCCCTAAGAACTACAACGGTTCAAGGAGACAACTAACCACCACCTCCTCCAAGGCAATTACGAATAAAAAATAAATGCTGACCTAATCAGTGATGCCTACATCCCATGAGCAAATTTAAAAAAGACTTATGCATTTCATTTTCACGATTCGACATTGATACCTGCACAAATAGTGCAATGCAGACTAGTGCTCAGGGATGTACACCTTATTGTTATGGAGGTACTGCAAACAATCCAAAATGTAACAGTCACTAGCCCCCACATACTTTGAACAAGATGTTTCCTGAGAAATTTGGGGATCCATGCAAAACGTGATCTGGATCTTGTCAGTCAGAACACAGCCTCCTGCAGTACCATAAGGACAGGCATCTGGCTTTCGTATCTATGCCAGTAACAGGACAGCTTGTAGCTCTCTGGCTCTGGAGTCAAAAGCATGTTAGGGTCTGCGATGGCAGAAAAGATATTGCTACAGCTGTTGCTGCACTCGCATTTTCATTATTTCCATCAAGTTTTAATACAGCCGGCCTTACATTATCTTATAATGCAGAAGGGACAAGCACTCTGGCATACAATGTCGTATGATAGGAATAAAGATAGTGATGGCATTAACATTTGACATGTGGTAATTTTTATTATCAGTGAGCAAATGGGGGTAATAATGGTAAGAATACATTTAAGAATGACGCATGTGGACTGCAGCTAAATGAAAAGGGAGCTTGATTAAATGGATTGAAAAGATAGTGACCTATAGGGTTTAGCCATAAGTGCTAATAGGCTGACTAAACATTCAATATGACGAGCTGGAGACATATGCACATTTTCGTATGGAAGCATTGGCTCACCACACTGATAAAGAACTCCAACACCAGGTCTGAAACAGGCCGCAGAAAGTATTTCTAAGGGAGACAAAATTTATGAGATCTTACAGTAATGGTTTGGAGGTGTCGCCATAGCCAAAATCACTACAGATTCTAGTGCCATTGAACACATCCAATGAAGGTTTAATGTTGGGCCAAATCTTCCAATGAGGATTGGAATCATTGTTTCTGATGCTCACCAGAGGGAAAATGACCCTATTACCTGAGGTTGACTTTCCTGTCTAAACCTCTGATGAATGGTCCTGACGAACTCCTCAGTGCAGTGAACCTTGGAGGGAACAGCAAAGAAGATCTTAACATGAGCTGTTGTATTCTGGTCAGTGTTTAAGGTCCAGAGCTTCACAGAGTGTTAGTGAATGAAGGCATGAGTGAACAGGCATGTGTGGGTGAATATATAGGTGTGCAATTGGTTTGGTCAGCAAGTTAAGTGAATAAGTGGGTAGATCGGTGAGATATGTCATAAATGGATAGGGTGGCTACTTGGTCAGGTGGATGAGATGGTGATAGGGTACCAACTGGATATAAATGCAGCTGTATTGGCATTTGGGTAGGTAGGGTGGGCAGGTGGGTAAGACAGTAACATCAGAGGCAGTCAAGTGATCTGAGAATAAGTGGGAAAGTCACATGGTGGTGGTTCGTCATATCAATTCACTGGAAACTGGGGATCAAGGGGTAGTCAGGGAAGGGAGGCTGAGGCACAAGGATGGGAGATCAACTGCATAATTATCCAGCATTTAGACTAGAATTTTTCCATCAGCATTTCTGGAGTAACTATTGAGGAAAATTAATCAGAACCACCTGAAGTCCTTAACTCTACCTCAACGGTGCCAAGGAGAAAGGAAAACATCCATCAGAAATTCAGACTTCCTGAGTGATTCTTATGGAATCAGCACATTGAGCCTTCTATGGGTTTCCAATGTACATTTGCATCATATGCCTAGTCTCTAATGAACTGCAGACTGGAAAATCTGACCAATATTGTCATAATAAATTGAGGTTAAACATGTGGATGTGATGGGCTGAAGGGCCTTTTCCTGTGCTGTAGATCTCTCTGACCACTGAGCAGTGGAGGTGATGAGAGGCTGTTTGGTACATGCATGTATATCATCAGCTCTGATCTAGACTCTTGGAAAATTTGTTACACTGTAAAACTTAGAGTGCACATTTTTTTTTGCTGGACATGAAATACAAGTAAAAGAAAACAGTAGTTAAAAAACAAAATTGGGCAGTGGTGGCATAATGACTAGTGATCCAGAATCCCATTCAAATATTCCAGGAGCAAGTGTTCAAATCCTAGCAGGGGGAGGTGGTGTAATTTGGATTTGATATAAATATGGAATAAAAGATTAGACTAATAGGTACCTTGAAACCAGTGTCAGTTGTCATACTGACCCATCTGGTTCACTAATATCCTTCAGGGAAGGAGATCCGCAGTCCTCACTTGGTCTGGCCTACATGTAACTCCAGGTCCACAGCAATGTAATTGATTCTTAATTATCCTCTGGTCAGTTGGGAAGGACAATGGTCTTATGGACAATAAGTACAGGCCTAGCTGGCACATATACCATGAATTAATTAAAAGAAAAAACACACAAAAGAATAGAGCTGGACTTTGTTCTACAATTCTGCTTGAAATCAAATAGAATAGCATTAGAAAATGAGCCAAGATCAAATGACATGTTGATCAAGCACTCGTCTTTGCTAACCTTCTCATCCCTACCTGCTGCAAGCAAATTACCAGTTTGGAGGCAGGACTTAGAATCATAAAATCATAGAATTTTACAGTACGGAAGGAGACTAATTGACATAAAGTGTCTGTATCAGCTCCCAAAGGAGCTATCCAGTTAGTCCCATTCTTCCTTAATAAAATGCCCAGAACGGAGCACAATACTCCAAAAGTGGTCTGGCCAATGGTTTGTAGAGGTATAACATCACTTCCTTGCTTTGATACTCTATGTCTCTATTTATAAACCCCAGGATCCTATAAGCCTTCTTAACAACTGTTTCAATATGCCTGGCCACCTTCAGAGAATCATGCGCTTGACCCCTGAGGTACCTATGCTCCTTTACTCCCCTCAAAGTTGTACTGTTGAACATATATGGTCCCTTTGTGTTTCTTGTACCAAAATGCATTACCGCACATTTCTCTGCATTGAAATTCATCTGCCATGTGTCTGCCCATTTGGCCAACTTATCAATGTCCCTCTGAAGTCACTCAGCATCATCCTCACAATTCACTATTCTTCCGAGCTTAGTATCATCTACAACTTTAGAGTTTTCCCCCTCAATGCCAATTTCCAAATCATTTATATAAAATCAGAAAAAGTAAAAGTCCTAACACTGATCCCTCAGGAACATCACATTCAACTTGTCTTCAATCTGAGAAATGCCACCTATACCTACCCTATGGTTCCTATCTTTTAGCCAACTTCTAATCCATGCTGCCAAGGACCCAACAATTCCAAACATTTTCAATTTGCTAACCAACCTGATGTGGTACCGTATCAAATGCTCTCTGAAAGTCCAAATATACAACATCCACTGCCTGTGTCACATCATCAAAGAACTCATTGAAATCTGTCAGCCATGACCTGAACTTGACAAAGCCATATTGACTGTCTAGTATTAACTTATTTTTCTCTAATTTACCTTATCCCGTATTACAGCCGCCATAATATTTTCTCACTATTGATATCATGCTGACAGGTCTGTAGTTTCTTGTGTTATCTTCTGTCCCCTTCTTAAACAACAGCTTGCAATCTTCCAGCATCTCCCAGGACTAATCCTGTCTTCAGAGAGGCCTGGAAAGTTGCTGTCAATGGCACTGTAATTTGGTCCCTTACCTCTCTCAATAATCAAGGATGCATCCCATTCCGGCTGAGCGACTTCTCCACATGGGATTCTGCCAGCCATTGTAACACAGCCACCTGCAAGTCCTTTCCCAACCCACTCATCATTCTGAATTGGGAGTTACGTGGCCATTCCATCAATGTTGCTGACTCAAAATCCTGCAACTTGCTCTCTATGCCCTAAGGGCTGCAGTGGTTCAAGAAGATAATACACTACCACCTCTTGTGAAACGATTAGAGATGGACAATAATTGCTGGCCCAATATGAAAGCGTGAGGGCAGAAGTGTGGGAAATGGGTTGGACAAGGCTGAAAGCCGGCCAGGTGAACCATGATGCAGGAGGTGGGGTTGTGAATGGTGGAGGGGTGTCTTCAGTTAAGTGAAAAGGAGGTTATGTCAGAGGCAGCCTGATGGAAGGTGGCATCATCAGAACAGATGTGGCAGAAATGGAGAAAGAAGGAGAATAGAATGGAATCCTTGCAGGAAGCAAGATGTGAGGATGTTTTGCTCCATTTTTTCTGCTAAATACACTGCTGTGCTGATCAAATTTAACTCAAAGCTGCAGGATTTGATTACTATTATGATATAACTCAGCTCTCACATTTAAATTACCCGCAGACAAAGCTCTGAGGCATCAATATTTGCAAATCACTCCAGCAATCAGGTTACTTGGGTTCCATAGATATATTCAATATTTAAATTGCTCATTGTGCTTCATGTCAGCGAGATCTCAGTCTTGGCATGGTTTGCTTTCCAGTTGCACATAGAACTAAATGAAATTCACTTGGTAGCAACTCAAAAACTAATGCTGCATTTGCAGAAACTAAGCCCCTGCAGTTACAAGCTGATTAAACTCCAAATAATAAGTCATTTCGCAATTTTCACACACGAGAAAGTGATGGATTTGAACACTGGTAGAATTGGCACATTTCCCTGTTTCAATATTTATAATCTTATAAACCTTTCTTTAAATGCAGTATCAGCATCCTTCATTGCAATCATATTCCTGCCACCGAATTTTTCAATTGCCAAAGTAGCATTTGAGCAGACTTACTGGGCTGTTCCCTCTCATCTCTAACCTCCAGGTTTCTGCTCTTGCCCTGTCTCTGTCATATTTCCTACCTTTAACTATCTGATCAACTCCATTCCAGGCAACTCTTCTCTCAACCTTTCCTTCTTGTTTCTTTCAAACTCAAGATATGCCACTCAATGTTCCATGCAGTGCTGAGCTGCACGGTGCACTAGTATGGTAGCAGTCTGAGAATGACGTCCTGAGACTTATTAATGCATTGCTGAGGTTTTAGCACCTTCAGCCGTTCACTCTGGCGACTTTGGTGAAAAGAAACCATGAAATGGGATGAAATCAGGCTTCGTATCATTGATTTATTTTTAGGGGAGCTGTTCCAAAGTATAAGGAAAGGGAATATTGTATACACATCTAATATCTATTGGCAGCAAGTAGAATTCCAACATTATTATCATGCAACACCAATTTGCCAGTCATACTGCCATACTTGAGGTTGGTTGGCTCGCCGAGCTGGTTTGTTGTCCCGCAGACGTTTCGTTACCATGCTGGGTAACGTCATCAGTGCAGCCTCCGATGAAGTTTCGGTGTGTTTTCCCACCTGGTTTTTAAATTCTGGAGTCCGTTGAGCTGGATTGCCTCACTTCCAGTTTTCCTTCGTAGTGGAGTGTATATAGGGTCGAGTTCTATGTGTTTATTAATGGCTTTCTTCGTGGAGTGCCAGGCTTCTAGGAATTCCTGTGCCTGTCTCTGCTTAGCTTGTCCCAGGATCTTGGTGTTGTCCCAGTCGACTTGGTGGTTTTCCTTATCCTTACTCACTCATTTCAATCCACATAGGTAAGTTGGGGAGATGGTAGCATTGTGGTCATGTTGATTGACAAGTTACTAAAGTTCCCTCAGAACATTTTTCCACTGCGCTAACGTGCAATATTTCAGTCAATCTCATTCACGGAACTTACCAGCACACCACGCAGTTTAGGGGAAACATTATTAGCAACCCAAATGTCCAAGTTGATGCTTTGGGTGATGTGGATTCAAATCCCATGACAGCAACTTAGTGAAATTTAAATTCAGTTAATAAATCTGGAATATAAAGCTTTTCTCAATAATGGTGACTATGAAACCATCACTACTTGTTGTAAATAAGACACTTGGTTCATTCAAGTCTGTTTGCGAAAACAAAATTGGCAGAATCACAATAGTGTTATGGTGCAGAATGGCATATTATGTCCGCACTGGTTCTTTAAATGAATATCATTAGCTGTTGCCAAATTCCTCCATATCCCTGTACACTATTTGGTTAGAAATAATCATCCAATATCATCTTGAATGCCTCAGTTGAAATCTATTATCCTTACCTAGTCTGACAATAGTACAAAAACAAAGTTGCTAGAAAAGGTCAGCAGGTCTGGCAGCATCTGTGAAGGAGAAAACAGAGTTAACGTTTTGGGTCCGGCGACTCTTCCTCAGAACTTTGACAATAGTACAAGTCCGGGCCACATAGTAATATGGTTGACTCTGAGCTAACCTGGCAACACACTCAGTTCAGGGGCAATTATGAATGGACAGTAAATGCTGTCCTTGTCAGCAATTTCTCGATCCCACAAAAGAATTGAGAAATAATGCTATTTAAAGGGATCACCAATTGCATGTTAGCTGCTCAGTAATTTCCTTTGGCTGTTCCTCTGCCTCTACAAATGTTATTTACTTTCTTAGTTTAAAGCTTCAAGATTCTACAGGGATATTGCTGGTAGGAGAGACAAGTTGGTGAAACTCTGCAATGGGTGATGTAGCAAGTGCTGCCAAACGCACAGGTGCTTATAGACTAGTTTGTCTGTCTGTTAACATTGAGCATGACTGGAAGAGTGAACAGAGTAGGACAAGCTAACTAAATAGGGAGGAGGAGAAGGGGAACTGGTAATAGGAAGTCATATTTATGTGGGGAGTTAAGGGAGCACTTTTGTGCCTGATTTTCTGCACTATTGTTTAAGACATTTATGTTTCACTGAGGAGGTAATGACTGAAATCCGCCAATGACTGCACCCACAATTCCACCATACAGCAGGGCAAGGACCATATTGCCAATGGTTGTCAAAGTGAGTGTGACCATGAACAGTCATGCATCTGGCTCTCTTTAATGTGCTGCTGGTAGTATTAGCGATACCTTGTAGTTTGTAGGGCACTGCTGTGCAGGGGAAGCCACTCATGTTCCTAATGCAAAAAGACTCAAGTTCAGCTTGGCTGAGAGAAGCAGGTAGTGAAAAACGTTATGGCTTTCGAGAATTGCAGGGCTCCCCCGATGCAGGTTTCCGTTGACCTTGTGCCTCATTCTGACTCTATTATGGACCTGAACCAAAGGGAATTTGACTCCCTTTACATGTCACTGCTGTGCGACCATAGGCAGCATATCATGCAGATCAGTGCTCCAACATGTTTATTTTTGTGGTCCTTAGTTCTAGCTGTAGATAAAACATTAATACAAATCACTGGGTGTTACTGGGTGACATAGGCTAGCCACTGAAAACAGACCAGCTCAAACTCTGGTCTACAGTCACATACATATGCTTTCTCTTGCTCTCTGCCTCAGTAAAACTTGGAATGTAATACTCAACACTATCCTGACAAACAATCTAAGTGCAGCGAGATTGCACCTAGATTGTTTATTTCAGAAGAAAAACAACTAATTTTGGAAAGCAGGCAAGTCAAACATCCATCTAAATGCAAGTATGCCTGGGACCTTTTTGGCTTTAACTAAATCTTGAACTGAACCAACAGGCGAAACTAATGTATGAGCAGCAAATCATGTTTTGAGGCAACTGAGAGCAAGCAAAAAGTCATTTCAAAGCTTACACAAAGATATCATTAGAACTCATTGGTGCCAAACATTGGGGTGAGCAGCATTGATTGTTGAGGGAGTGATTGTTAGTCATGAACAGAAAATATATTAAAGAATCAAGACGATCATGGTGTCAGCAGCAATGTGCGGTATGAAGACTGTGTTGCTGTTCTTACTCCATTTCTTTTCAATCCTGAAAGCAATCTAAAGCCAAGAAACTGTTCTGAATAGGATCCAATGAACCATCTTCCAACCACCATTACAAGGCAGAACAATAAGAAAGCAATCTAAACTCCTTGAAAGGAAAAGTGCATCATAAGTGAGCAAGAGTTAAGAAATTAGAACAGTAAATCAAGTTAAGCAAGACAGTAAAAATAAAATAAAAAGAAATAAAGAACTAGGACTATTAATTAAAACAGTAAATCTAAAATTTTAAAGACATGGAGGAGAATACAAGATTTAGTTGTGTTAATATTCAATAATGAGATCAAAGTTCTGCTTCAAGCAATTCAGAGTTAAGATCATGTGAACAATTATTTCTAATAGGTATCATGATAAAATATTCAGTTTGAGGCTAACCAGTATTATTAACACTTTTCCAATCTCTCTGTTCTCTTATCTGTATGATATTTCATGAGTTATTACCTTTGTTTACATTGGAACATTGCTAAGGGCTGACAGTGAATAACTAAGGAATCCCTGTTACAGAGCTCTGCCAACCACAATATCTTTGCCCCTTAAGAGTCATTATAATCCATCCTTCCTTTTGACCTTATCTGTCGAGATTTGATTTTGTTTTCTTCTGATTTTGCATATCATTTTGCTAAGCAGCACAGGTGGTTTGTCAGCCATCCTTAATAAATAAAACATGACTTTCGCTGGTTACAGCAAAACATCTTGACAGATACCAAATGTTGTCAGGACCATTGCATAAGACCATTTTGATGTACAGTCCAAATTCTTTTCAAATTACAACTGCTAACTCGTAGCTACAGTCTGTGGACTGTGAACAGTTACAGATCAGTAATCCCATTTTACTGTCTGCTTAACATTGTTTTAATATATGTATGTATATAAAAATATTTCAGTCTATGTTTCTGTATGTTAGTCACAAATACACGTGAAAGGTTACACAATATATCTTTGTCAGATGCACCTCTTAATCACCACTCTGACAAAACACATTTATTTCAATGACTGGAATCTGAGTAGAAATATCAACATGTATCAAGCTTGCTTTCAGACAGTTAACACAAGATCATTAAGATTATGTGTCACTTCTTTAGCAATCCAGCTTCACGTGTCTAAAATCACCTTATGGCGTTGTCAAGCATTATGTTTCCGTTTTGATAATTTATGCTACATTGGAATCCCTTGAAGGATTCCCTCCATGTTAAAGCTGAGTACAGTCCTAAATAAAGGTAAAGGTGTACGGTGTATAATGTAGCATTGCAGATTCTCAGCAGAACTGAATGATGGCAAACTGACTCAGTGCCAGACCTCTACAATGCATCACATTTTGGACTATCTATTATTCATGAAAGCTATACACTGCACAGAATGCAGTATTGCACACTGATTCCCAGGTGGTACTTCACATGCAGTTGCTTGTTTTCTCACTGAGTCGGCTGTTTTGTGGTGTGCAGATGTTTCGTTACCATTCTAGGCAACACAGTGCGATCTCCAATCGAAGCGTTGGTGTTCTGCTCCGTTCCAAATTTATATGATCCACTGGTGTGGTGGGTCTTGTCACTGTAAATTCAGAGTAGAGCAGAACACCAATGCTTTGATTAGAGGTTGCACTGATGATGTTGCCTAGAATGGTAACAAAACATCTGCACACCACGGAACAACCAGCTCGGTGAGCAAATGAAAAACTGCATCCACAAATCAAGCTATACATTTTTGCTATGGCACTTTACAAGTAAAAGGGCGCTGCACATTTGAAGTTCTTTCTCTGAGATTAGCTACTACTGCAGCGTTGCTACATTAATTCCTAGATGTGAATCAAATTGCAAACTGCACCATTCTGAAATGGTGGGCACATGTTCCTTGTGAGCAGAAATGTAAGTAGCATTGTATGTACACTGTCACATGTCTGGGAGACTGTGATTTATTGTGTAAAACTTAACTGAGGTTTGAAAAAAATAGATTATTTGCAGTTTTCTTTATCTTTCTATTTTGCATGTTTTGATAAATATGAATGAAATGCCATGTGATGTGCAATAGCTTTGAATTCACGAGCCCATTGAGAATGATTTCATAACTATTCATCTGCAGTATATGGACTCAACATAAGAAAACATCTTCATAGTGTGTATTCTTCCTCTTTAATCTCCTGAAAGAAAATACTTCAAAAGTATTTCCAAATTTTCAGTGATAATCTGGCCTGGATATCTATCCATTCTCACAACTTCACTCTTCAACTCTTGCTTCAAACTGTTTGTAGAAACTGGCTACTTCAGCAACACAGAATCTGAAGCATTCTATAGGCCATACTTCAGTCTATTTTGTTTAATAACTGCTATCTTATCTAATATTTTGTCTTTAACCAGCAATACCAGGAAACAGGTTATTATTCCATTGCCTTTTGTTGGAATTTGTTACACATAAATTAGCAGCTATGCTTCTTAAATTGTAACATTGCAAAGACAATGCAGTAGTACCCCTTTTTCTTTTGAAAGATTTGGGACTTCTTGAGGCTGTGAATAATGCTTAGCAAATGTAAATCTTTATTTTATTTCTTTTTTTTAGTGCAATATTGTATTCCAGTTTCTGACCAAATATTTATTGAGCTCTTTTTCAAGTTAATATGAATTGATCTTACTAGGCAAGAGAACAAGATTAAGACTTCTTCTATGATGAAAGAAACTCAAAGTCCTACCAAGAACCAGCTCTAGCTGGTATCCTAAATTGGCAGAGCACATTTAAATTTTCAACTTCCCTTGGCAGTATATGTAGGTGCCCATTTAAGCAGCAGATTATGATTTAGCTTTTGGGCAGTGAGGAGTGATCCATAAGAAGCTATATGTATAAAATCTTCATGACTATCTTGTAATAGAAATAGCCCAAGATCCAAAAAAAAGAGCAGCATAAAACTTTAGTGATGAGATATTTGCTGACATTTGATGCAGAAGTAGCATGGACACAACTGTGATATTTAAGTTGATGCTTAATGGTGAGGATGTCTATTGATTGTATTTAGTTCTGTTTAACTTGTTCAGTGTAAATCCACACTCTAGACTACATGTGGTTTTACACCAAGCTTTCTGCCTTTTTTTTCCCCTCTATCGGTGGTCAAAGGAAAGACTTTTTCTTTCTTTTGGACAGCTGGATGGTTCCTTGTTTGAATATTTCATGTGGTGTTTGATGTTTGGTTGTTTATTATGAGCTCAAAATACTTGACACTTGTACTCAAAGTCAAGGGCTATAACACCTAATTTTCTTTAGATAAATGGCAACATGTTTGATTCTGTTTAGATTGATGACTTACTAATGATACTGCAGTAACATACATTTTCAAAATGTACAATTCCAGAGAGTACGATTGCAACACTGGTGATGAAGAAATTCAGCCAATCATGACCAATCCACAAAAATGATACATCAACATTTCTAAATCAGCTAATGACCTGCTAATGGGTACAAATCTTCATTAAACCAGCTGGGGAGTGTGCAGTTGTGTTATTACTTCTAGCTGAGTGTGCACTGATTTACCCATGAGGTGAGACAAGTCCTGGTGAGCTTCTAAAGAACCGTGAAGCATTTCTGATGAGCGAGGACAACTTCAAGTGGGTAACAGAGCAAATAAAAACTTGATTATTAGAGAGAGTTAGAAAACCCAGAATCAATGATGAACACGAAACATAAAATGGGCAGAACCTAAAAAAGAGTACAATGGCAAAGAGTAATTATTACTGTGCAGTAATAGGATGTATATGGGCATGATGCAAAGTTCTATTTGTTAAAGATGTATGGACTGAGCCATGTGACAGAATAATGCTAACAAAAATTGGAAGCAAAGGATCAAAGTATTTGGTCTATTCTTTCAAAGAATGTGGGTTTTGCTAGGAGGGTCAGCATTTGCTGCCAATCCCTAAGTTTCCTCAAGAAGATGGGAGCTGCACTACTTTCTTGAATCAAGTGCAGTTATACCCACAGCGCTGGAGGGAAGTGTGCTTTTTTGATCCCATGACAGTGAAGGAATGGTAAAATTGTTCCAAGTCAGAATGGTGTGTGACATAACGGAGGTGGTGTGTTCCCAAGCATCTGCTGCTCTTCCCTGTCCATGTGGTAGAATTCCTGCATTTGGAAAGTGCTTTTGAAGGAATCTTAGAGGGTTATCGCAGTACATCTCGTATCTGGTACACATTGTTGCCTCTGTGCATCATTGGTGGTGAGAGAAAATGTTTAAAGTGGTAGATGGGGTATCGTTCAAGTGTGCTGCTTTGTCTTGGATGGTATCAAACATCTTGAGCATTGTTGGAAGCATGCAAACAGGTGAGCAGGAAATATTCCATCACACTCCTGACTTGTGCCTTGTAGACAGTTGATAGAGAAAGAAGATGAGTTACTTCCTCCAAATTTTAAGTCTCTGACCTGTTTTTGCAGCCACAGTATTTATATGACTGGTCCAACAGGCAACGCTTATGAAAACTATGGATGTGTTGTGATAAGAGGCACTGACGCGTTTGTGTTCTGCAAGTAACAAGGCCAGTTAAAAATTCCTTACTGTTCAAGATATGAGGCCCAGGTTATTTTAACACCTAAACCTGTTTTCAGATGGGAAGAGGGCATGCCCCGATCTACATCAATACAGCTGAGTTGGAGAGGGTCAAGAGTGCCACGTTCCTAGGAGTAACGATAACTAACAATAGCACCCATATAGATGCACCAATGGTCAAGAAGGGACAACAACCCCTCTTCTTCCCCAGGCGGCTTAGGAAATTCAGCATGTCCATAATGACCCTCATCAACTTCTACAGATGCACCATAGAAAGCATTCTGTCTGGGTGCATAATAGCCTGGTGCAGCAACTGCTCTGCCCAGTTAGCTCACACCATCATGGAAGCCAACCTCCCATCCATGGACTCCATCTGCACTTCTCATTGACATAGAAAGGCTGCCAACATCAAAAACCACTCCTACCTGGTATAAAATCTTCCAACCTCTTCTGTCAGGCAGAAGATACAAAAGCTTAAACACATGTACCAACAGGTTCAAGAACAGCTTCTTCTCCGCTATAATTAGACTGCTGAATGGGCCTCTCAAATTTCAAATCTAACATTGATCTTGCTTTTGTGCACTCCTGTGCAGCTGTAACTTTGTATGCCTCACTCTGTATAATCACCCTATGATCTGTATGTCCTTGTGTATTACGATCTGCTTGCACTGCACGCAAAACAAAACTTTTCATTGTACTTAGGTACATATTACAGCTATAAACTAAATCAAATCAAAGTGGCAGGATTGATTTGAGGCCAGTCCTTGAGAATCCATAGAGTTGGAGATCTCAGCTTTCCTTGTGGAGATCGGAGGAACATTTGTCCTCATGTGACCCTAAGAGGAAGATTTTTTTAAAAAAAAGTCAGCCGTCCCTGTTTGAGCATGTTCTGACTCTCTAGGGCCTACAGCTGGTAGACAACTGCAGTGGCATCTCTACTCTGACCATTCCTTAAGGAAAGATGCAAGTCAGTTAACTTTCCTTTGTCATTTGAAGCCTTAGCCATCACATCTTTTAAGGGAAAAATAACATTTAATTTGATGGAATGTTTGGATGTGTGATGAATGAACAAGACGGGGATATGGAGGCAGATACCTTATGATATTTCAAAAGAAAGCTGGATATATATTTGAAAGTGATTAATTTAGAGGTCTACAGAGATAGGGCTGGAGAATGGGACTAGCAGGTAGCTCTTTCAGGAGCCTACTGTTGAATGATCTCCTTTTGGACTGTAAATGCGATGATTCTATTTTACAGGTTTTATAGACACATGAAGAGATTTTTTCATGAAACTTTCTGGAAATTAGAGCATCCCTGGTGGATTCAGCTTGCCCCTTGCTCTGAGCAGGCTCCATGTCACCTATGACCAAATTACAGCTCACGGCATTATTCCTGGGCAGCCTTCCTGGCACATGGCAATCCAACACACCCATTCTGGCACCAGTTCAATGCGCTGGCAGTCTTCTCTGGGAGCACTGACTTGTACTGCAGGGAAACTGGCAACTAGCTTTGAAAGGCTTCAGTGAGGGCACTGCTCAAAATCAGAGACCCAGTTCACAGATTTGGACCAGGCTGCATCTCAAGGCTGGACTTAGGGCGCACTCACTTACTGCTACTGAAATACCCACTGCATTCCTGCCTTGCCCGTGACAATGAGCACAGTCACAAACCAGGCAGCTTGCTTCTCTGGCCAGCAGCCCTCAGCAAATGGGGTGTACGCCTTGCAGTGTGCTACCTCAACTTCATGCCAGTTCCATGTGCCAGCAACTTCCATGGCAAATGCTGCATGTGCCAAGTCCATGGAGGCACTCAGTTAGGGACTCCTGGCACTGTAAGTCAAAGGCAGCTTCCCATATTGGTCAAGGCACAGTCAGACATCTGGTCTCAGTCAGAGGGTATGTACTGCTGAAGTCCAGGGACTAGGTTACCACAGACTTCATATGCTGTGCTGAATGACTATTACACCTTAATGATGCTCACCCTGCTTCTTTAGGCTCTCTTGCAGACCACAGTGATGGTGACTGCCAATAACTCCCCTTCTGTAACCTACCTTTCCCTCTAATATTGTTCCACTTACACTACCTTATACCTGGAGTTTCCCCCATAACCATCCTAGTTCCCACCTCAATAGATGTCTCTGCTTCCCCATTCCTCCAGCCTTAACTGCCCCAGCCTTTTTCGAAGGGATTCCCACATCCAACAACCATTTTGCCACTTCGGCCCCGCTTCTCTCCCTAATGAACTTTGTAATGAGTAACATGAATGATCCTCATAGCCTGTGGGAAGAGAAGTGACAAGGTATCCACTCTGACTTCCATGTCGAGAATTCTTGGTGTTGAGCTTGTTCAGCCTGTTCAGAAAGATAAGAAGCTGCATGTTAATAAGGCAAGACATGCAGTTAACAAAGTGATGAATAGGCAATAATTTCTCTCAATAGATAATTTGCTGCTGGCTCACAAGAACTCGCCTTGATGCCCATTTTGCATAAAAGATACACAGAGTTGCTCCCAATGTCGAGATAGGCCTCACTGATTGTTCATGCGATTCAATGACAAATTCCAGCACAGTGCAAGTCACTCAGGTCACTATATATGTTTTTGCCCTGTACCTCTGTTGTAACAAGAAGCTTGAAAATATCAGAGCCAATTCACCCCTCGTTCCTGACTGTAACAGTATAGACACCAAAAACAAATCACTGTCCTTCTGAGATAACAAGGTGTAGAGCTGGATGAACACAGCAGGCCAAGCAGCATCAGAGGAGCAGGAAAGCTGATGTTTTGGGTCTAGACCCTTCGTCAGAAATGGGGGAGGGGAAGGGCATTCTGAAATAAATAGGGAGAGAGGGGGAGGCGGATAGAAGATGGATAAAGGAGAAGATAGGTGGAGAGGAGACAGAAACGTCAAAGAGGCGGGTTGGAGCCAGTAAAGGTGAGTGTAGGTGGGGAGTTAGGGAGGGGATAGGTCGGTCCAGGGAGGACGGACAGGTCAAGGAGGCGGGATGAGGCTAGTAGTTAGGAGATGGGGGTGGGGCTGTCCATCTGGGTGATCTCAAATAACTTTCAATTGTTCCTTCCTCAGAAATCCATTAAATTTCTCTGTTTATTCATTTTAATTGCCTCTGATGGTTGAATGGCTTTTCTTGTATTATTGCGCATTAGAAGCCCTGGCATTCGTGGCTGCAGAGAGAACGGCCCCTTAAAATATTTGGCTTTCTTCGAAAAATTAAGTTAGAAGATAACATTTCTTAAAATAATGGTGTCCTGGCAGCATCTTGTTTTCAGCATGTGGGCATTTATCTCAAGGACATCAAGGAAAGTAGCGATGGACAATAATTGAGACTCCAATGTTGAGCCTTCTGCACTGTAGTCCATGGGCTGTTTGTAACAGTTTCCTGCTAGGTTACTTCAGAATAGAGTGATGTATAAGCCAGATACGTTTCCTTTCCCAGAGATCATCAATAAACTAGTTGAGGCTTGATAAGACACTATGGTTGTTGAATCATAGAATTTTACATTACAGAATGATGCCATTTGGCCCAGCATATCTGTACCAGCTCCCCAGCTGGTCCCATTCTCCAGCCTTATCTTCAAAGCCCTCTAAATTCACTGCTTTCAAATATATATTCAGTTCTCTTTCAAAATGTACTGTGCAATCCACCTCCACCACTCTCCAAAGCAGTTTATTCCAAATCCTAACACTCTTAATAAAGAAATCTCTCCTCATCTCACTCCTAGTAGGTGCTGAGCGAGCAAGCAGCCTAAAATGCAGCCTGGTCCAATCTGTGACCTGCTCCATATCCATATGTGTCAAGGATCCCGGGCAGCTTTTCAACGCCAGTTACCAGTGTGCCCTGCAATGCAAGTCTGTGCTTCCAGAGTGTGCTGTCAGTTTATCAGAGAAATACTACGGTGGTTGTGAGGGGTTGGCAAATGCCAGATGGACGAGGAGAGGCATGTGGTTGATGCAGTGGACTGTGCCCTTAGGCATCAGTATGGAAAAATGTGTATTATGGATGGAGGGAAAGACTGGGAAGGCAGATCAGTGGCTCCTGTTCACCGGGTTGCTAAGATTCTTGTGCTGGTCAGAATACTGCTTCTTGGTGTTTCTTCTGGTTTACAAGACTCATAGGGTGGCTGGTTCAGTTATAAATGGTCTCTGACTTATCAATTAAAAGTCACAGCTTGCAGCAAGTGCTGAAGGAAAGATAAACTGGTGTTTTCTTCTTAGCCTAAAGAGACTTCTATTGCAAAGAACAGAAAGAGAGAGAGAGAGACCTGAACTGGGGAAAGCATGGTTGCATTCTCGTTCACAGTCCCAAGCTTCTCATCTACCTGGAGTTCCTAGGAGCGACAGTAACCAACAATCTATCCTTGACTTCCCACAATGACATGACGGTCAAGAGGACACAAAAACGGCTCTTCTTCCTCAGGTGGTTTAGGAAATTTGGCATATCCATAAGGACCCTCACCAACTCTTAAAGATGCATCATTGAAAGCAACCTATCCAAGTGCACAATGGCTTGGTACAGCAACTGCTCAACCTGTAAGAAACTACAGAAAGTTGTGTTCACAGCCCCGACTATCATAGACTTCAACTCCCATGCATGGATTCCATCTACACTTCTCGTTGCTGGGGAAAGTCTGTCAACATCATCAAAGAACCCCTCCCATCCCAATAATGCTGTCTTCCAACTTCTTCTTTTAGGCAGAAGATACAGAAGCTCGAACACACACATCAACAGGTTCTTTCCTGCTGTTATTAGACTGCTGAATTGATCTCTCTAATTTGAAATAATGTTGATCTTGCTAATGTTGATCCTGCTTTGTGCACCTCTTGTGCAGCTGTAACCTTGTAAACCTTGCTCTGTAAAGCACTCCGTAATCTGTATGTCCATGTTTGCTCTGATCTGCCTGTACTGCTTGCAAAACAAAGTTTTTCACTGTACTTAGCAAATCAACGATTCATATAGTTGTTGGCAAGCTGAAGTCCCAGTCACTAGTTCACAAACCAAATCATCTTCTAGTTGCCAACCAGAGCTCCATTTATAAACAATGCTTTGGCTGCAACTCATCTACACACTACAATTCAATTATTGCTCGAATGAGCAGTTGTGTAAATGATATTTGCAGTGAGTATCTCAAAACATATAACAATCATTGGTTTGTTATACAGTTCTTTTCTCCATTCATGCCTCAATTGAAAACACAGAAAAATAAAAAGACGTGGTCTTTACAAAAGCATAAAAGATGGACTGAGTAGCTCTTGCATTGGGCTGGGCCTTGCCAACTTCTTGTCCAATTCTGCCACACATCTCACCATAGCCCATTGTGCTTACACTCTGATAAGATCTCACTCAGTGACTTTTCCTCTTTGAACTCAGTGAAATGAAAGGCACAGGAAATAACATCAGACTGTAGAAGTTGAAAATCAGTAGGTTCATTTTTATATCAGTATCAAGGTAATTTCCATTATTTCCATCCTTCCTGTGACTGTAACAGCAATTGTTAAAGACTAACATACCTTTTTGTTTTGCAGTTGTCTTCATTTTGTTTTGACTTTTGATTGTTGACATTTGCAGTTCTAATACAATGCATTATTTTCAATTGATCTGGTCATTGCATAAACGTTCAATCACACAAAGGTATGTATTTGTTTCGTTACGTCCATTTGGTGTAATAGCCATTAATGTAATGTCGTTCTGCACCAAAATAGCTTGCAGTTTGTATTCTCAACTTGTGTAGTTTTAATTCTGGTATCAAAAGCAGATACCTTTTGGTTATCACAACAAATTTATGCTATCCTGTACTGACAGATGAAATCTGTTAAGCCTTCACTGTTCATAACATATCTTCAGTGAGTTTAAGGAACATGGGAATATAATGAGGCAAATTTCCATGCATCTGCACTTTCAATTTAACCATCAATTACAGATTAACAACATGACTATCAGAGATTTCGCTTTATAAAAATGTGCTTGTTGCTGCCAGGCCACTTAAATGTTGGTTTGTGTGACATTAAGCTGCAGATGTAAAATGATGGCAGAAATTTGAGTTATTGCAGCCACCCAATTTAATCCATAAAATGATAAATGTCAGTGAAAATAATCTTAAGTAAACCAATTAAACCAATTTTTTGAGGGCGGAGCAGTGCTATTGTCACTGGACTAGTATTCCAGAGCTGATCTAAAGAAGAGTCGCAGGACTGGAAATGTTAACTCTGTTTTCTCTCCAGATATTGTCTGACCTGCAGAGTTTTTCCCGGGAATTCCTGTTTCTGTGTTTGAGAACTCTGGCATCTGCAGATATTTGTTTTATTTTAGTAATCCAGACCCCCAGGTTAATGTTCTTGGCTCCCGAGTTTGAATCCCACCATAAGAAATAGTGAAAATTTGCGTTCAATAAAACCTGGAGTTAAAAGCTAAATCCAGCTGTGACTGTGTAACTGCTGACGACTGTTAATTGTTGTAAAATCCCATTGGCATCCTTTATGGAAGGAAACCTTCAGAAATATATTTGACTTTTAACTGTCTCCTTGGCAATTAGGAATGCGTAATAAATGTTGGCCAAGTCAGCGCCACCCACATCTTGTGGAGTAATTAAAATAAGTTGAGCTGGAAACTGCACAAACTGATTGACACACCAATCATGTTGCCCTGTATCATTGGCTTTGATGGGATAGAAAGAGCCTCTTCCTCAAATACTCCACAAAAACATAGTGCGCTTGCCCCCAATCTGGTGCTCGCAATGACTTGAGATAACAAGGTGTAGAGCTGGATGAACACAGCAGGCCAAGCAGAATCAGAGGAGCAGGAAGGCTGACGGAAGGGTCTAGGCCTGAAACGTCAGCCTTCCTGCTCCTCTGATGCTGCTTGGCCTGCTGTGTTCATCCAGCTCTATACCTGATTATCTCAGATTCTCCAGCATCTGCAGTTCCTACTATCTCTCGCAATGACAATGCTTTCAGCAGGAAAATGATACATGGTTGATCGCATGGTACTGTGTTCTTACCCTTAGAAAGCCGCTTCTTATCTAATTTAGTGCAGATGGAACTCTTTAAGATACACAAATAACTCTCAAAGTCTCAACTTGTATCCTTTAAGTGTTAAGAACGCCTGTAGTCAAAACAAATTGTATTGGAGTTTTCAAATTTCTAGGAGTCAAGTGTCCTCATTGCCCAAATCCTTTTCAAAACTCAGATCTATTTGCATCTTGTTTTTTTTAGGGTATATGAGAATTAATAAGTTAAATTCCAACGATGAAAAATGTTACAGAAGATTCATCCCTCTACAAGTGTATTATTTAATGCAATGATTGTACTGAACGTTTTACTTTTCGTTATGGTAAATCCTTGAGATCAGGTGCAATGGGAATGTCTGCTTGGCAATAATAAAAAGAATCAAATGGCCCAAACCACCTCTTGTCGATTTTCTTCTCCCCTAAGATGATTTCCAATATCCCTAAATCTTTCAGTACTTAAAATGTGACATAAAACACATTCAGTTGCTGCAAAATTTTCACAGTCCACTAAATTTTACATTACTTTAATATCTGCAAATTAATACTGTCAAGAATATCCTGATTAGCAATGTCTGGCTGTAAAACAGCTGCATAATTCTTCGGTGAGCCTCATTGCTACTGAAGTTAACTAAAAAGAAAGACTAAGTCATTCTTTCACACTTTAGTTCATTGGAATTTCAGTCAGTCCTCAAAAGTGGATAAGCCACTACCTTTGTAAAACAGGCAATTATTAATAATGGCTTCAAGGATTAGTTATTAAATTTCCCTTAGAAATGACTTCATTGTTTTTTACACTTCCAACATAATTTATTTTTTTAACTAAACTCACAATCTGTTTTTCACATGAGTACTAAGACAGAGTTTCATTCGTGTACTGACGATTATATGTGGTAAACAGAGTCTCTGCTCATGTTATGAGCTTTATAGAAATTCCTCCAGTTGACTTGCACTGTAGCAACTCACCAAGGGTTCCTTGACAGCACCTTTGGAACTTGTGACCTCTACCGCTTAGAAACAAAAACGCAGAAGGGGAATGGGACCCAGGTCTTGCTCTACGACACACACATCCTGACGTGTGCAAATGGTCCCTCATTGCCAAAAGGAGAGAAGGAGTCAAGGAGTCAAACCTTTTTGTCTTGCACACACAAGCAACAGGTGAGAAAAGGAACACCAATTTATTCGGCTTGGGAAAATTGGTTGGACTGTTGTTGGCATGGAGATACAGCAAGGCCAATATTCAGGCAGTCACTACTTTCCTTTCACTTTTCTCATTTTTAGTTTTGAACTGTGCATTGAAGTTGAGATTAAACTTTGGACAGCAGCTTGTTTTTAAGACCGAGGAGATGACAAAAGACAAATGCAGGTTAATTACTGCTCTACCAATACTGTAGAAGATTAAGCACTGAGGTGCTGTGATAGTCGGGGACTGACAGCTGGGTGGATGTTGAATTATTAAATCAAGGGAGAACAGGCCAGTCAACCACAGAAAATGATGAAAAAGAAAGAAAAGAAGAAAAAGAATGAACTGGCTGACTTGGTTTCCGAGAAACTTCTGAGAAACAGACTCCAGTCTGTGAGGGAATGTCCAAAATGGCAGCAGAATTGGGCTCCTGAGCCCAGAACTCGCCTGCACTTCTTCTCATTTCTCTTCATTCTCATTTTTTTCTCTCCCTTACTTACCTTTTGTACCTCTGGTCCTTTGTGTGAAGAGCTCAGGTGACATCGGCAGCCGGGCGTTATCCCAGCCACAGACTCGTGGTGGAAGAGAGAGACCTTGCTTACTCTTCCAGGGTGCGCGCGGGAACCGGAATTAACGGCTGCCATATCGACGGAGGCGATGTCGACTAGGTAGGCTCAGCAGTGAAAGATGGCGCCTGAGGACTGGAGACTTTGTCGGTGGTTGGGTCCGGCGCGGGAGGTGGCGACGCAGTGACGGTTGGGCATCACGGTGACAACAAAGAGGTGGGCCACGTGTTGTGTCGTGTTGTGACTCCGCCATTGGTGGGTCTGGTGCAGGCGGTGACGCAGTGGTGGCTCTGAGCTGGCTCAGGACTCACGGAGCAGGCGGTGGAAAGTAGATGGCTCAGAGATAGTAGGAACTGCAGATGTTGGAGAATCCGAGACAACAAGGTGCAGGGCTGGATGAACACAGCAGGCCAAGCAGCATCATAGGAGCAGAGAGGCTGACGTTTCGGGCCTAGACCCTTCATCAGGAAAGTAGATGGCTTTCTCTTTAAGCTGCAGTCGGTACTGATATTAGGCGATAGTTCCGTTCTCGTGTGATCTTGCGTTACAGGAATATCGCGCAATTGCTGCGCCATTTAAACTAATGGGGCCGGAATCGTATTATAGCCAACACAGGTAAGGAAAGTTCACATTCTACAAATAGCGGTCTAAATTCTTCAATCGCGTTAAAACCAACTTGCATTGAAGAAACACGCGTTTTGGCAGAAGTGGCTGTATATCCGTTCTTAAACGATTCAAAATGGTGCCAGATTGTGGCAATGAATGAAAGTTTTTCACTGTATTTTACTGAGTTTCTCAGTGTAAAATACACGTGACAATAAAAGTCATTCAAAGAAATAAGATAAAAGTCTTCAGAGATCCACAGCAGCTGTTTGCATTGACTAGTGTCTTCATAACTCACATAAGATACAATCCATCACCAAAGGATTTCATGAAGGCCTGCTATTCATCATTGAAATAGTTATCCAACTGCCAAACTCTGATAACTGTATTTTCTTTCTAATTTATTACTCAACTTTGTTTATCTGTCTATCAATGTGTGAGTGGGGGTGTTTGATCAAAGATAATTGGCCTTAGGTTGTAAATATTAATTGGAGTACTTCTCAATGATTTCTCAATTTGTGTTCAGCTAAAGTTACATTCTTAATAATTAATCATCAAGTTTTGTCTAAATTATAAACTTGGTGTCCAAGATCTGTTATTTGTAAAATTTAGTTAGGAACAATTGAGCAATTTTGAGGGTCATTGAATGTTTTAATTTCATAGTGCTGCAAATCCAGTGATAATGAGGCTGAGATAACAAGGTGTAGAGCTGGATGAACACAGCAGGCCAAGCAGCATCAGAGGAGCCGGAAGGCTGACGTTTTGGACCTAGACCCTTCTTCAGAATTATGAGGCTGATTTGATTTGGCTTGCTATCCCTATGTCATAACCTAGTTAACTGTCAACCTTAGTTCTCATACCTGGCAAGTAGACTCTGATTGATCAACGTGTTGTCAATGGGAACGCAGCAGAGATAACAAGTCTGCGTTACCCCTTTCTCTCAATGTGTAGCTTGCAATGTGCACAACTTCAGCACAGTGAGAGCCTAATTGACAATCTCAAGTATGTTTCTGTTTATTTCTTAGCCTAACCAGATTAAAGAATAAATGATGCCTAATAGCAGAATCACATCCATTTGTGAACATGCTGTCCTGAGGCTAGCTGAGAATGATAGGTGTCCTATCTGCTGTGAATGGTCAACAGGATGTGTTGTTGGATATGGTCTGCCTGTCTTTGGGAGTGACTGCCTACATCTTCACACTGGCACTGAACCTCATATATAAAATCATTCATTTTATGGTATATTAAATGGCTTTTTGCTTTAATGGCAGCATCTTATTAGTGGAGAAAACCACCTAGTGGGCTTATTACAATGTAGCAGCGTGTGACAGCTAGTTTCACATTTTGTTCAAATGCTTGAAAAACCTTCTCCATTCAAGGTAGTGTGAAATAGACTGGACACTGTTCAGAGCTAAAAGAAGCACAGTATGTATAGGTGCTTTCATGCAGGATAGTTTTGATACAGCTGATCTCAATACCAACCTTACATAGTGAGCAGATATCTAGGGGCCTTTTCAGAAGGTTGCTGATAAGATTGATCTTGTAGACCATGGACCTGTGGAAATCCTAATGCATAGTGAATGTAGGCTTTTGGTAGATAGTAGCTGAGAACTCGTTGCAGATTTCTCAACTAATATATCAAGGAAAGGAAGCTCGTTTGATTGCTCCATTTCCGTGGAAAGACTGAACACAGGATGATGTTTATTAAGAAATTCTTTAACACAGCTGCAAATTCAAATATTACAGACATGACATCTATGTTTCAGAAGTAGGCAAGGGGTAGAAGGTTTATAGTCATTCCATCAAAGAGACACTTTTCATCATAATCAACAAAGACCAAGAGATGAACCTAGACGGGATCCTATTGCAACACCATCTGTTTGGCCATACAAAGTGTAATTTAAACAGAACTCAACTGCACAAGTTGCTAATTTCTTGAGGTCGATTAATGCAGATTCAGGCACCAGTGGCACATCTCGACAGTCATGCTATAGTGACATAGTGAAAATTCTAATGGGTTTCTTCAGTGGTACAATGCTAAATAAGCCAACAATGCTGAAAGAGCACATGGACATGCCATTGCTTTTAATATATTGACCCTTTATGTCCTTTGTAAAGTGAAGGAATTCTTCAATGTATCTGGGAAAAATATTTAAAACTGGTGGCAACAGCTCACACAACCATATGATCAATTCATGTTATGCGGAGCCATTTTTAGTTAGAACACTGTATAAAGGGACATCACTTTTGGGTAGCCCATAGTTGTGTGGATACTGTGACCCATGAGGTCAAATCCTTCAGTGTGGCTGTTCAGACATGTAGTGGAAGACGTATACATCTTTATATATTATATCAAGACATATATGGATATACATGCTCAAAAAGAGTGTAATAACATTTCTGTATAGGTTGATTAGAAAACATTTTGTTGTAGAAGTTTGAAACATAGCTGGACGTGGCATGTATTTCATTGATGTAGTCGTATTTGTTGAATATGATTACTCCAGTCCACTGTCAGGTCTACTTGACTGTGCATCAGACTTTGCCCTGAGATTATAACACTATCTGTTATTCATATTGTGAATAAAAATCAGTGGAGTCATTAGGCCTTCCATCATGTACGTGTGCCAGATCTGCTAGGCTTGCTTTCAGGGCTTCAGTTAGTGTGATGCATTTGCACTTGTTTGAAGCCGCATATATTTATACAAAAGATGCTATTTTATGTAGGCAATAGGAATTCATATCCTCATTGTGCTTGTTCCATTGCAAAAACTAAAAGGATCATGAAGACTGCCAATCTCATGATTGCATCAGAATCTACCACCTGCTTTGAGAACTCAGATCGACAGTTAATTGTTCAGGTGAGCATAGAAGCAGAAAAAGACTCTTCAGCCCCTTGAGCCAGCTTTAACATTCAGTAAATTAGTGGCTGATTTCTGTTTCAAATTCCACATTCTCTTCTACCCCGGAAAACACCTGCCTCACAAGAATATATTCACCTTTATCTTTAAAAAAATACCCTAACCTCGCCTCCAGTGCCTGCTGAGGCTGAGAGTTCCAAAGGCACACAACCCTTAGAGAGCAAATAATTCTTTTCATCATCCTTAAGGAGGGGTGAGCCTTAACTTTTAGAAAGTCGCCCTGAGTTCTGGACTGACGCATAAGAGGAAACATCCTTTCCATATTCACCAGTGTCAAAGTGATTCAGGATCTTATACACTTCAGTCAGGTCACCTCCCAGCCTTCTAATCTCCAGTAGAAACAAATCCAGTCTGCCCAACCTTCTGTCATAAAACAACACTTTCCTGCTCCCAGTAAGGCCCAATCAGTCATCAACCTTTTCTCATATTGTATAAATAGGTGTTCGTTTTACCAAAATGTTTCTTGTGTTCTAGTCCTGATGGGTGTAAGATTAAAAAAAAAAGCTTTGACTTCTGGTCTTCTTTTAGAACTGTTGAAGCTCTGTCTTATGAAGCAATATTCATCTTTCCTCATTATTGCTGGGTCAAAATCCTGAAATTTCCTTCCTCACAATACTGTGGGATGTACTTGCAGCGCATGGACTACAGTGGCTCATGAAGACCCTGCCAAGAACTCCCTGCCACCTTCTCAAGGGAGCTTAGTAGTGGGTGATATATATGCATATTGCCAACAGCGTATACATCTCAAAATATGAATATACAATTTGTGCACACATCACATTACCTGTGAACAGTATTCAGAAGGATAAGTGTTTTACTTTTCCTAACCCCTTGTTCCCACCAGACCTCCAACATCACCACCTGTCAAAGCCTCTCCTGCTAATCTAGTTATGGTCTAGACCCGAAACGTCAGCTTTCCTGCTCCTCTGATGCAGCTTGGCCTGCTGTGTTCATCCAGCTCTGCACCTTGTTATCTCAGATTCTCCAGCATCTGCAGTTCCTACTATCTATGAAATCTAAGTTGTCTGCTTAAAACCTCCTAAGTGCTGCACAGTAGACTTGTGAGGAAAGTTACTGGTCATTGTATAAAAGGGTGAGTAACAATGTGGATGCACAATTGTTTGAGTGATGAAAAATAGACTAATAGTCAACAGATATTTTTCAGGCTGTAGGAAGATTTATAAACGGACAAATGAATTGCTTAGACAGTTGTCCTCATATGAGTTCATGAGTTCTTGCATCCTACAATAAAATGTAAAGATGCGTTAAAGGGGATGCTCTTAAAAATCGAACCGAAACCTTAATAGCAGGTCTGTGAATTGACAGTAATCAGTTAAGATGTTGCTTGAGTGTTTTGAGAGACTGCCCTTTGCATTAATGGATTTTTCTGACCCCCAGCTGCAGAAAGAGAAGGAAAATAATAGTTAAGAAGACAAGTGAAGGCATTATGAATCATAATCAAAGTAAAAATGGCCTCAGTGTTGGACTTATCTTAAATTTTCTTCTGCAGTCATTAAAATGTTTTGCTACCATATGACAGTCCTTGTAGCAGGAAAGTTTGCACTGGCTGATCTGTCACCATCCTTTGTACTTTGTTATGGAGCCTCACCTCCTGGCTCTGCCTTCAGCCAACAACACCTCCATCGATACATCAGTGGAAATCTTCCTACTTTTCTTTCATCTGACTGTGGATTTTTAATGGCTGCACCAGAATGAGTTACTTCTCTGTCAGAGACAACAAGGTGCAGGGCTGGATGAACACAGCAGGCCAAGCAGCATCATAGGAGCAGAAAGGCTGACGTTTCGGGCCTAGACCCTTAATCAGAAAAGGGGGAGGGGAAGAGGGCTCTGAAATAAATAGGGAGAGAGTGGGAGGCAGATAGAAGATGGATAGAGGAGAGGATAGGTGGAGAGGAAACAAACAGGTCGAAGAGGCGGGGATGGGGCCAGTAAAGGTGAGTGTAGGTGGGGAGGTAGGGAGGGGATAGGTCAGTCCAGGGAGGACGGACAGGTCAAGGGGGCGGGATGAGGTTAGTCGGTAGGAGATGGGGGTGCAGCTTGAGGTGGGAGGAGGGGATAGGTGGGAGGAAGAACAGGTTAGGGAGGCGGGGACGAGCTGGACTGGTTTTGGGATGCGGTAGGGGCAGGGGAGATTTTGAAGGTTGTGAAATCCACATTGATACCATTGGGCTGCAGGGTTCCCAAGCGGAATATGAGTTGCTGTTCCTGCAACCTTCGGGTGACATCGTTATGGCACTGCAGGAGGCCCAGGATGGACATGTCGTCTGAGGAATGGGAGGGGGAGTTGAAATGGTTCGCGACTGGGAGGTGCAGTTGTTTGTTGCGAACCGAGCGTAAGTGTTCTGCAAAGCAGTCCCCGAGTCTCCGCTTGGTTTCCCCGATGTAGAGGAAGCCACACCGGGTACAGCGGATGCAGTATACCACATTGGCAGATGTGCAGGTGAACATCTGCTTGATGTGGAAAGTCTTCTTGGGGCCTGAGATGGGGGTGAGGGAGGAGGTATGGAGGCAGGTGTAGCACTTCCTGCGGTTGCAGGGAAAAGTGCCGGGTGTGGTGGAGCTGGAGGGGAGTGTGGAGCGGACAAGGGAGTCACGGAAAGAGTGGTCCCTCCGGAAAGCAGATAAGGATGGGGAGGGAAAGATGTCTTTGGTGGTGGGTCGGATTGCAGATGGCGGAAGTGTAGGAGGATGAAGGGGTGGATCCAGAGATTGGTAGGGTGGTACATGAGGATGAGGGGGATTCTTTTTTGGTTCTTATTGCATGGACGGGGTGTGAGGGATGAGTTGCAGGAGATGTGGTCGAGAACGTCCTCAACCGTGTCTCCCACATCTCCTGC
>NC_063336.1:26006495-26081450 GCF_021869965.1 Rhincodon typus
AATGTAACGGAGGAAGAGGTGGGGTTTAGGGCCGGTGTAGGTACGGAAGAGGGATTGTTCCACGTAACCTACAAAGAGGCAGGCGTAGCTTGGGCCCATGCGGGTACCCATGGCCACCCCCTTTGTCTGTAGGAAGTGGGAGAAATTGAAAGAGAAGCTGTTGAGGGTGAGGACGAGTTCGGCTAAGCGGATGAGGGTGTCAGTGGAGGGGGACTGGTCGGGCCTGCGGGACAGGAAGAAGCGGAGGGCCTTTAGGCCATCTGCATGGGGAATGCAGGTGTTGAGGGACTGGACGTCCATGGTAAAGATGAGGTGTTGGGGACTGGGGAATTGGAAGTTCTGGAGGAGGTGGAGGGTGTGGGTGGTGTCACGGACATAGGTAGGGAGTTCCTGGACCAAGGGGGAGAAAATGGAGTCCAGATAGTTGGAGATCAGTTCGGTGGGGCAGGAGCAGGCGGAGACAATGGGTCGACCAGGGCATTCAGGTTTGTGGATTTTGGGAAGGAGATAGAAGCGGCCAGTGCGAGGTTGGGGAACGATGAGGTTGGAGGCCGTGGGTGGGAGGTTACCTGAGGTGATGAGGTTGTGGATGGTTTGGGAGATGATGGTTTGGTGCTCAGGGGTGGGGTCATGATCAAGGGGGCGGTAGGAGGAGGTGTCGGAGAGTTGGCGTCTGGCCTCGGCGATGTAGAGGTCAGTGCGCCATACTACAACTGCGCCTCCCTTGTCCGCGGGTTTTATGGTGAGGTTGGGATTGGAGTGGAGGGCTGCACATTCTGCGGGGGAGAGGTTGGAGTGGGTGAGAGGGATGGAGAGGTTGAGGCGATTGATGTCTGGACGGCAGTTGGAGATGAAGAGGTCGAGGGAGGGTAGGAGGCCTTGGGGTGGTGTCCAGGAAGAGGGGGTGTGTTGGAAGCGGGAGAAGGGGTCAGAGGGAGGGTTAGGTTCACGGTTGAAGAAGTAAGCCTGGAGGCGGAGGCGGCGGAAAAACTGCTCTATGTCCAAGCGTGAGTGATATTCGTTGATCTGTGGGTGGAGGGGGACAAAGGTGAGCCCTTTACTGAGGACTGACCGTTCGTCCTCAGTAAGGGGTAGGTCTGGGGGGATGGTGAAGACTCGGCAGGGCTGGGTGCTATTGTCCCCTCTGGAGCTACTGGCTGTGGAGGCTGTGGGCGGAGCGACGTCGGCTGTGGGCGGAGTTGCATCGGTGCCAGCGGTGGGCGGAGTGGCGGAGTTGTGTTCTCTGTCAGAGCTGGTATCATGAGCAGTAGTGTTAATCTTGCTCCAAACCTGCTCTTTGTGATTAATTAGGAGATAATGCATTCAGCAACACATTCTCACAGTACCCCCTCACCCACTGACGAGCAGGAGAGTGATCTTAGTAAATCAATCAACATTCAATGCCACACATAGGCTAAATGGACATTTCCCTGAGCTGCTGGGATCAATACCTTCACCATTAAAGAGTAATTAGAAAAGAATGATCAAAATTTAGAAAAATGCATTTGCTTCAAAATATTTTACTTTACAGTTTACTTTTCTAATGATTGCATTCCTGACAATACAGGAAATTAGCCTGGGCAAAATATCCTGGGCAAGCACAAAACAAGTGCAGTGAAATGAATATCCAACAAAGAAAAGTGTAATCATGATCCCAATGCTATTCCTATTGTTGAATCTCCCCATCAACTTCCGGGGGGTTACCGTTGACTGGGAATTGAACTGGAGCAGCCATACCAAAACCGTGACTATAAACTTAGATCAGAGACTAGGAATTCTGTGGCAAGTAATTCACCTCCTACTTCCCAGTATCTGTCCACCATCTACAAGTCACAAGTCAGGAGTGTGATGAAAACTGTCCACTTGCCTGGACTAGTGCAGCTCAAACAACACTCAGTGGTTGAAAATATTAAGGATAAAATGGCCTGCTTGAATGAAAGTCACTCCACCACCAATGCTTATTAGCAGAAGTGTATACTATCTACAAGAGAAGCTGTAGAAATTTGCCAAAGATTTTTAGATAGCACTTTCCAAATGCGTGGCCAATTCCATCTACAAGGACAAGGGAAGCAGATACATAGGAACACCATGAACTTCAAGTGCCCTTCTATGTCATTCACCATCCTGACTTGGAAACATTGGAAATATTTGGAAATACTTGGAAATATTCCTTCACTGTCACTGGATCAAAACCCTGGAATTTCCTCCCTAAGGACATTTTGGGTTTACCTACAGCACATGCACTGCAGTGATTCAAGAAAGCGGGTCCCCACAAAAGGTCTGAAGTGCATCTAGGGAAGGGTAATAAATGCTGGCACAGCTAACATTGCTCATGTCCCACAAGCAAATAAAAAAAAAACAGACTTCTAAATAGCTCAGCGTTTTATTGTCTAAAATCTGATTTTGAAGGCTATTTGAAAACAAAATGTTGAAATCCATTTTTGTATGTTATTTATTTCATCCAATGCTTCAAATTGGTAATGCTTGGGAGCATCAGAAGATAAGTTCCAGCAGAGGTACCACATCTAACTCTAACACAGTTTTTAAATAACGCTCCAGCTCACCATCACCTTCTCAAGGGCAACCAGGGACGCTGGCCAGCCAGTGATAGCCAAGTCCCATGAGAGAATATTTAAAAAAAAGGCTATTCTAATTCAGTTAATTTCAATGGTAACTCTGAGGATGTTGATGGTGGGAGACTTCAATGAGGGAAATGCTCTTGAACTTCCAGGGATCCTCTCTTTTTGGAGATTGCAGCAACAGCCAAAAAAAACCCCAGCTGCTTACTATATAGTTAGCTGATGACCCCTTTGAATAACATGTTTGTTCTGCCCTCAGATCTTTGAGTACATGCTCAGTGCTATGGGATTAAGAGCAGACTTGAGTTTTACAAAAATGGTTGTGCCACTTTCCATTTAGCACTGCGCATTGACTGCATGATCTACATGGTCTGCATTATGTTAGCAGGCAGCAGAATTCATTTGCATTAACTCTTAATCTTCAAACCAGATGTATCAGCACTGCCATGGGTACCTATCAGAGTCTAAAGGTACTTGATAAAGATGTTGCTGTACAGTGAAAACCCGAATTGTGGTAAGTAGTCACAGATAATGCTGATTATGAATATTTCTATTGTAGAGTTTGTATTCAAGTCCCTGGGTTAGAACCAACAACCTTGTGACTCAGAGGTGAGAGTGTGAGCAACTGAGCCAACATTAATCCATTTTTCACCTTCACCTACTGAACCACCTATCTACTGCACTTCATTCAGTAATTCCCACTAACTGCTTGCTTGCATGTGGAGAAACCATATCACATCATGTTTAGAACACAAGGTTTGCAGTACAGTATTTTAAATTTTAGTGATTTGGGAGCAAAACATCAATGTTACAGTGATAGTTTTTGATGTATGTGTGTATTGCAATCACAAATCACAGATTACAAGGACCTTCTGCAGTAGAGGGCAGCAACACCTTATAAATACATTTTTGCACTCCTCGTTAACACAATGCCTGTTGTATGTGTTTGCATGATGACAGAGCAAATTAATTGTGTTCATTTATTTTTGGAGCAAGTGTTTCACTGTCACTAACATGGTTGATTATGAATCATAGTGCAATTGGACATCCTGTTTACTTTATCAGTAGGTAGTATGGTGTCAGTCATTCATGACGCAGACTTTCTGCAATACTGTGATTTTGATGCACATTCATCACTAAGTAGATGCCAGCACTGTCTGGCAAGAGAAAACGCAAAGCTACTCCTGCTTTGACCATTCAGTTTGATAAATGAGTTTGAACATGATAAATCTCATGCTATATTAAGCAGGGTTCTAGTTTACTGTTGGCGCTTAATGCATGGAGAACCAAAAATGGGATCATCACTCATGAGAGGTATAATTACACTGTTACTTCAAGTTCATTTACATTTGAATCTAATTGTAAAAAGGTGAAGGAGCTACAGTACTTTGAATCAATACCATCATCATAATCGGTAACATTAGAAGTAGTGGACATTTGTTAAACAATTCTGCACATGTATTTAAGCTTCTCTGATCAGAGGATGATGAGTGGTTACAGCACAGGAGGTCTGTTTCATTTGGCCCATTTGGCCCATTGTGACTGATATGGCCTCGCTGCAAGAGACAGTCCCACTGCCCTGTCCTTTTCCTGTAACACCGCAGTGTTTTTCTATTCAGATAATTATCCAGTTTCTTTCTGAAAGCTATTAACTAAACATACCTTCAGAATATTTTCATGTACTCCATTCCAGATCATAATCACTCACTGAGTGTAAAAATGAAATGCTAATCTTTGTTCCCATTCACCTCAAAGCAAAATTGTTTGGTTTTCAATCTTTCGACTTCAATGAGAACAACTTCTTGCTATCTACTCTATCCATATCCATGCTGGCTTTGACCATCACTAAAGGTAAAAGAATCCCAACGTATCCAATCTCTCCTTGAATCTGCAGTACCTCATCGCTGGAACCATTCCATTCAATCTTTTCTGCAACCACTAATGCTTTCACATCCTTCTAAAGATCTATCTGTATCCAGAATTAGACATGATATTCCATTGAGGCCTAAGTAATTTATACAAAGGTTCACCATAACCTTTTGCACTCAGTGCCTCAATTTATAGAATGCAGGATGCTCAGTGCTTATTGAATTATCTTCTTGAATTGTTCAAATCATAGTCAATGATACATACACCATAATTCCCAGCTCCACCTCCTTCAGGAACTCCAGCCCCACAACTGGTGGCATTTTACAGAAATTGTTTCTATGCCATTCAACTTTTCACTGAGGGGCTTCTTGTCTGGGCTGCTGTTATAAACCCTCCGTTTCCTCAATCTCATTAACAACATTCGTCAAAGGTGGTGGTCATGTAGGCTGATTGATATGTTGACACTTCCAATACCTACTGCCACATACTAACCTAGTAGGTTCATGCAGTAGGAGGACAGCTTACAGGGAACTTTTCTCATGAATGTCTGGATATGCCATACTGCCAACAAATGGCAGGGGAGGGGTGGTTGTTCTTGTTGGGTAGTTGACTGCCTATGAGGAATCCTTTCATTTACCATCGTGGATTTGGAATGGAACATGTTGATAAAGATGCTTCAAGGACTTCAGAGGAGCCTGGATTTCCTGTGGCTTTGAAAAACCTGTGTTCCATGTCATTATAGGTTGTCTGAAGTTGCAGCCTCTGTTCCCCTATTTGAGGCGCTGCTTCTAAATCTTCAGTTGCAATTTAATCCCATGCTTCTGATCTTTGGCCACCTGAAACTGTAGGGGGCAGGCAGATCAGATGACCTCCCTGTGGGTCTGTTCTAGGTCCTGGTTAAGGTGGACATGAATAGGTTCAGGCAGTGTGCCATGGAATGGCTCATTAGACAAGTCTACCTGTCTCTTTTTCTTGGTTATGCCTGTACCCCCTGCTTGGCTCCTGTAGTGAGAGTATGCAGTGTCAACTGGCACACTTGACTCGTCTGACCACTGGTGCCTGAACTTCTAACTTAAGAACATCAGTCAAGCTCGTAACCTTGTTCATTTACACTTGCCAGAAGAAACATACATTCGTTGTCAGGGACGCAACCTCTGCAAACAAAAGGTGTATGTTCAAGGTTTAATAGTATTTTTGAATTACTCAGCAAATTGGGAAACCTACATTTCTCCATTTCTTTCTGTATGTCAATGCCTTGGCCAATCTGAGTTGATTCACCAATAAATCAGCCTCCCTTTATCCTGTAATATAAGCTGTTGTGGTTACTTGAAATGTGTCATCTTTAGATCTGCCCTGATAAAAACAAGATAAAAGGCTTTGGCAACATATCTCTCACTTCAGCAATATATTCCCAGGTTTAGTGTCACCTGAAATCTTTGAAATTGTGCCCTGTAGATCCAAGTCCAATTCGTTAATCAAGATCAAGAAGAGCAGTGATCCTAATACCAATCCCTGTAGAACCCTTCTACCTACCTTTGTCCTGGCCAATAAACATCCATTAACCACAACTCTGTTTCCAATTACTCAGACAAATTTGTATCCAGGTTGCACCTAGCGTTTTATTCCATGGCTTCAACCTTTCTGAACAGGTCTGTAATGTGGTACATTATCATATACCTTTTGGCAATCCTTGTACAACAGCCTATCAATCGCATAATCTATATTCACCTGTTCTGTAACCTCATCAAAAAAAGTTCAAGCAAGTTAGTTAAACATGAATTAAACAAATCCATGCCAGTAGTCATTAGTTGTTTCACATTTGTCCAAGTGACTGTTTAGATTTGCCATTTTTTAAACATCTGCCAAACACTGAGATAGATTGGATTGGAGTTTTGATATTTTCTGAGTTGTTTGGCTTATTCTTACAGCCAATTTCGAACAAGGGTATAACATTTGCAATTCTCCAGACTTCTGGTACCACCCTAAGAGGTATCTCTGCAATTTCTACCCTCCTGTCTCTCTGTATCCTCAGATGCATCGTAACCAGTCTGGTGACCTGTCAACTTTAAGCACAGCCAACCTTTCTAATACCTCCTTCTTATCAATTTTTAGCCCAACCAATGCCTCAACTACCCTCCTGTTACTATGATGTTGGAAGCATCTTCTTCCTTGGGGAAAAAAGTGCAGAGTACACACATAACACCTCATCCGTGTCCTTTTCCACCATACATAAATTCCTTTCCAAGTCCCAAATCAGCCCAACTCTTCTACCTTATAGAGCTCAAGAGAATATGTCGCTGAGACAAGTGTACGTTTGAATTGCTGACAGTTTCTGGTCATGGGCTGAAAATTGGGACTTGAGATAAGGGTCATGTGCAGATGCAGCTTTCGAAAAATTCCAAAATATCAGTCTGGGAATGAAAAAGAGTAGGACTGCTTACCGAACTGATAGTCTTGAGATCGTACTTCTCCATTACTTTGTGTAATTCTATCAAGTCTCCCCTCAGCCTCTGATACTCTTGCAAAAGCAGTCCAAGTTTGCACAACCTCTCCTTATGGCTAATACACTCCAATCCAGATAATATCCTGCTAAACCTCTTTTGCAACCTCTCCAAGACTTCCGCATCTTTTCTATAGTGCAGCTACCAGAACTGCACACAGTGCTCCAAATGTGGCCTAAAGTTTTATACATCTTCAACTTGACTTACCAACTTTTGTACTCAATATTCCAACTGATGTCTTATACAGCCCTACTTATCCTCGGAACTAATTGGCTCCTAGGCTATTTCAGAGAACAGTTAAGAATCAGCTACACTGTGCTGGATCTTCAACACATATAGGCCAGAGCAGGTAAGGACAGCATATTTCCTTCAATGGGTTTTAAGGACAAACATAGATGGTTTCATGGCTCGCATTTTCAATTCTGTATTTATTTATTAATTGAACTTATTCAACTGGTATTATACCAGCTTTTATGGTGGGATAGACACTAATTAACTGCTTCCCTTGTGACAATATCACATTAGTTTATAAGGTGTTAACTTAAATGTTTTTTACTTCACTCTATATGCTTCAGATTTTAATTTACAGAAAAATTCAGAAACCTTTAGTGCTTCCATCCCTTGCGATTTAAACTTTATCGCCTAAATCTGATTAATTAATTGAACACTGATTGTAATTACAGGATAAAATACCAGGCTGGATTCCGTTTTTATGCTAATTAATTGAAATAATCTTTTTTAATTCGTTTATTTAACTGAAAGTTTACCAGTGTGCTCAGCTGCTGTGATTCGTTCTCCTGCGACAGCACTTTGCTCTATTTTTCCCCTTATCTGGTTCTTACTCAGATTGCAGGACTTCTCCCTTCTGCTTTTTCACTGCTCCCTAGATCCAAGAATTATATCTTTGGGTTGAAAAATTTCACACATCACTATTATTTAAGAAGGCTAGCAGGGAGGAACTAGGTAACTACAGACAGTTTCACATAAATTATGAGTGAGTTATTGAGGAACAGAGAAAGAATAACTAAGCATTTGGACAAATTTCAAATTTTGAAGAAGATGTCATGTCTTACCATCCAGTTGAATTTTTGGACAGTTCAGTGGCGTGGTGTATAAACTAGTGCCTAGTCAATGTTAATATTCGGAAGGCAATTCTTAAGGATTTGAATTGAAAATATTCATAATGATGCAAGCTCAGAGATTTTGTATCTGGGTTTATCAGGAAATCTGAGGCGGAGAGTGGAGGTAGAAGTGTCATTTAATGATTGGCAGGACGTGAGAAGTAGTGTTCTCCAGATTCTGTACCAGGTTCAGTATTTCCTAGTAAATGTTCATAATTTACATTAGTGCATAGAATTAATGCATCTACATCTGCAGGTTACACTAAGCGAAGAGCCTCAGTAAGTTGTGTGCAGAAGGATATAGACAGATTAAGTGAGTGAGCAAAATTGTGGCAAATGGCTTACAAAGTTCCCTCTAAACTGCATGCGGGTGGAGCTGCTCCAAAGTTCCGTGCATGGTGATTGGTGTTGGCATTGACTTCTGGCTCTGGAAGCTGCTACCATGCACGGTCCTCAGACAGCCACATAGACTATAAGAAAATTACAAGGATCGATGCTTACATTGTGAACAATGTGAGATCACGAATTTGGTATCCCAGAAAGTCAGTGCAGAACCCTAACCGTTCTGAAGAAAAGTTACTAAACTTGAAGTGTTAGCTCTGTTTCTCTCTCCACAGATGCTGCCAGATCTGCTGAGTTTCTCCAGCGATTTCTGTTCTTGTTTCAGGCTTCCTGCATCTGCAGTTCATTTTCTTTTCAGAATGTTTCTTTACTGTTGTAGCTGAACAAGATGTAGAAGAACAAAGGACTTCAGTTCTCCATACGTGCAAATCTCCAACAGCTCTGCACATACACAAAATATGACAATTATTAAGGTACATAGGGATGGTAGCTTTCATTACTCAAACTCAATAGTAATGAACTAATGCTTCAGAAAATCTTGGCTAGATACCATGTGGAGCACAGGGTTATTCAGTTTTAGGCATCACACCCCAGCAAAGATATAAGGGATAGTGGTGGCATTGTTGTAATATTACTGAACTGGTCATCCGAAAGGCCATGTTAATGCTCTGGGGCTCAAATCTTAACCATGGCAGGTTGTGAAATTTAAATATAGCTAATCAAGCTGTAATGGTAACATCAAAACCATTGTTAAAAAAAAAATCATGGTTATTTGTGTCTTCCAGAGAAGAAAAACTGCCATTCTTACTTGATTTTCAATATTTTTAAGACAGAAGTCTTAGGCAGGGGACTTGAGATTTATCAGGGTAGATGAGAATGTGGAATATGAAACACAAACAGATCAACCATGAACTTATTGAATGGCGGAGCAGGCTTGAGGGGTCGAATGGTAAACTTCTCTTATTTTGTATGTTCATATGGTTTGAACTGCATGTGACTGCAGATCCGCAGTGATGTGCTGGACTCTTCGCTGAACTTTGAAGTTAATGACCAGGCCACCCAGCTGTCCTAAACTATTAGAGAAAACCTGATAATGAATAAAATAAAACTAGATGGACCACTTGACATGAACCTAGACACCAGAAACAGTAATAGCACACCCATTTTGTATCCTGTTTACAAATGTCTGGGGGCTTGTGCCCTGTTTAGGAGAACTATGCACTAATTAAGCAATAGTCTGATGTAATGTTAACCACGGAATTATACCTGACAGACAATATCCGGGACATTAGCATCACTATCCCTTGTCTCTCTGGTAAGTCAGACACATCTGAGGTAACAACACATTGGTATGGAGTTAGAGAGAATTGCCTTTGTTGAAGAGGGCTGTCACCATTGACTGAAAAGGGAGCTGGACCATCCATTTAATACTGTGGCAACATGAGCAGGTCAGAGGTCATGAATTATCAGGCAAGTTAACACCTCCTGACCACCCACCTCCACACCTCCAATCACATCCATCCATCTACAAGGGTCAAGGCAGGAATGTGATGGAATACTCCCTCTTACATGAGTGAATGCAACTCCAACAACACTCAAGAAACTTGATACCATCCAAGAAAAAGCAGCTCACTTGGTTGGCTCAACATTTACAAACATTCACTCCCCTTCATCACCAACGTTCAGTAGCTGTTGTATGTCCAATCTACACGATGCACAGCAGAAATTCTCCAAAGCTCTTCTGATAGCACTTTCCAAAAAATAACCACTAACATCTAGGGCAAGGACAGTAGATACATGGGAGAACGACCACCTGCAAGACTTCTCCAAACTACTCATCATTCTGTGATATAAATATATTGTCATTTGTGAGGCTGGGCCAAATTCCTGGAACTCCCTCTGTAACAGAATTGCAGGTATTACTACATCAAATGAAATGCAATATTTCAAGAAGACAGCTCCCCAACATCGCAAAGGATGGGCAATAAATGCTGGCCACTTCTCATGAATAAATAGAAAGTAAATTTAACTGGTACCCCATCCACCAACTTCACTCCTTCTACCATTGGAGCATTTTGTCAAATGCATACCAGCTATTAGGTGCATTTATGCAATTTGTCAAGGCATCTTTCCTAGCATTGTCCAAACCTACGAAGCAGACATACATTTGATGCCACTGCTGCCCGAACACCTGTTGCAATCTTTGTGGACAGTTCACCTATTCCCCTTAGCTGAAAAATGGTTATCTATGACCTTAGTTAATGTCAGTGCAGAACTCGTGGTTAATCGTTGCAGAATGAATAATGGTAAGGCTGTCAGAGCATTTATTCTCCAAATTAGGAGTCCCAGCATCACATCAGCCAGGTTGTGTGACATTTGAATGACAGCTTTCTGACTGATGCTTCCACAGTCACTCTGAATGGTGCCCTTTTACTAGCTGCACAAAATATGAGTACTGTGGAGGAAGAAGCTTATGGTAGTGGGGCATATAGAAATTGTTGGACAACTACAGTAGCACTGTTGTCAATAGATTACTGTTCAGAAAGGGTGTCACCATGGCTCAGTTGGTATGTCTAGTGCCTCTGAGTCAGATGCTTAAGACGCCAATACAAGAATCTAGGCTGATACCATCAGGAGTGATGTCGGTTAGATGATGTGTTCAACCAGAAGCCCCTTCTACTCTCCCAGGTGAACATAAAAGATTACATGGCATCTTTTCAAAGAAGAGCAGAGGCGTTATCTGCAGTATCCTAGCCAATATTTATCCTTGAATTAATATCATTTCAGTGTCACTGGTTCATAATTCTGGAACTTCCTCCTTCACAACGCTGTGGGGGTACTACATTAAATTGACTACTATAGTTCACAGTATTGTGTGCAAATTAGCTGTCACAGTTTCCAACATTACAGCAGTGCACACACCTATTTATTTATAAGGTGCTTTGGAACATCTATTCATTGCGAAAGGCACTATATAAATGCAAATCCCTTTCTTTTTTCTCAAGGGATGCAAATCAAAGATGGTAGAGTGGGAGGATTAATACAGAAAGTACAGCCATAGTCAAATTAATTGAGAGAATAGACTTGAGCGGTTGAATTGCCTACCGTTGTTTCTTTGTATATGATTAATTATAACTACAGTAATGAAAGATGTTTGTCTGGTAAAAAAGATTCAATATCATGGTATATGCAATGCAATAATCTTTGAAGCTGACCTGTGGGCATTTAAATCTGCTTTTATGGGAATAAAATATCAGCTAATTTAATATATAACATGTACTGAAAAGTTTTATTAATATTTTACCTTTAATAAATGTCAATTCAAACATGACGTAATGAATACTTGATATGGCTCAACCGTAATTTAATATTTTATTGTGAATTGTGTGAATGAGAACCAGGTCAAAATGAGAAATATTAAGATGTCTTGCAAAGAGCAAACTGCACAGAAAAAGCAGTTGAGTATTTGACTCCCGTTGAGAGGGTTATGCATTCAAGTTCCCAGGCTGTTGCCACTCAAATAGCACCTCTGCCAGGTTTGTTAGATGCAGTGCCACTTGGAAACAAGACTGAGTACTGAATCACCCACTTAAATCACATGTCCTGCTGTTCAGGAGTGACAGCAATACTAGTCATGGAGGAGTACACGACCCATCCCATTAGACTGACAGAAATAGGATGCTCAGTGCAAATTTTGGAGATGCTGATAAAATAAAAAATGTTTGTTTTCTAATATGCAGTCTTTCCATACCGGAATACTTAAGCTGGAGCAATAAAAAGCTAGACAAAGATGAAAAAGCATGAATAGCAGATGGAGGTCTTGAATTATCATACACAAAGGTATTCTTTGTCTATTTTAAGGAACACAATAATATTTGCAGCTGAAGTTTCAAGCTTAAAATGTACTTAAGCTTTAGAGGTAGGAGTTCTGAAAATGACTATGTTGAGAGAATACAGTTAAATTTAGAATCATCGTCCAATGACATGTGAAACTTTAATTACCTGTCTCTCTGTGTTTCATTTAGCTACTTTGTCTGTTGTCAGCTGTTTAGAAAATATACTTCTTTTTAATTTTAGAAAGCATGTTCACTTGGAATTCAGTGACCTGCTAATTGCTAGGCTAGCTGCTATTAACTTTTAAGAAGCTCATAAGGCATTCACCTGGTGGAAGGCAAAGGCAGTGGCCCAAGTTGTGAAGGAGCAGGACAGCAAACAGCATCCCCCAGCAGGTAAACTTGCCCTCACACTATTAAGTATTTTAAACATTTCTTTTAGTTGGCAAGTTACTGTATGTGTGAACTGATAACAACATTGCAATGGATAAAGGACATTGAGTGAATCAAAAAACTACCATGGTATCTTAGGAACAACAACAATGTTGCTGGAAAAGCTCAGCAGGTCTGGCAGCATCTGTGAAGAAAAGATCAGCGTGAACGTTTCGGGTCCGGTGACTCCCTCACTTCTGAGGAAGGGTCACCAGACTTGAAATGTTAACTCTGATTCTTTTCTTCACAGATGCTGCCAGACCTGCTGAGCTTTTCCAGCAACATGGTTTTTGTTCCTGATTTACAGCATCCGCAGTTCTTTTGGTTTTTATTTAACATGGAATCTTCTTCATTAAAATAAAGCATTGTAACATCAATGATGGAGGGACTGAGAAGGAAGTATTGGTCATGGAGTGCATTTTCAATCGTAAATTAGGTGACAATAAAGAAATGGAGAGAGGGGAAAAGAAAAATTTAAAAAGAAAGAAAGGAAAAGTAAAGTCATAGTAAAACAAATTATATTATAAAATTTCCAGCAACATAAAACTGGGGAAGATTAAAAGTTTCACTTTTACTTATTAAATTCCAGTACCAAAGAATTTATTTGGCTGTAATTAACAATTAGCACATTGTTAAAAAAAGTACTTAAACTGATACTGCAATAATTTAGGATTAATAATTATGTTTAGTTTATACCTACTGATGGATTGGCAGTCTCTTTTTATTCTCCATTCATTTGTGGGATGTGGGCGTTGCTGGCTGGCCTGCATTTCTTGCCCATCTCTAGTTGCCCTTGAGAAGATGGTGGTGAGCTGCCTTCTTGAACCACTGCAGTCCTCCTGCTGTGGGTTGGTCCACAATGCCATGAGGGAGGGAATTCCAGGATTTTGACCCAGTGACAGTGAAGGAATGGCAATATATTTCCAAGTCAGGATGGTGAGTAACTTGGAGGAGAACTTGGAGGTGGTGGTGTTCCCCTATGTCTGATGCCCTTGTCCTTCCAGATGGAAGTGGTCATGAGTTTGGAAGGTGCTGTCTGAGGATCTTTGGTGAATTTCTGCAGTGGATCTTGTAGATAGTACACACTGCTGCTACTGAGCGTCAGTAGTGGAGGGAGTGGATGCTTCTGGATGTAGTGCCAATCAAGTGGGCTGCTTTTTCCTGGATAGTGTCAAGCTTCTTGAGTGTCATTGGGGCAGCACTCATCCAGGCAAGAGGGGAATATTCCGTCACACTTCTGACTTGTGCCTTGTAGACGGTGGACAGGTTTTAAGGAGCCAGGAATTGAATTACTCACTGCAGTATTCCTAGCTTCTGGCTTTTGTAGCCACTGTGTTTACGTGGTGAGTCCAGTTGAGTTTCTGGTCAATGGTAACCCCCAGGATGTTGACAGTGGGGGATTCTGTGATGGTGACACCATTGAATGTCAAGGGACGGTGGTTAGATTGTCTCTTATTGGTGATGGTCATAGCCTGGCATTTGTGTGGCGCGATATAGTTCAGATCTCGTTGCATTTGAACACAGACTGCTTCAGTATCTAAGGAGCCATGAATGGTGCTGAACATTGTGCAAACATTGGTGAACATCCCACTTCTGACCTTATGATGGAGGGAAGGTCATTGATGAAGCAGCTGAAGATATTTGGGCCTAGGACGCTACCCTGAGGAATTCCTGCAGAGATGTCCTGGAGCTGAGATGACTGACCTGCAACAACCACAACCATCTTCCTATGTGTCAGGTATGACTCTAACCACTGGAGAGTATGCCCCCGATACCCATTGATTCCAGTTTTGCCAGGGCTCCATGATGCCATACTCGGTCGAATGCAACATTGATATCAAGGGCCGTCACACTCACCTCTCCTCTGGAATTCAGCTCTTTTGTCCATGTTGGAACCCAGGCTTTAATGACGTCAGGAGCTGAGTGGCCCTGACGGAACCCAAACTGGGCGTCTTTGAGCAGCTGCTGCTTGATAGCACTGTTAATGACACCTTCCATCATTTTACTGATGATCGAGAGTAGACTGATGGGGCGGTAATTGGCTGGCTTGGATTTTTCCTGCTTTTTGTACAGGCCATGTTTGGGCAATTTTCCAAATTGTCGGGTAGATACCAGTGTTGTAACTGTACTGGAATAGTTTGGCTAGGGGAGCAGAAAGTTCTGGAGCACAAGTCTTCAGTACTATTGCTGGAATGTTGTCAGGGCCCGTAGCCTTTGCAGTATCCAGTGTCTCCAAGCATTTCTTGATATCACGTGGAGTGAATCGAATTGGCTGAAGACTGGTATCTGTAATGCTGGGGACCACTGAAAGGTGCCGAGATGGATCATCCGCTCTGGACTTCTGGCTGAAGATTGCTGCAAAAACTTCAGCCTTATCTTTTGCACTGATGTGCTGGGATCTTCCATCATTGAGAATGGGGATATTTGTGGAGCCTCCTCCTCCAGTGAGTTGTTTAACTGTCCACCACCGTTCACGACTGGATGTGGCAGGACTGCAGAGCTTAGATCTGATCTGTTGGTTGTGGGATCACTTAGCTCTGTCTATCACTTGCTGCTTTTGCTGTTTGGCGTACAAGTAGTCCTGGTTGGTGGCTTCACCAGGTTGATACCTCATCTTCAGGTATGCCTGGTGCCACTCATGGCCTGCCCTCCTGCACTCTTTATTGAACCAGAGTTGATCCCCTGGCTTGATGGTAATGGTTGAGTGGGGGACATACTGGGCCATGAGGTTGCAGATCGTGTTGGAGTACAATTCTGCTGCTGTTGATGGCCCACATTCCCTCATGGATGCCCAGTCTTGAAGTTGCTAGATCTGTGTGAAGTCTGTCCCATTTAGCATGGTGATAGTGCCACACAACACGATGGAGGTTGTTCTCAATGTGAAGGCGGGACGTTGTCTCCACCAGGACTGTGCGATGGTTACTCTTACTGATACTGTCATAGACCGATGCAACTGCAGCTGGCAGATTAGTAAGGCTGAGGTCAAGTATGTTTTTCCCTCTTGTTGGTCCCCTCACCACCTGCTGGAGACCCAGTCTAGCAGTTATGTCCTTTAGGACCCGATCAGCTCGATCAGTAGTACTGCTGCTGAGCCACTTTTGGTGGTGGACATTGAAATCCCCCACCTAGAGTACATTTTGTGCCTTTGCCGTCCTCAGTGCTTCCTCTAAGTGTTGCTCAACATGGAGGAGTACTGATTCATCAGCTGAGGGAGGATGGTATGTGGTAATCAGCAGGCGGCTTCCTTGCCCATGTTTAACTTGAAGCTATGAGACTTCATGGGGTCCGGAGTCAATGTTGGGTACTCTCAGAGCAACAGCCTCCCGACTGTATACCACTGTGCCGCCCTCTCTGCTGGGTCTGTCCTGCCGGTGGGACAGGACATATCCAGGGATGATGATGGTGATGTCTGGGACATTGTCTGTAAGGTATGATTCTGTGAGTATGAATATATCAGACTGTTGTTTAACTAGTCTGTGAGTCAGCTCTCCCAATTTTGGCACTAACCCCTAGATGTTAGTGAGGAGGACTTTGCAGAGTCGACAGGGCTGTTTCTGCCGTGGTCTTTTCTGGTGCTTATGTTGATGCCAGGTGATTCTTCCGGTTTCATTTCTTTGACACTTTGTAGTGTTTCGTACAACTGAGTGGCTTGCTCGGCCATTTCATAAGGCAATCAAGAGTAAACCACACTGCTATGGGTCTGGAGTCACATGTAGGCCAGACCAGGTGAGGATGGCAGATTTCATTCCCTGAAGCACATTAGTGACCCAGATGGGTTTTTCCGACAATTGGCAATAATTTCATGTTGATCAGTAGATTCTTAATTTCAGACTTTTCTCAATTATTGAATTCAAATTCCACCATCTGCCGTGGTGGGATTTGAACCCAGGTCCCCAAAATATTAGCTGGGTTTCTGGATTAATAGTTTCGCAATAATACCACTTGGCTATCGCCTACCCCACATCTTTATGTTGACATTTATCATGTTGATAAGGAAAACTTAGAATACTTTCTGTGGAAATTTTAGTTTAGGTCTATAATGCAAATACAGCAACTTCACATTGTTCAATTCATTTCACTGGTGAGGCAAACAGCACGTTGTCATTTTTGTTTTGCAATGCTAACAGTATAATGGGGCAAGTCAGGTAGCAGCCTTTGGGTATCTGTAAATCACAGATCTGTCCTTTGTACGAAGTCACTTGTACCACTTATGAATAAATGATGGTAACCACCATTAGTCTCATTGTCATTTTGAAAGCAGCATTTGCCTATTTCAACACTCTTTCCCTCCCCACTCTGCTCATTTTTTCTCCAGTCTATTATGCTCGTTCACCGAGAATCAGGACAAATTAAAGCCATGAGCAGGTGCAACTAGCAGTGAGTGGTGTTTCCAAAAACTGCAGATTGGTAATTCACAAGCACCTTTGGTGACAATCACTTGGATTTTCATGCAGATGGTGGGATTTGGGAGAATTCATGTCTCTGCCTGCCTGCATCAGGAGAATATATCTGCACAAATGGGGCTCTTGTTGTGCGTGGCTGGGTGTGGGACAGCCAAACTGAGAAAGAGTTAGGAGGTAGCTGCAGACAAACCTAGAACTGAGATTCCAACCCATTGAAGTTCAGGAATCTTGGAGGCCAAACAGCATAAGGAGCAAGTGATAAACGAACCCACATCCCATGAATGAATTAAAAAACAAACAAGTATAAAGTGTTGTAGGTTATCCAGTAGTGATCTCAAAAATAGGATTAATTAAGAAGGCAATAGATAGACAAGAGACTCAAATACAATTGGATGAACCATACTTATCTCCAAAATAGTTGGTAAGAATATAACTGAATGAGAATGCTGTTTAGGGACAATACTGTGGAAACCCAAAGATAATATTCATGTTGAAAGTGCAGGCTTGAGTCGTGGAAAAGATCCATAATGAAGAGACATGGAAACTGGGCATCCTTGCAAGGAGCAGTGCTTTTTAATGAGTTCAGACAGTTCGTGGGATGCTATTGTCACTGGCATTCATTGCGAATCCTGAGTTGCGATTGAGACGATGGTGATGAGACAGCTTCTTGAAGTCTTGAACTACTGCAATCCTTGTGGTATGGGGCACCCAAAATACTGAGGACAGGAGATAATTCCAGGATTTTGAAGGGGACAGTGAAGAAACAGCAACAGTGTTCCATGTCAGAATGGTGTACGGCTTGGAAGGTAAATGTCAGGTAACAGTGTTCTCGTGCTTCTGCAACCCTTGTTCTCCTAGGGGACAGTACTTACGTATTTAGTGAGGTTGTGACACCTGCAGTTGGCACAGAGCAACAATTGTGCAGGGGGTGAATGTTTAAGCTGGTGGATGGGGTGCAAATCAAGGGATCTCTTTCGATGGCATTGGGCTTCTTCAACGTTGTTGGAGTTTTCTTTTCACTCATTCAAGGGAATGTGGGCATTGCTGGCTGAGCCAGCATTTGTTGCCTATTTCTAATTGCTTGTGAAGGTAGTGTTGAGTTGCTTTTTTAAACAGCTGCAGTCCATTTAGTGTCAGTGGATCCGTTATATTTTTGGGGAGGTCATTTCAGGATTTTAACCCAATGACAAGAAATGGTAATATAGGTCCAAGTCGGAATAGTATGTAGCTTGGAGGGGAACTTAGAGATGGTGGTGTTCCCATGCACCTACTGCTCCTTGATCCTGTAGATGGGTTTGGACAATGTAGTTGAAGCAGCCATAGTGAGTTACTGCAGTGCATATTTTAGATGGTACAAACTGCTATCACAGTGAATCAGTGGTGAATGAAATGAATGGTGACGGTGGTGGATTGCATGCCAGTTAAGTGGGTAGCTTTGCCTTGGATAATGTCACGATTCTTGAGTATTGTTGGAGCTGCCCTCATCCAGCCAAGTGGAGAGTATGCCATCACACTCCTGACCTTTGTGTTGTAGATGATGGATAGGCATGTGTAATCAGGAGAAAGGGATGCCCTAGACCTCTGTAATTTTTGTAGTTGGACCAGCCTATCAATGAATCTTGGATGATTCGGGATGGGAGAACCTTGAGAAAATTAAGTTCAAATGTCCTTCTAATGCCTCCATGCAAGGCTATGTCCCCAGCCCTCCTATATTGCCCCTTATACTCACCATATCTAGCTACACCCCCTATCCAATATCTCCTCAAACCCTCCATGACAAACTATAGAAACTCATACCTATTCACGCACTATACTCTGTACAGAACATATGAATACTGTAATGACAGTAGGACCCATAAACAAAATTTGTGTAATTTATTTATAAATTTATTCTTTCTTTGAAAAACAACCTTCTTTCACTACAGGCCAATAAAACTGTCAATCTTCTAGAAGTTCAAAGTGTCACCAGCAGAAACTACAAACATTTCAAACATTTTGTTTTCCTTACAGACATAAACATTGCACAATTGACAAAATAGATCAGAGTGCAGAGCTGTCAATCAAGAAAGTCTGTCTTTGGAATTGAGCTGTATCAAGAGTGAAATAAATGTCTGGGCTTTTGACCAACTCTCATGCTGCATTCTTGGTTGAGAGACAAGACATCCATTAGCCTAATGAAACAACTGAGACCCTGAAAAACAATGCATGATTGGAGAGCCAGAGCTATCAATCTCTTCCATCAATTGCACAATGTTTAAATTTATAAAATAAAGAGGTCTCAAGCTGATAATTTATGGGTCTAGACAATTGACAATTTTAACATTGGACTGTAGCAGGAGTTTATTTTTAAAAAGAAAGTCTTTTTTATTCACTCATGGGATTTGAGTATTGCTGGCTAGTCCAGCATTGGTTGCCTATCTGTAGTTGCCATTGAGAAGGTGTTGGTGAGCTACTTTATCTAGATTTATTTAATATTGTCACATGCACCTTCTTGAAATGCTGCAGTCCATTTGAGGTAGGTACATCCACACTGTGTTTAGAGATGGAGTTCCAGGATTTTAGCCCAGTGAGACTGAAAGACTGGCAATTAATTTGCAAGTCAAGATGGTGGATGTCTTGTAGGGAAACTTGCAGGTTTGCAGGTTCCCATGTACCTGCTGCCCTTCTCCTTCCAGGTGGAAGTAGTCATGTGTTTTGAAGATGCTACATAAGGAAACTTGGTGTCTTTTGCACACCTTTAGCAGCCCAGTTTTGTCTGGGGTTGGCAGACATAAATAATAACAACAGCTCCAGGACTTAAAAATAAACAAATGACACAGCTTTTTGGTTTAAGCCAGACTTTCTAGCTTCTTGAAAAGTTAGCCAGGCATCTGAGCTGTCCTCCATTCCCACTTCAGGGCAAGCACAAATCCTTTACCCCACTAACTTTGGTTCTGTCCAAAATATGGCTGGGGTGGGCAAACATCAGTAGTCACATCTGAATGAGCCATTTCCATGGATTTTGAGGATTTCAGTCATATCTTTAATCTAATGCAAAATGATAAGGCCAGGCATGTAGCTTCATATAAATTGCTGACTCAGAATATGACAGACAGGAGAAAGTTTCCAATTTGACTTTTTTTTACATTACAATGGAGTGAAATACACGTGCATTTGAGAAGTAGCAGCCTAGTGCCCAAAGGTAAAAATGAAAATCAAGTGGAGATGTGTCGAGTTGAAGATTGGATTAGATCACACGTATACAATGTGAAAATAGAATTAATTACATCACTAGCTGAAGGGGATTTACTTTGATTTAATTAATCCTGTGATGAACTGTTTCTTGTTTTAACATTTTCTTAAAATAATTTGTCTTCCACTGGCATCTTTCAGGGCTACATAGGTACAAGGGATGTGCTAAGGCAGACTTTCTTTAAAAAATTGCATGCAGCCCTCAGAGTTAATAGTTAATCTTTTCTCATTTGATGTACTCTGTAGTGTTGCTTAACACGTGAACAAATACATATTTTTATTCAACTTATAAACTTGAAAGAATGTTTTGTCATTGACTCCACTGAGTTATAAGTAAAGAAATATGTTACATTTATTTTGAGCCCTCCATGACCAATCCAAGAAAAGAACTATACAATCAATAAAGTACATTTGAAGTACCATTATAATGCAGGCAACCAATATGTGTGTAGCAAGCTCCCATATGCAGCAATGTGCTAATGACCAGATCATCTGCAATTACTAAACCTACATGAGAGGGCAGTTTCAACATTTTCTGAGAAATAAGTGCAGTGCCTAAAAGTGCTCAATTGTCATTGAAGTAAGCAACCAATAGACATACATGACAGAAAGCAATGGAACATTTTCAGACTCGGGGTAATTCCTCTGCATTTCGATAGTTTTCTTCAATGAAAATAAAATATTATTACCAAGTGCCTTGTGGATAATTTCTGACATTCTTCTTAATGTGTCTTGTACAAATGATTGAAGAAATCAACTGTGGGCTTTCAGGTTTTTGCTTTCAGAGAGATTCAGCAGTTTGCTGCCTCACAGGTAATGGAAAGTGTTGAGTATTATCAAAAGATTCTTAAAAGAACTCCAAATAAATATTTAATTGTATTAATTGCAACAACGACAAACATTTTAAAATAGCAAGCAGATTATCTGTGTAAATGGAACACTTACAATCTGCAAATGGAGAATTTTATTTTCATTACAGTCAACACATTTGCATATTTTACAAAATGTGACTAAACTTTGATGGAAACCTCAAACCTCAGCTGAGACCCAAATCTCAGTTGCATTCTGATCCTAATTAGCCATCAATCTAGCAACACTTCAAATTTCAAATTCTTAATTTTGCATTTGAATCTCAAGACTTTGTCCCTCTTGGCCTTGGTGATCCTACTTTCAGCTACCAATGGCCTGTCCTTTTTAATTCTCTCTTTGAATCTCTCTGCTTCTCTGTCTCTCTTCCTTTAAAACACTCCTTACAACCCATTTCTTTGACTAAGCTTTGGCTCGTCTGTCATATTTTGTTTCAAAATGCTCCTGTGAAGCACCTTTGGATATTTTATGATTAGGCTGATACTTAGCCATTGTGCTGAGTAGTGCTGCACAATCGGAGATGTTGGCATGTACATTTGATATTTAAATTTAAGCTCTTTCCATCTAATCTGGTAGCTGAGGAGAAAGTTAAATTGTTCTTGATATTATTCAAGGAAAAGCCTAATATTCACCTCTTAAAAATCAGAAAAAAAAAACAATTTAGTGCTCATTCAGTTCACTGCTGCTTGTGTGTTCTTGCTGTGCCCAAAGTAATGGATATAATCGCCTATACAATTGCTGCACTTCAAAGTATTCAATGGTTTGTGAAAATCTTTAGGACTTCCTGCAAGTTGTAAGGAGATGCTATGTTAGTCTAAGATTATTGTGCATCTAAGTGTGTCATAGTTACTTCATATAACAAACTCTTTGATGCTTTGCCAGATAGAATTTGACTTTTTCATTCACAGTAAATTATCAGTCTGTGTTATCTTCGGAGAGATCTGTGACTCAGGCAATTTCTACTACATCATATTTGACACACATATTGTTACACAACAGTGCATCAATGACTTTATACATTAACCGAACCTTATTCTCTACACCGATTCTAACTAACTTTCTGGATGTTTGCAATATTGTTGGTTTCATTGTACAGTAAACATTACTGTGGGAGAACTGCTACTTTTGCAATTTTATAAGGAATAAGCATGCACTTGCATTCGAATAGAAAACAGAATTCCATGCATTAAAAATTTGCTCATTATTTTTAAGATAGGGCGTGGCTGAGGGAGATGGTGGTGTAGTGGTAATACCACTGGACTAGCAAATCCTGGGGCTAATGGCTGTAGGACATCCAACCACATCTGTTGGTGGAAATGAAATTTCATTAATTGAAACTGGAATGTGAGGCTGTCTGTGACAGCAACTTTGACAAATACCATCAATTATGCTGAAAAGGTGTTGGTTAGATCAGTTGGCTGGACAGCTGGTTTGCAATGCAGAGTGATACCTGCAATGTAAGTTCAATTCCCACACTAGCTGAAGTTACCATGAGGTATTCTCATTCTCAACCACCCTTGCCTAAGGTATGATGGCCCTCAGGTTAAGCCACGACCAATTGTCTGTCTCTCTCTTACGAGAGAGAGCAGCCTTATGGCCTGGTAATATTAGGGTGACTTTATCATTTTTTATGGTTAAAAACTCATCTGATTCACTAATGTACTTTGGGAAGTAAAATCTGATGTCCTTCCCTGGTCGAGCTTATATGAACAAAGTGGTTGACCCTTAAATGCCCTCAGAAATGGCCTAGCAAGCCATTGAGTTTGAGGGCAATTGGGGATGGACAGCTTTGCCAGTGACAGCCACATCTTAAATAAAACAAAACTAAAATACTGCTGATGATGGAAATCTGAAATAAAAACACAAAAAAATGCTGGAAATACACAATAGAACTGGCAGAATCTGAAAGAAGAAAACGATTAACCTTTCAATTAACTTTCTTCAGAACTATTCTACCTTTATCAACTCTGTCTGTTACTTTATTGAATAACTCAATCAAGTTAGTCAAACCCAATTTCCTTTTAAAAATTTACTGCTGGCGCCATTTATTGATCCATTTTTTACCTATTGGGAATAAATTTTGCCTTGGATCACTGTCTCTAAAACAATCCCCATTGCCAACATTAGCTTAACTGGCCTTTAGTTCTCCATACTTTTTTGAACAAGAGCTATATGGCATTGTCAATCTTCCAGGTCTTCCTCAGAAGGGCACAGTGGCTGAGTGGTAGGATGGCACAATGGCTCAGCAGTACTGTGGCACAGAGGCTGTGATCAGACAGTATTTGTGATCAGAGGTTTACAAGAATGATCCCGGAGGTGAAGGTCTTGACATATAATGAGCAGTTGAGGACTCTGTGTGTATTTGATGCAGTTTAGAAGGATGAGGGGGATCTGATTGAAATTTAAAGAATAGTGAGATGCCGGATAAAGTGGTAACGGATGTTTCCGCTAGCAAGAGGGGCTAGGACAGAAGGACACAGCCTCAGCGTGAAGGGATGATTCTTTAGACCTGGGATGAAGACGAATCTCCTCAGCTAGAATGTGATGAATCTGTGGAATTCGTTGCTGCAGAAGCTTGTGGAGACCAAGTCATTGAGTGTATTTTAGACAGAGAGAGATAGATGTATTAGAAAGGGCATCAAGAGTTATAGGTTAAAGGCAAGAGAATGGGATCAAGAAACATATCTACCATGTTCGAATGGTGGAGCAGACCCCATGGGCTGAATGGCTGAATTCTTTTCCTATATCCTCCTATATCTTATGGTGTTGTTTAAAGCTACATTGACAGTCATTTAGGGTCTCCACCTTAGGATAATCTTCCTTTCTTTGTTGCAAGAAGGTGTCTGGACTACATTCAAACTGTCTAATCTTTGAAAACCACCCATTGCTCATTTATTGTTTTACTTCCATTTCTAATCAGTTTGGAACATTTAACTTACTGAAATTAGATCACCTCTGTTTGAATTATTTCATAGTTGATTCTTCTTGATCATTTCCCTTAACTACTCTAATGCTAATGATATTGTGATCACTGCTTCCTATTTGCTGCCCTGTTGAAATTTGCTCTGCATGCTCTACTTCAATCCCAAAACAAGGACCGGTACTGCTTCATTCCTCATAGGATTTGACTGTTGCTGATCTTTTCAGGAATTCCACTCTCTCTATACCCTTTGCTAATCTACGTTAGGATAAATAAATAACTACTTTAGAGTTATTTCTGAAACTTTCTAAAATGTGCCTGCAATTTGCTTTTTTAATTTCCTTTCTGTTAACAGTCCAATGAAGTAAAAATAGAAAAGAGAGTAAAAGCAGAAGTGAAGGTTCCGAATTAGCTACAAGTATTTTGATAAGCCTCCATGAAGGTGCTTCCATCTAAGAGAATTCTTGAAATGTAAAGCATTCTAGAAAACCCATATACTATCTTTCACAGAGCGTGATATGATGGTATCTTTACTGTGAAATTGCATGCACATTCGAATGATGCCATCAGTGATTAAATTTAACATTAATAGGAATCTGGGTGGCAGAATTACACTTTGGTTAGCATTGCTGTCTCACAGCTCCATGGTCCTAGGTTCAAATCCAGCCTTAGGTGACTGTCTGTGTGGAGTTTGCAATTTATCCCCGTATCTGTGTGGGTTTCCACTGGGTGCTCTGGTTTCCTCCTGTAGTCTAAAGATGTGCAGGTTAGGTGGATTGGCCATGCTAAGTGACCCTATAGTGTCCAGGGATGTGCAGGCAAGGTGGATTAGCCAGAGGAAATGTTGGGTGACAGGATAGGGGAGGGTGGGGGACTGGGTGGGATGCTCTTCAGAGGATTGGTGCAGACTTGATGGGCTGAGTTGCCTGTATCAGTGCTGTTGGGATTCTATGATTCTATTCTAACCTGTTAGGTGAATTCGACACCAATACAAAACCCACCCATTAAGTAGGTGACAACCTGGTGTAATTGAACCATTCCCAATTTTACCAATGAATTGTGCAATTATTATTGTGTGTAATTTAATAAAAAATCTATCCTTTTAATTCTACATCTAACTTTATGATTTTCACGACTGTAAATAATTGAACAGGAACCATCATGATGATATACAGAGGATGCATTTTGCATTCATTTTTCATTTGTAATATTTCTAAGTGAATTCAGGTGAATATGACTGTATTTCACACCCCCCAGAGGAAACCCCTGTAGAAGCTGAAGTATTGATTCCTTGGCCTTTTGTTCATGTAAAGCTTTCTCTATTCCATTTCTCTTTTGTGAGAACCACTGGCTGAAATAAAGTAGCTGCACAATGAATTGTATGTAAAGTATTGTCATGTCATTTCAATAGCACAGGATGATTCCTAATTGTCACCATTGTTAAACAATTGAAAAATTGTTATTCAGGTCTGCCTTTGCTTCTTATCTGCCCTTTCTATTTGCTATAAAATAGCAGAAAATGAAAAATGAACAGATTCTCATTACTAGCGATGTATCAGAGAGCATGCAGGGCAATTTGTATCCTCCTGTCAACTGTTCTCTTTCTACTGATGCTATTAAATTGTAGTGAATTGTTGTATATATTGGTGTAAAATTTTGTACTTAAGTTTTTAGCCGAAAAGTAGGGGGTCAACTTTCACAAGACTAAAATTTTTGTGTGGTTAAATTCACTCACTCCCATTGACCCAATTGTTTATGGGGATACATAGTCATTTGCAGAGTTGCTGAGTCAGAGCCTGTTCCTGCCACCCTGACACAAGATCTAGTGAAAAAGGAGCTGAAAAGCATTTTTTTTATATCTTATGTTTTGGATTTTTTTTAACTATCCAACATAAGTGTTATTCTGCATGGCCACAAGGAGCTGAACAGCTGGATTTGAATGAGTAGGTTTGCATGTATGCAGAGTTTGGATTTCTTTTAGCTAGAAGTCAAGGCTGACTGTTAGATCAGATTGATTACAGTTGAACATATACAGTAGGTATATTTGATGAAAGATACCATCGGAAACGTGAAACTAATTTTTTTACAACTGCCAAGTATCTCATGTGGCATGTTATTGCCCCTTGGTGTAAACAATTTCTTCATCTAATTTTCTGAACAATTGTGTTGACTGATTGTTCTGTGCTTTTCCCTTCATCATTCAAACGTCCATCCTTAACATGTCTCTTTCCTGACATCAAGTTGCCACCTATTTACTGCTTTCAAAGTCATCCACTGAACTTTTTATTCAGTATTTTTTTTAGACATTAGAGGTTTAAATAAGAAGTGGGATGTTCAATTCAGGGTCCTAAGCCTGTGTGGTTTTCAATAGCAAATATCCTAATTGGTGTCCAATTAGGAGCCTGGAGACCGATTGTAGGCGGAATTTAAAAGGCAAAATAGTGGGTAGGAAAAAATAAAGAGGGAGAAAAAGGCGAAATAGCAGTATGATTGGGCTTGCCATTCCCTGGAGCTACAGAACAGTAGGGAGTCAAAGGGTCAGCATTGGCCAGGGCACACATCCCTAGCTGACCTCACACACACTTTTCAAATGCCTTCTTTGGAAATTTTGACAGATGCTGTCTCCAAGTGTAGAGGCATGGTCTTCTCTCGATACAGAGTAAGGAATCTTCCTAGCAAGGCCTGGATAGGCTAATCACTCATTAGAAGCATGTGGGTGTAGTCTGTAAAGTACTTCAATGATCAGCAAGCAACAGCTGGTGCCAGGTCTCTGTCTCTGTGGACACGATTGAATGAGCATGTCAGCTCACTGTATGTATAAACTGATGCTGATAATGAAGGCTTATGCACCATCCTCTTTAAGCATAAGACACTATCGGATCTGCCTGGTCCAATGTAGTTGAGGAAAACCACATTCTACTCGAACAAGTAAAATAGTTTAGAAGATTTAGTTCATTGCATGTTAGCAAGACATGTTAGTTCCAGATGACATTGATATGAAACTATTGCTACAGAATCTTTGAGGAGGATGAGGTGTTAGTTGTCACTCCTTTGAGATCTCAAGTTCTTCTGCTTAAGATCCATAAGAAATCATCATGGTGGACATTCTAATTATTATTTCTCATTATTTACCCTTTTGGATCCATATACAACAGACAGCAGTGGACACAAACTAAGCAGACTGAGTTCTCGTATATCTCTCTTCTCCCAGAGTAAGTGAGATATCAATAATCCTCACAGGAGGTGCACAATTGAGCAGGGAGCGTTGCTGAAAAGTACAACATCGCATGTGAATAACATGTTGGATTGGGTGAAGGCTGGCTGTATTTTCATAAATTTACCTTTCTGGGGAATTATCCCGGAAGAAAGATGAACTATTTTATTGTTTGCACTTATCTCAGGAGATACAGTGAAAATTGTTTTGTCAACACAAGCCAGCACCATTTTAAGAAGAAAGTACTTTAATAGAGTTAATATTCATCGAATAGAGTCTCAAACATGGCTCTAGGGCTTCTGTAATGTCTATACAAGGTTGGCCTCAAGGAGCCCCCAGAAAGTTCTTGGACAAGGGTCACTGGACCTGAAATGTTGACTTTGCTTTCTCTCCACAGATGCTGCCTGACCTTCTGAGTTTTTCCAGCAATTTGTTTTTGTTTCTGATTTTCAGCATCTGTAGTTCTTGTTTTTTTATTGATTTGGGATGATCAGCCATGATCATGATGAATGGTAGAGCAGACTCAGAGGGCCAAATGGTCTACATCTTGCTATTTTCTGTGTTTCTCTTCAAACAACTTCTTGTGACAGAAAACATTTACTTCCCCTATCTATTGCCAGCTTCAAATAACCTTTGCATGAGATTGATTCTGAGCAGGCAGTTTTCTACTTATTTAATAATGTTCTCAGCAACAGTATTACCTTTATCTTAAACAAAAACAATACAATAAGAACATAAAAAAAAAGAGTAGGAGTAGCCCATTCGGACTTTGAAACCTGTCCAACCATTCAACAAGATGATGTCTCATCTCCCCAAGTCCTCTTTTGTGATAGCCCTCAACACCCTTGGTGCTTAAAAAAAACCCTATCTACGTACTTTTTAAATACTTTCAGTGATCTAGCCTCCACTACTGTCTGGGTTAGTGAATTCCAGACATTCATTATCCTCTGAGAGAAGAAGATTTTTTCCATCATACTTTTAAATGTACCCCCAATGCTATAACTATGTCCCTTAGTTTGAGAATTTCAACATCTACTTTGTCAAGCCCCCTCAGAATCTTGCATGTTTCAGTAAGATCCACCTCCTCTTTCCAAATATGAATGTATAAAGGCCTAACCTGTTTGATAAGTTAATCCCTTCATCCAAAGAATCGGCCCAGTGAATTTCTTATGAATGGTCTCCAGTGTCAGGATATCGTTTTATAAATAAGGAGTCCACAGTACTCTAGGTATGATTTCAACATATCCCTGTGCAGTTTTAATAAGACTTCCCTGTTTTTAAATTCCAAACCCCGAGCAGTAAAGATTAAAGTTCCATTGGCCTTCTTAATTGCTTGCTGCACCTGCAGGCTAACTTCTTATGTTTTATGCACAAGGGCATCCAGATTCCCCCTCCTTTTCACATTTTTGGAAATTATTTCTATCTTCTTTCATGCATGACTTCAAACTTTCCTTAATTAAAATTCATCTGCCAAGGGTTTGCCCCCTTACTCAACCTATCTCTATCCCCTTGATGATTCCTTATGTCCTCATAATATGCCCCCTTACTTATTTTTATATCACCACCAAATTTGGATATATTAGAATATTCCCTCTCCTGAAAGTCATTAATATAGACAGTACATAGTTGAGGACTTGGGAGTTATCCTTGTAGCATTCCACTAGTTACTTCTTTCTGATCTGAAAAAGACCCATGTATCTCAAATCTCTGTCAGTGTGTGAACAATCCTCAATACTTTCAAATACATTACTCCCGATATCATGAGCTCCTTACTTGTGCAGTAACCTTTTATGTGGCAATTTACCAAATTTGTTCTGAAAATCCAAACACACCACATTTACAATATCCCCTTTGTCAATTCTGTTATGTCCAAAAACAGCGGTTTTGCAGTCACATATTATCAGCACAAAGATAAACCACAATCTATAACTTTGGAACGGCCTCCGCTGTTAGTTAAATAAGATGTCAAGAATCCCAGTGCTCTGTGTTTGGCGATGTTAGCTTTATATCTAATGAATCCTGTATTGACTAGCCTTCAATAAGTTTGCATATAATGCCAACAAATAGCAATCCTTAGCAAAGCTATTCCCTATATTGATTCCTTTAAATGTAGCAGTTGCCCACAACTGCCATTGCATTAAGGAGATAAAGGCAGGATTTCCTGTGTTCCTAAGCAGGTGGAGGTCAAACTTTTAAGGGATACTAGCCAAGCTGATTAGCACCAGAGCTGAGTAGTGGGCATTGAGAGGACTGCAAGTAAGCTCTGGAATAAAGAAGATATGGATCTTGGAGGGACATACATTTCGGATTTTGGACAGGGAAGGATTAGAGATTTTAGGGAAAGATGCATGGCAATGAATTTTCAAGGCCAGTAGGAGGATATAAAGTGTGACATAACTATTTTGGGACATTGCCTGGATGTGAAGAGGGCATCCCCCAAAAGGATGCAGCCCCACTCCTCCTCCATCCCATTTCCTTTCTGTTTTTTTAACTTGTCACGTTTATATCTAGTGCTATATCTAGACGTGTGTGAATACATTCAATGTTTTGGCATCAAACTAGTTCCTGTAGCGATGAATTCCACAGGATCTTTGGTCCTAAATGGCCAAAACTGAACACTCAAACTGTGACGCTTGCTTCTGGACACACCCACCATTAAGAACATCCTCCCAGCATCTTTCGTGTCTAGACCTGTTAGAATTTTATAAGTCTTTATGAGACCCTCCTCATTCATCTGAACTCCAGCAAAAAACAGTCCCAGCCTCGTCAATCTCTCCTCACACGTCAGACCCGCCATCCCCAGAATCAGCCTGGTAAACGTTCATTGTACTCCCTCGAGAGCAAGAGCATTCTTCCTCAGAAAAGGAGACCAAATCTGCACACACTATTTCAGGTGTGGTCTCAGCAAGGCTCTGTACAACTGCAACAACACATCCTTGCTCCTGTACTCAAATCCGCTCACAGTGAAGGCCTTCTCTACCGCCTGCTGCACCTGCATGCTTACCTTCAGCAACTGGTGCACAAGGACGCTATGTGGATGAGGGAACCTGGGAAGGAGCTGTTTATAAGACCTGGGCGAGAACACTTTCTCCATCTGGCACTGCAAAAGGTCTGAAGAAAAATGTCTTTTTCAGTTTGATCTATGGCTGACTTTTAGACCATTCTGACATGAATGTTTTCCTGGTTAGTTTTGAAGTGTAATTGTAGATGAGCTTTTTGGTTTCTTCACATAATTGGACTTGAAATACAGAAATAGCAACATAATAAATAGGAGCAGGAACAGACCACATTACCCCTCAAACATCCTTCACCATTCAGTACAATTGTGGCCTATTTTTTGTGTTGAATTTACTCTCCTGCCAATACTCATACCCCTTAGTTTTTGGGGAGACCAAAAAATATCAACCTCCGCCCTAAATACACTTCTTTCCTAGGTGAGCAACTCAAAGATTTACCATTTCTCCTCGCCTTAATCCTACGTAATCAATCCCTTGTCCTGAGACTTTGCTCCATGTTCTAGATTCCCCAGCCAGGAGAAACAATTACTAAATGTCTACCCTTCAAGCCGCTTCAGAATTTTGTATTTTCAATATGATCACCTCACATTTTTCTAAACTGTAAAAAATATAAATCCAGTTTATCCAACCATTCACCACTGGACAAAACTCCCTCCTTAGGGAACATTGAGTCATAGAGATATACAGCATGGAAACAGACCCTTCGATCCAACTCATCCATGCTGACCAGGTATCCTATATAAATCTAGTCACATTTGCCAGCATTTGGCCCATATCCCTATAAATCTTCCTTATTCAAATACCCATCCAAATGCCTTTTAAATATTGTAATCGTACCAGCCTTCACAACTTCTTCTGGCAGCTCAAACCTTCCATACCCAGCAACGTCCTGGTAAATCTCTTCTGAACTCTCTCTAGCTTGATAATATCCTTTCTATAACTGGGTGACAGGAACTGCACACAGTTTTCCAGAAGAGGTCTCACCAATGTCCTGTACAACCTCAACATGAACTCCTAACTTTTATACTCAAAGGACTGAGCAATGAAGGCAAGCGTGCTAAATGCCTTTTTAACCACTCTCTATATGTGAAGCAAACTTCAAAGAAATAAGTACCTGAACCCCTAGGTCCCTATGTTCTGCAATACTGGAAGGACAATGGCTTAGTGGCATTATTGCTGGACTGTTAATCAAGAGACCCAGATAACACTCTGGGGACCTGGGTTCAAATCCAACCATGGCAGATGGTGGAATTTGAATTCAATAAAATATCTGGAATTAAGAATCTAATGATAATCGTGAATCCATTGTCGATTGTTGGAAAAACCCATCTGGTTCGTGAATGTCCTTTAGGGAAGGAAACTTCCCTGGACTACATGTGACTCCAGACCCACAGCAATGCAGTTCACTCTTAACAGCCCTCTGGGCAATTAGGGATGGGCAATAAATGCTGGCCTAGTCAGCAACCCCCTCATCCTGTGAATGAATAAAGGACTACCCAAGGAACTACCATTAATTGTATAAGCCCTACCCTGGTTTGTTGTACCAAAATGCAATACCTCAGATTTATCCAGATTGAACTCCATCTGCCATTTTTCAGCCTATTGACCCATTTTATCAAGATCCCTTTGTGTTTTTAGAAAACCTTCCTCACTGTCTACTATGCCACTAATTTTGGTGTCATCCGCAAATTTGCTAACTACGCCTTTTATATACACATCCAACTCATTTATATAAATGACGCACAAAAGAGGACCCAGGACGAATCCCTGTGGAAAACTGCTGTCACAGGCCTGCAGTCCGAAAATCAACCTTTTACCACCACTCTGTCTCCTGCCATGAAGCCAAGTATGTATCCAATTGGCAATCCTCAGAAAACTGTAATACATTTCTAAAACACAATCTCACGTTGGTGAAACCATGTTGGCTCTACCTGATCATATTGTGATTTTCTAAGTACATTGTTAATAATTTTGAAGCTACTAATATCATGCTGACTGCTCTTTCCTGTTCTACAAACATTGGAACAGGAACAGAAACAGGTGATTCAGCCCCTTTAGCCTGTTCTGCCATTCAATGACATAATCGTTGATCTGTGGCCTAATTCCATATGTCTGCTTTTGACCCATATCCCTTAATACTTTTGGTTAACAAAAGAAAATCTCTTTCAGATTTAAAATTAACAACATCCACTGCCATTTGTGGAAGAGAGTTCCAAACATCAACCACTCTGTGTGTAGAAGTGCTTCATACCATCTCCCCTGAACGGTCTGGCCCTAATTCTCAGACTATGACCCCTAGTTCTTGAATCCTTAACCGGTGGAAATAGTTTATCTCTATCTACCCTGTCTTTTTCTGTTAATATCTTGGAGATTTCAATCAGATCACCTCTTAACATTCTAAATTCTAGAGAAAACAAGCCTAATTTGTCTAAACTTTCCTCATATCTTAACTCCTGGAATCCAGGTATCATTCTTGTAAACCTACTTTGTATTCCCTCCAAAGCCAATTACTCTGTCCTTTTATTCCAGTCCTCCAGTTAGAAAGCTGATCATTCCAGTCTTGATTATTTTCTGCACATGTACATTATATTTTAAAGAGCTATGCACCTGAACCTCTAAGTTTCTTTGGACATCCAGTGCTTTTAACTTCATGCCATCTAGAAAGTACCCCAAAGGTCCAAAAAGGATAACCACACACTCGCTTACATTGAAATCCAACTACCATAATTTTGGCCATTCACTAATCTGTCAATATCCCTTTATTTTATTATGTACACTGTCTACAATGCCACCTAATTTGGTATTATGAACAAATTTGGATAGATGACTTTCCATGCCATTATCCAAGTTATTAATGAATAATGTAAATAATTGAGTCCTTAACATGGCTCCTTGTGAGACACCACTGGTCACATCCTGCCTATTTGAGAATCTACTCATTATCCGATAGTAAAATGTAGGTTCTGTCGACTGCTTCTTAACCAATTTCTCAACTATGTCAGTAATTCACCTCTCTCTTGTTCCTTTCTTGAATTACATTTCCAATCTGTTTAAACTGCTTTAGAATGTGGAGAATTTTTTTTTTGGAAAATTATTACCTCAGTAATGATTATCTGTGCAGTGATTCATCAAACCTTCTTTGACAGCACATTCCAAACACACAGCTGCTACCTACCTGGGATTAGGGAAGCAGATACTGAGAATACCACCATCTGCAAGTTCCCCTACAAGTCACACATTATGGAAATACATTGTTGCTGGATCAAAGTCCTTGTGTCCCCTCCCTTACAATTGTGTGCGTGTACATGCACCATATAGATTGCAACAGGACAAAAAGACTCATATTCTTGAATGCAATCAGGATCGGGCAGTAAAATGCTGGGCTTGCCAATGATGTTACAACTCATGAATGAGAGAAGAAAATATGGAAAAAGAAATACTACCAATGGAATTACATTAAAGCAGCTCTTGGAACCTGGTCCTTGAAACTAAACACTCTTGTTTTATGTAAAACCTAATTTTGTCATTATTGTTTTGTATTGCATAATGTATCTGAAGATTTGGGACATAATTGCAGCAGTTTCATTAGTGCTTCATAAATCAGAATACAAATGTCTTAAGATAACGGAAAGTGCTGAACTTTAAATGTGACCCACAAAGCTCAGTGATATTCACTTAAGTCCAGTACTAAAATATTCCTATGCTACAGAATCACAAAGCACTGTAAGTGGATAGTTTTCTGTTTCTGCATTCATCACCTTGCAATTATCTGTCCATTCACTTTAAGGCATCGATAGTCATAGATTACAAAAACGGAAATAAGAAATCTCAGTCAAAATCTCCACACTTTGGTTCTATCTGTCACATGGCTGTGTATTGCAGTGTTATACTGGTCTTATTTTATGCCTCATTTGTGCAGGCTTGGACGACTTGGTCTACAGTGGAATTAGTTTAGAATTTGCTCATTTGGAAATGAAGTACTCAAGTCACTTTTTTAACCGAGCTGCAACTCTATGTCCAGGACATAGTGATAGCATTTCTAGCTCTATTACACTTGGAGCGAATTGTTTCTTGCAACATGACAGTATACAGCCTGAAAAAATGGCATTGTTACATGGTTTACCATGCAAGCTGTCTTGCCTTGCGGCACTGCGTGAATCAGGATACTAAAAGTACTTAGCTCTTGGAAATGGCTTGGCTTTTGAAAGCTTAGATAAAATGGTCTTTAAATATCATGCCAGAGTACAGAGCTTTTAATACATATTTATGATGCAATTGCATGGCTCTCCTCCTGCTTTGACAGTGTGTAAAGAATGAAACATGGTTAAAGTCTGTTTTAGAGCACTGTTTAAAGATGTCACAACACAGACATAGTGAGAAGTAAGTACAGGCATTCTGTGCATGTTGTAAATCATCTCGACAGGGCAACAACAAAGAACACTGCAGGCAGTTTTAAAAGAAACATAAATATTCATTGAGTAAACTAATGTTATTTGGCTTCATAATTCAAAAAAAATTTACATGGACTGCCATCCAGGCAGGTAATTGGAGATGTTCCTTGAAGCTATTGTTAAATGTGGTTACGTTTTTTCAACATGATGAGACTCAGTGACAGTAGTAACAGACTGATGACTATATAAGATTTGCAGTGACCCTTTGTGGAACATTGTCTTTGGACAATAAAATACAACTAGCCTGCTTTGTTGTATAAATTTATCTTGTTACCTTAACAACAGAATATACACACACGCACAATCAAACTTGTAAAAATGCAACCAGTTCTTATTGAGATAACATACTCATGATTCCCATATGAGTCCTAATATACTGAAATCCACTCAAATTTTTTAAACCGTTTTCACTTTTGTTTACCACATACCACACACGTTATAAATAAAGTCTAATGAAGTAAATGTGTTTACAGAGATTGCAGAATATAAACATGAAACCAGCAAAATGCACTTAGACCTTCCCAGTCACTTCTGATTATCTTTTTACTGTTAGTGGTTTGGTTCCACTTTGTGTCTATTTGGATTTCTCTTCTGATAACTATGGCCTGTTCTGTATTGGGAGGGTTTCCCACTAACTATGAGTGACTTAGTTCTAACTCAAGTATGTTTCTTCAAAACTCAATTAATTACTCAATAATACATACTACACTTTGCCAGAGGTACATATTTCCTCTCAGAATCTTGCACAGGATTGCACATCACTGTTGTGGCATGACGTGTATCACTATCACATCACCATCGCCATCACCCATTACTCTACAGTTACTAAAGTTACATTCTGTATAATCTCAGTCATATTTTCCATAAACAAAGTGACTTATCTGACATATTCCAGACCAGGATGCACATGACAAAGTGACTTTCACACACTGTGGGCTGTAGTTTCATACTAGAGGCAGGTAGCAAGAGTTGGGAAATGTCCTTACCAGGTACAATTGTCTTGGGGAAAAGTGACTGTAAAGACCAGGCATCGTTTAGTGGAGAGGGTGGAGTGATGGACAGGTGCTATGGTTGCTAACTGGAGTCTGGGCCAGAGGTCCATAATGCATTCTTGGCTGAGAGCTCAGATATCCATCAGTATGTTGAAACAGCTACACACAAGGGGAGAATAAATGTGACTGATAATTGAACTGAAAGCAATCTTTGTCAATTGTGCAATGTTAATTTATGAGATAAAGAGGTGCCAAATACTTATAGTTTGCATTATTGATATTTTAAAGGTCTGGATAATTGGCACATCTGTAGGACTGTAAGAAAAGCAGTTTCATAAAGAAGGTTATTGAGGAATTGCTTGTTTTAAAGCTTTTTCACATACGCTGTTGTTGCTACAAGCTTAGTTATTTCTGCGCAGCACTAACTTCACATGGGCGTGATCAGTTTGGGCTTTCTGCTGAGATTCACATCTTACCCCCTTCCCCTTGCTGGCAAAATTGCATGTAGGGTTGCTCTGCCATTTTTAAAGGCCTCCACAGGTGGCCAACACTGTAGACAATAAGCTGGATGTGGCCTCACCAATGCCGTTTATAAATTAAGCATGACCTCCTTATTTTTAAATTTCCATTCTCTCACAATAAGTGATCTCTTTTTGTGAAGAAAGCTTACAAAATGTTGTAATAGGGAGAGGGCAGGGCCAACATGTTCCAATAAAGACAAAAGATGGGAACAACAAATCCTGTAATCGCTGTATATAGGATAGAATACAATAGAATAGAATAGCAATTTATTGTCATGTGTATTTTTACAGAAAAATTTTATAAGCTGCCATGCCACACCACCTAAATTAATGAAAGAAGTCATAAATAAGAAGAAAAAGAAGTAAAAGTACATCACAGTTCAATTAACAGCTCCTGGATACGCCAGAGCACCAGGCTAAAGCCGCCATGCAGGGCCGGGCTGAGATGGCCATGCTGGGCCGAGACTGCCCTGCCACACTGCATTTAGACCTCCACACCAGGCAGCTGGAAGACCCGGAAGCCATCTCAGAGGCCAAGATGAGATGTCCATGCCAAGGTGGAACCTCTGTACCAGGGCTAGACCTTCATGCCGGGCTGCTGGAATACTTGGAAGCCGCAGAAAAAGCCAGAGTAGGATGACACCTCCAAGCTGGGACAAGACGGCCAGGCCAGGGAGATACTGCCCCTCCTGGACAATACTGCCACACCGGGTGATTGTCCTAGCAGGTGCCAGGCCTATACAGCCATTGTGGGGCACTGTATATAAAACAATTTTTTCAGAGGCTTTAGGCTGTATTTCCTTCTAGTAATACTGTGAAGTTGTCCTTTCATGGACCCCATAAAATGGCCTTTTTAAAAATGACAGCCTCCTATATTTGTTTTCTTTGAAAGAGAACAGTAGTGTACTCATTGCACTTCAGTACAGGTTTGTACCCTTCAGTTTTTATTGTAGTGCTTTAGTTTAGACTGTTGAACTCAAAACAGATTTATGGATGACTAAAAGAAAATTCCATTTACACTGTGATGATACTGTCACCTTTTCAGCCTTTGGCATCCAACTTCTGCTTCTAATTACCTGTCACAAATAGCTTTCAGTGCCCACTTACTGCCACCAGCTATAAAGCGTGCTTGTTGTCACCATCTTCCTGTACCGATATGCTGCCACCATGATACCATTTGTAGTTCACAATCAATGTTAGCCTGTCTAAAATTTACCACAGATTGCAGTTAGTGCACATTATGCACAAGTAGTTGACTGGCTACACCGGATCTATTAGAAAGGGAGAGTGATTGAAGGTGAGATCGGTACCTTTACACTATAACATCACACATTGTAATGTCATGCAACTGTCTTAAAAGTACAGAACTGCTTCATCTGAAATCTATGCCATAGTACATAACTAACCATTTGTGATCCTTCTGCATCTCAGAAATTTGTAATCCCTCATCAGTTAGATAATGCGTTCCTTCTTTAGTCTTCCTGTCAAAAATGAACAGTTAATAGTGCCTTGCATTTTGAGACAATTTCAGTTTTAATTTTCATTTAATAGCCGGACAAAATTACAGGAATAATATTAGTGTTCAATGAAGGGCTAGTTGAAAGAAAGTCAATAAAATAAAGGTTTTATTTTGAGCATCACTAAACCATAAGATGCGACAAAAAATGCAGAATTGCATATTTCAGAAGCACAGATTTAATTTACCTCCGCAGCAGTGCCAAAAGAAATGTAGAATAAGTTACAATGATCAAACAATACTGTCAGTGATTTTAAGTGCTGTCAGTGGACTATACCCTGCAAATGTTGACTGTTCACCTGTGTGATTAAATTAGAATCTAATGTTGTATTATAGGCATACGTTTCAATCTGTACAGGCCTGCATATTTAAGTTACATTTGTCACAACATGTGATGTTCCAGTAAAAAGCTACCTGCCTTGTTTTCATTCACTGAATGTGTTATGGAATCGGTGTAATGTCTTCAGTCAGTCAGCTTTGTGCCTGTAATGAACAGTAACATCAGTAAGCACAGAACCAGAAAAATTCTAGGTAAATATTAAAAGTGTGTAAATTTATGGCATTGCAGTTGTGTAAGTAGTTAATATTGTGAACAAACTTCAAGACACCTTCCTTAACAAGAACCTGACTGTGATATTCTCTACTGGGCTAACACATGGAAAGCTACCAAATTATGCAGTTTGTTCTGTGAAGAAATGTCAACTTAATAATCCAACTGCTTTGTAAGCTAAAGTTTAATTTGGCAGTTCATCCATTTTGTGAACAATATTGCTGTAGTTGCAAAAATTGTTCAATAGCATAGCATATCACACTAGTAAATTATAACTCATTATTCCACATTATTCAACAGTATAAGGTCTTACTTAACATGAATTTTGCTACATTTTTTAATTTGTTTATTTTGCTGTCTTTATTATGAACCATCAATGCTGTGTTCAGGTAAATACTTTGGAAGTTGGTTAGTGCTTTACTTCCAGCTGAAGCCCAAATTCTTAATAGAGTTGCCTTAAGTTACTTCCCTTCAGAGTTTAAATCATGAATCTAGGGTCCCAGGGTGTGTGCTCTTGATGTTGTAAAGACATCAAATTTCTTGTAAAGGCACATCAGAATCCATAGAGATCACAGAGACCTTTTCTCTTTGCAGCGTAGAATCAGGAAGAAATTATATTTTCTTTTAAGTGATCCAATGATATGTGTGAGATTTGCAATGGATTTGAGCAAAATCAATTTTAAATAGCTACAAGCATCAGTAAGGAAAGATACAATGCTTCTGAGTGCCTCGTGTGACGGTGTTGTAAGATTTTTCCTTCTATATTTTAATGATACCCAATGATTTCCTATGTGGTCGAACAATGAGCTGCAAACAATTGTATCCTGTAATGCACTGACTGTTTTATAAATTTCAACAGACCGAAAAATTGAATAACTTGCCAAAGGCTGGTGTTAATAATTGGTACCCTCAGATCGTAACAGGAGCACAGATGGAGATGCTAACCTCTCTGAACCGCTTGCTGTGGGCATTATTTAAAATTTGACTGGCAGAACAAACAAACAGTATTGCTGGATGGAGGGATTCACTTTGCTTTAATTATAAAAAACTGCACCTCATCCATTTCATTGCCAAATATTCTTGAAAAGGTACTCGTCAGTAGTTGCAGCATTAAATAATGGTTGCTTCATGTCCTGCCATGATATCGCCTGTATCATCAAGTTTTCACATTTGGCATTTTCCTGTTAAGGAGAAATAGGCACCAATTAAAATATTTAAATTATTAATGCTGATTGACATGTCCAGACCCAAATCCACCTTCATCACAGTATTTTTGTATTGAAGAGTAAAACATATATTTTGTGATTTGCAAAGAAAAACAGCTATTAAATCTGTCCAAATATTTGTCTACTTGCTGAATTTTAAGCAAATTTTCTTTACATGTAACTATCTACAATTAGTAAAAGCAAACTATAAATTTACCGTACAACAACTATCTTTACTCGAGAAGAGTTTTCTCCTAGTTTCATGTCGTTCTCATGTCAGTTTCATGATCCAATTCATGAATCAATACAGACCAACACATTCATAATATAAGCATGGTATCTGTTTGTCCTTGAGATGGAGGGAGAGTGATTTAAGTTTTGCTTTATTGGTGGTTTGTGACTAACTCTTCTTGATCCTGTGTGCTATCCATTTTATATTACCCTAAACAGCAATTTCTGAAGGATTGCTGTGGAGGACATGACGTTACCATCATGTTACTATGCTGTTTGTGGTATTTCCAACCAGAAAATTACACAGCTGTCCCTTGCCACATTTTACAGCTTTGGTTTTAATGGCATCAGAAGTGAGTTAATACCGTTAATGTTGATTGACATCTTCCTGACCTGAGACCCTGTTCATCGCTGTCCTTCTCTGTTGAAGGACTGTAAAAAAAAAAAAAAGTGATGAGCAAAAGCACCAGACATTAAATCTATCCATATATTTGCCTCTACAGAATTATTTCGGTATAGATGATGACCATTCAGCCCATTATGTCTACTCTTGTTCTCTAAATGAGCATCATGATTTGGTGCCATTTTCCTGCCTTTTTCAAGTAATCCTGAAGATTATTTCTGGTTAACTAATTCTCGAGTGCCTCAATTTAATCTGCCTCCACCACACTTTCAGGCAGTATCTTCCAGAATTGAACCACTCACTATATGATCATATTGTTTTTCTCATGTCATATTTACTTCTTTCGCATTTGGATTTAAATTTGGGGCCTCCCTATTTTGGTGCATTTATGTCCTTTCTACTCTGACCAGGGCTCTTATGATTTTGGAAACCTCTATCAAATATCCTCTTATGCTGGTCCTCTTGAAGGAAACAGTCCTAACGTCTCCAATCTATCCTCATAACTGAAGCTTTTCATCCCTTGAACCATTCTCATAAACCTCTCCTTCATTCTCTCCAATGCGCTCACATCCTTCCAAATATGTGTGATGTACAGAACTGTAAACAATGCTTTAGCTGAGGTCAAATGAATGCTTTATTGCTCATAATTAAACAAATTTTCTTTAAGTGAAACATATGCCATATGTACATGAAAACTAAAATGCTTTGCACAGTTATGTTTACTGTGTGCTCTTCTTGTAAGTTTCATGCCGGTTTCATAAACCCATCAATAAATCCTTGCATAAGAATGCACATCCTTGGAATCTCCGAGCAGGGCGATGGTGGCACTGTCAGGAGCTGCAAAGGTGACTTTGACTTGGAATTTTTGTTTCTGTGGATTCTTCCAAGCTGGAGCAGGTGACATTGCAAATATTACACAGTTTACAATCCAGTGCTGCCTTTGGAAGGTCAGAGAGGCTCCGTACGCCAGGATGGGAAACTTCATTGTTTTCTGTTTCTGAATATAGGGAAGCTGACGGACTTGTGAGCACTTCATCTTAATGGAAAAATGTACCAAAACCACTAAGGAAAGCACAAAGTCAACATTGTACCTTGTAAACATGATACTGTCACATGCCTGCTCTCCTGGCAACAGTCATGGGGCTTTAATATCATGTCAATCCACAGTTAAGCAGTCTTTCAGGATTATAGAAGAAGGTAGTTACTCCGAGTCAGGGTTTAGCTATATACCTGTGGCTGACGACTCCGCTCTATAATCCCATCACCCCTGCCCAGTGCCCCAAGGCAGCAGACCCATGCTGCACTGATGTATGTTGCTGATGCAATGGTCCCATATACTGAATCACTTGGTGGCTGTTCTCGGAGTGTTCTGTTACTCACCAGAAAGGGTGTCCAAATTCATGGTGGTCTGTTACATCCTCCAAAACCTGGCCACCCTAGCTTTGATGGCCAACTCACCAAGGAGATGCTGAGGAGGAGGAAGAGGGAGAAGTGTGGAATCACGTGGCACATACATTCTCCAGCTGGGCTGAGCTCCATGAAACCAGAGTTACTGTATCCAAATGGGGGTATGTCTGAGGGATCTGCTGGAGCACAGATTGCGGGGCTGTTTTGAAAGCCTGCAATCTGCTTTGGGCATGAGCATCTGCAGCCATTCTAACCTGCATCTCATCAAACTGGCTTGCATGGAACTAGCTGAAGTTTCGCAGCCTGTAATATAGCATTCAGACATTGAGGTTTTTATCGTTGTTTGTACTACAATGGAAGCTGGAATGTCGATCATTAGATGCAGCATCAGAGCTTGATCTGCCAATGTTGCCATGGAGCTGGCCATCACAATGGAAAGTATATGCTCTAAACTCTGTATGAAGCAACTGGAAACCAACATTCATCATGTCATGGTCATTGACAGTGACAATAGGCTATGTCTGCATCAGAACCCATTGTTGTACTCACCTGCCAGTTATTTTACATCAGTTATCCTTATTTCAGCCCAGCTAAACCTCTTTCATATCCAGTGGACTTAACAAATGTAGATCCTGGCTGTATCGTATCCTTTGAAGTATACACACCGGCAGTTTCTGATCTGTTGTCTGTGAGTATTAAGTGTTATTGTTTCTTTCCAGAGGTCTGCTTTCCCTTTAGAAGTCCACCTCTGGCTGATCAGGTAGCAGTTCTTATCTACCTGAAAACATAAATGTGTGAGTTGGGAATTGAAGTGCGGGCAGTTTGGCTAAGGGGAAAGGAAGAGCTGAATTATCTGCAGCCTCTACATCATATCAGATTGTGGGATGAAGAAGAAGTGGGACAGCACAATGTGCATAATGCAGTCATCATGATGGCCTTAGTGATGGCTTCTTCAATTATTGTCAGTACCATGCCATCCATGGAGGCCTATACATGTAGCTATGGCTGTTCGCTGTTCATTTAGTGCTAGTGCTGTCCATAATGGGTGAGCTGGCTTGCTACTATGTGTATTGATGAGTGTGCCTGTTACTGTTCAATCATTGGGAGTAAGTGGGAGCTATGAGATGTTACTGTGCAGTTTCCAGCAGAGGTAAGTATGCGAGGACAAAGCAAAGCAAATTAATGTGAGCTTCGAGTCGAGGATAACACATTATTTGGTAAGAGCGTGAAAGATGTATGATGGAAGGAGCAATGTGTGATGTTCATGCTCCTATTGGGAGATTTCAGTGTCCCATATTATATGGGTCAAACATTTATTTTTCTGATTAGTGACCTAAATAAGAAGTGACCATCAACCATAAAACAAAGGATCGGAAGTAGGCCATCAAATCTGCTCTGACATTCAATGGGATTATGGCTGATCTGACAATCCTCAACTCCATTTTCCTGACTTTTCCACACATCCCTTGGATTCCTTACTGATTAAAAATCTGTCTATCTATCTCAGCTCTGAATATACTTAACCTCTGCAGCAGTGTGTTAAAGAATTCCACAGATTCACAACCCTCTGGAAGTAAAAAACCATCATGCCTGCCTTAAATGTATGATGCCTTATTCTGAGATTATGCCATCTAGTCCTAGCCTCTGCCACAATGGGACACAACCTTCCTGCATCTATCCTGTCATGTCCCTAAGAATCTTGTATGTTTCAACAAAGTCACCTCTCATATTATATTCCAGTGAACTCAGGCCCAATCTACTCAATCTCTCTTCATAAGAGTCCTCCATTTCTGGTATCAGCTGAGTGAACCTTCCCTGGAATGCCTCCAATGCCAGTATATCTTTGCTTATGCAGTGTAGACAGATAACAGATGAGAGTAGTGTCAGTTTAGTTTAAAAATAAACAGCAATCAAGAGTCATACACCAGGAGTAATTGCTTACAGCAGGCAGTGGGAAGTGTTGATGACCATGAAGCTGTGCCACGATAGAGATGTCAAATCCTTTAAAGGGTGAGCAGAGATGGGAATAGTTAAGAAAAAATAAGTATTAGAATAACTGTGATGGCATTGGTATGTATAGACCTTGCTGAAGAATAGTGCTGTAAATAATGTGCAAAGCATGAAAAAGTAATGGTAATCAATGCCCATAATGCATTTAACGATTTCTAACACACAGAATATGTATTTGAGATTCAAACAACACTTTTCTTAACATGATATTACTCTCTTTTGCAGGAAATGCAGCTGATGTTGGAAGGTAGATTATTACGAGGCTGCTCACTAAAATTTTCACTAAGCATCTGGAGGTTTATGATATGACAAAGGAATATGAAAGTGAATGATGATAACATGCAAGTGAGCTCATGAGTTCAATTGGGAGCCTGAGCCTAGCATGAAGTGGCTGCAATATTCTCAGAGCAGTAAAGTTGGTAAATGTCATGTTCCTACAGAGCTAAAGAAATTAAAGTTAAATGTCTTCTGGGGAGGATGAACAAACAGAAGTCCTGGTCCACATTCGTACCAATGACTTTGATAGGAAGGGGAATGTGGTCCTTCCATAGGAATTTAGGGAAGAAGTAGGTAGAAAGTTAGCAAGCAGGGCCTTAAATGTACTAATCTCTGGATTACTTACAATGCCATGAACAAGTGAGTTACAGATATAGGAGGCTAAGGCAGATGAATGTGTGGCTGGAGTGGTGGTGCAGGAGAGAGGGCTTTAGATTCCTGGGACACTGGCACTGGGAAAGATGGCACTAGATGGATTGCTCCTGAACTGAGCTTAGAGTGAGTTCATTGTGGTACGATTTACTAGTGCTATCAGAAGGGCTTTAAACAACCTGACAGAGTTATTGGAGCCAAGAGAGAATAATGGAGGAGAATACTAGGGTTTGCAAAATGCTTGGTGATACAGCTGGCATTAGCAAAGAGAATATTTAAGTTATTGATAAAAGTCAGAGTAAGGGAGAAAGAAATGAAGTGACAATCAGAGTTACTGTGCGTGTATGGAAGTACACAGTGCAGTCAATAAGGTTGGGGATTTATACATCTAACCTCCACAACTCATTCCAGACATGCACAGCCTTCTGAGAGAAGTTGAGATAACATTGGCCTGAATGAAATTATGTACTATAAGTAGCAACAGTAAACTGTAAATTCTGTTTTATCCATTAGATCTTCTCCATTGTATATGCTTGAATGAAATCTTTGCTGCTTTAACTCATGCAGACTTAACTGTGGTCATTTTTCACCAGGACAGAAATGCTGCTGATGCGTTTGAAGTCAGAGGGACTCATATGATTCACCAGTCAAATACAAGAAAAATCCATTAGATGCTGGAAATCTGAAACATGGAGAACAGAGTACAATAGAAAAATTCAGCAGTTGGCCTTGCCACTGCCTACCCACCTGCCCCCAACATGTTGGCAGCCCTACTGCCTTTAGGTTTATTAAAGGACTTAACTGGACAATTAATGACATTTAAGAGCATCTCTGTGCCCATGATGGTATTGTATGCATGCAGAGGGAGGTCCATATCAAATGGGTAGCCCAGCAATCTTCGTTGTGCAGGATGGCATCAGGCAAGTGAAGTGGGGCGAAACTTTGGAAGCTCCCTGGACCCATCAGAGATACTTTCCCCTCATGCCCAAGTCATATTCCCCTTTTTACCCTCCACTATAGTCTCTCAAATCATGCCTCCCATCCACTCCATTTCATTCACTCAAGCGACTACCATCCCTCCTACTAGCCTGACCTTAGTGATACACCTGACTTAGATCCGAGTCCAGGCTCTTCTTCCTCAGGACTGTCTATAGTCCCAACAGTGACCACAGCTTGGTGCTGTTGAGTTCACAGATCTGAGGCTATCTGAAAGATACAGTCAGAGGTCTTGCCCTAAGTTGACACAGAACAGCCTCCAGGATCGTAGGCTGGACTCACCGCTGATATATTAGCTGTGATGACCTTATGAAATCCAGCCTGGTCCCACTTTTTGATAGGATATATCTGATGTCACAAGACAACAAATATTCTTGCAAAGAGAGCCTGTTCTACAAATAAACAAAACAAAGCTTACACCTCTAAATGGGTAACGATGTATTTTGGTGAACAGTGTGCCACTATTTATAGACTAATGGAAAATTAATAGCGATTGAACCTGAAGCTTTATGAGGATGGAACTGTTGGTCCAGTTGGTCCTTTTAAACAAACTTGACTTCATCATGTCCTTCTAGTCAAAACAGATGGACATTCCATTGCACACAAACTGTTGGTACAATCTGTATTTTAAGTGCCTTAAATAGTTTCAAAATAATGTCTGCTGCTACAAATGGACACTTCTGATTTGAATTTTGCCAAATGTTATGCTGTTAAAGGAGTTATCCCCTGCATATCCAACATCCACTGGAAGCAGCAGATCATGCTGTCAGTTAGCATGCAACTCTAAACTGATGCTAACACTCCCATCATGGAGCTCCTCTTCAGACAATGTCCTCTCTTAACCTCATAGCTGAACACATGGAAAACCACCACTACTCACACCACATTGACAGAACTGGTGACAATGACTGATAGGTGAGGTATAGGTTTATTTCATTTAGCTGTTGCAATATTCTCAGGAGCTTTCCATCATGTGACCAAAGGCAACACATAATGCCCACTATCCAGACATCTGTCTTGGCACCTTCATCAGCCACAGTCTACTGTGCCGGTTGTATTGCAGTGCCTATGGCGAACCAAAAGGTAGTTACTGAGTGACAAGAGATAGTTGCTGATAGTGTGTGAGTCATTTCCCTAGACAAACTAGAGAACTGTGCACCTGCAACTTCATTGAATGAAAACCATACTGCAGTAGGAAGCATGATCAGGCGGACAGTTGCATTTTGGATCAATGGCACAGATCTCCACTGTTACTGAATGACATGAGCATTGGCGAGGTAGTTGGGAGAATTTGCGTGAGAGCAATGCAAGCGTCATAAAAATGTAAGCACATAACAACTGGAGCAGTAGGCAATTCACTCTCTCAAATCTGCTCTGCCATTTAATATGATCATGGCTGATCTCAACTCGGCCTCAACTCCATTTTCCTGACCATTTCTCATCACCCTTCAACTCATTACAAATTAAAAACCTGTCTATCGCCTTCTTTACTTATTCAGTGTGTGTGTATCCACCACACTGTATGGTAATGACTATGACAGATGCGCGACCCTCTGAGAGAAGTAATTCCTCCTCATCTGTTTTCAATCTGTCAGCCCTCCAGCCTAAAACTATCTAGATTGCACGAAAAGTGGAAACATTCACTCTATACCTACTTTGTCAATTACCATAGCATCCTTTATGCCTTAGTTAGATCTCCTCTAACCTCTAGTGAGTATAGATTTATACAGTTTCCTACTGTCAGGAACAAACAGTGCAATTTTCCAACCAAGCATTGTATAGTGAGACAAGATTCTCACTCATGAGAAACCAGAAGCCTATTGCATGCATTAACATCCTCATTGTTGGATCATCTCACCTCATTGGTATGCAGTTTGGTATATTCCCCCTCGCTGGACAGAACCTAGATGGTGATGATGCCCAACATGTATATCAGAACCGGTACCTGGTGACGCCAGTTTGCTCTAGCTGCTCCAGACCTTCTTCAGGAGCATGCTCCATGGATAGTGACCGATCTAGGAATACGTCCAAGTCACAGTTGGCAAAACAGATCCCCAATTACCCTCTGTCAAACCTATTTAGGATGAATCAAGTAAACTGTGTGGGGAAGCTGTGGACTGCGAACACTTGACAAGGTGTATAGGGCTTTAAGGATGTTGTCAGCAGCACAAATAATGGGAGCTCCTGGCAGTGCCCAGTTCTGTTGCCTGTGGCAAATGGCAGAATACAACAAGTGGGGCACATAAGGGCTTGGTATAATTAATAAAGTGAGATTGGGAAGATTGCATAAGAAACAGTAAATGGCAATAAGTGCTGGCCAGCCAGTGACACCTGCATCCCATGAGTGAATATTAAAAAAAAAGAAAAATCACTATAACTTGTGGAGAGAGAAACAAAATCAAGTCCAGTGTCCCTTCTTCAGAACACAGTTCTTCAGAACATAGAGTTCTGAGGAAGGGTCACTGGACACAAAACTTGAACTCTGTTTTCTGAACAGATGCAGCCAGACCTGCTATGTTTTTCCAGCAATTTCTGTTTTTGTTTCTGATTTCCAGTAACCACAGATTTTTGGTTTTTCTTGTGATTTGATTTATTGTTGTCACATGTACTTAAGTACAGTGAAATGTATTCCTTTGCAAGCAGTACAAGCAGATCATGACACACAAGGACATACAGATCATAGGGTTCTCAGACAGAGCTAGGCATACAAGATTACGGCTGCACAGGAGGTGCACAAAAGCAAAATCTACATTAGATTTGAAATTAGAGAGGTCCATTCAGCAGTCAAAAACAGCAGGGAAGAATCTGTTCTTGAACCTGTTGGTGCACGTGTTCAGACTTCTGTACCTTATGCCTGATGGAAGAGATTGGAAGAGAGTATTACCAGGGTGGGAGGAGTCTTTGTTGGTGTTGGCAGCCTTTCTGCAGCAACAAGAAGTGTAAATGGAGTCTATGGATAAAAGGTTGGCTTCCGTGATGGTCTGGGCTGTGCACACAATCTTCTGTAGTTACTTACAGTCCTGGGCAGAGCAGGTGCTGTACCAAGCCGTTATATACTCAGACAGTATGCTTTCAATGGTGCATCTGTAAAAGTTGGTGAGGGTCCTTATGGACGTGCTGAATGTCTTAAGCCTCCTGAGGAAGAAGACACATTGTTGTGCCATCTTGACTGTCCCATCTAAATGGGAGGTCGAGGACAGATCATTGGTTATTCTCACTCCTAGAACTTAACGCTCTTGAACCTCTCCACCTCCGTTGATGAAGGTAGGGGTGTGTCCTCCTTCTTTCTTTCTGAAAGAAATGATCAGTTCTTTAGTTTTGCTGACATTGAAGGAGAGATTGTTAATTTTGCACATCAACACCAAGCATTCTCTCTCCTTCCTGTATTCTGATTTGTCATTGTTTGCTATCCGGCCGACAACGGTGATGTCATCGGCGAACTTGTAGATGGCATTTGTAAGAAATTTGGCTACACAGTCGGAAGAGAGACTGTCAACGAAACTCACTAAAAATGTCCCTTAGCTGATTTCTGGTAAGTTTCAGCCCAATAATTACACTGTCTGGATTCATTTTCATGTTCTTATTGCCCTTCTCTGATTGCCTAGAGTGCAGATAAGAGTTAACCACATTCCTGCATGACTGGAGTCACATGTAGGCCAGACCAGGTAAGGATGGCAGCTTCCTTCCCAAAAGAATATTAATGAACCAAATGGGTTTTTAACTACAATTAACATTGCCAACGTGGTCACCATTATGCTAGCATTTTATTCAAGATCATTATTGAATTCAAATTTCACCATCTGCCATAGTGGGATTCAAACCCATGTCCCTAGAACATTAGCCTGAGGTTCTAGATTACCAGTCCTGTAACATTATCCTATTGCCACTGCCCCTAGAGGAGCCTTACAGTATGTGGGTAAGCATGTCAAGAGTAAAGATGATATGCTATTGTGACATTACTATGGCTTTAAGAGGGGTATTTTGTCCTTTTGTTTAATGAAACATTGAGAGAGACGTGACAAGCGGGCTGTTCAAAGCCTTCAAAGTAAAAAACTTGAGTCTTTTTTGAAAAAAGTTTAGAACAATGGAAGCAGCCTGAATGGGTAGGGCCAAGCTCCCACAGAACTAGGAATTTTAGTTTTGGCTTTCTGCAGTTGTTGGAGTCTTGAAGCTGGATGTGGGAGCTTTTCTTCCTGTCTCTGTTACAGCTAAAATCTGGGGTTCTGTTACTGCTAATAGAATTGCATGTGAGACAATCTATTTTACTGATTTGTCTTTGCCAAGGGTGTGTTTATGGAATGTTATTGTATTGAAACAGTTAATTAGTAGTAATTAATACATATCATTTTGTTAAGCATTTTGATAATTACAGTTAAGCCAATTCTTTTATTTTGTCTGTAATTTAACTGTAGTCTAAAAATAAAGTGTGTTTTTCTTTACGTTGAGTAGTTTGACCAGTCAAATTGCATCTGGAAGGCAATACTTTTCACTTACCTTTAAAATAAGAAAAAGGTAGGTTCTAGGGTCTAAGCTACCTTCTTAATATATTTTGAGGGAGTTTGGTCTGGTTCATGACACTATCTGTATTGCATTTAACAGCTATAGAATAATTGAATACTGTGGTCCACATGTGAGTAAATTTCAAAGCTTCCCTGCTTCATCAAGATGAATCTGTGTCCTTTAAACAAACTCACCTTCATTGTATCCTTTGAGTAGGATCAGGGAACTTCCCATTGCATGTGAATTTATGGTTTTTAACTCTTCATACTCAATGTTCAATCCATTTGCTGCCCACTTTCCATCTTGATGTTAATACAGCAGTGTTCCTGAGCAAGATCCACTAGCGAGCATACATTAAATCTAGGAAAGGGGAAGTGGGAAACATGGGAAATCACAGACAGGTTTCTTGTCAATCACCCCATCTGCTAAGTGGTATGGTTAGGGATGGGGTTTGAGGAAGGGAATACAACACCTCCAAAAATCCAACTCATAAGGTCCAGTATTTGTAATAAATTCCACAGACTTTATTGCCTGTTAAGCAACAATGAATGAAGGGTTCGGTTGTAGAATTGTAGATCGTGAAAGATTAAATAGGATGTGACAATTATCTTAATTTTAAGAAAAGACTGACGCTTGAAATACCTGTAATCTGACTCTCCAGAGATATTGCAGAGGAACAAATCAGTAAACAAGTCCAGGTCTTCCCTTGAACAATTAAGATCAGTATTCAGTGAAGGTAGCATATTTAGAATAAAGCTTGTGTAAGATATTTTGTTAGTAAGCAGAAAGAAGAATAATCACTGAGTGTCATCAAGCACATTATTTAACAGCTTGAAGTTTGATTGAATTATACATGTACTACTCGCTTAAAGTGACCTTTTTCTACAAAACTTCATTATGTATCACATTGATAGTGCATGTTGTTAAAGTTCAGGAAGCAAAGATTAAGTCAACGTAATTGTTTTGTAGAATTCCAATTTAGAATTGCACAAAGCATGCTTTATGACATGATTCGGTTATAATTGCTCAGTTGAATGTTGCAGGAGCATGGCTGGCATACACATTACGGAGTAGGAGAAAACAATGAACAGCTTTTTTTTTCTTGCTTTCCTATTATGTCAATAATAATATTCTATACATAGATATGGAAACAGTTACTAATTCTGAATTTGGTCCAAAATGTCTCAGAAGATGCAGTCATTGAAAGTGTTCTGGGATACATCTGGAAAATCAAAATGTCCTGCTTTCAGAGCAATTATAAAGCAAATCAAGGATTGAAATTACATTTATACAGTATGAAGCTGGAGGAACACAGCAGGCCAGGCAGCGTCAGGGGAGCAGGAAAGTTGACGTTCCCGGGTTAGGACCCTGTCTTAGAATCAAATACAGAATGATGGCAGTCAGAAAATTGTGAACAGCAAGTGAACACAAACTTTAATTTTAACAAATTGGTAACTGGATCAAACTCTATGTCCTAACATATTCTGTATACTATACTCTTGTAAAATGCAAATATTGATAGCCTGTTTGGCATTACAGGATTTTTTTTTCTCATTCATGTGCTCTGAGTGTCTTTGGCAATGCCAGCATTGATTGGCCAGCCCAAATTATACTTGAGAAGGTAATGCTGGGCTTCAGTCCATGTTGTATTGATACACTCAGATTCCTATTCTACAGGGAATTGCAAAAGTGGCAGTGAAGGAGCAGACGTGACCAACCACATCAAGGAAGCATGTGAGTGGGAGAGGAACCGCCAGGTGTTGGTGTTCTCATGTGTCTGCTGGCTTTCTCCTCCAGAAGACAAAGGTTGCGTGTTTAGGAAGTTCTGTTGGAAGTGCCACAGCAAATTACTGCATTGCCATTTGTATATGTTGCTACTGTTCACCAATGATGGAGGAAGTGAACATTTAAGGGTGTGGGTCAAACAGATTGTTTTGTCCTGGATGGTACCAAGCTTTGAGTGTTGTTGCATTCAACCAGGCAATTGGAGAGTATACCATCACAGTTGTGACTCATAGATGGTGGATGGGCTTTAGGGTATGAGCAGATGAGTTAGACAGCACAGAATATACAATCCTTGGGTTGCTCTTGTAGAAACAGTAGTGATGTGACAGCTCCATTATTTTGCCAGTCAATGATGACCTCCTAGGATTGGGTTGGATTGGGGTGAGAAATGTCAGGATTTAACGAAAAAGAGATAAACTTGTTGAATGTCAAAGGATGGTAATGAGACTCTGTTTTGTTGAAGATAGTCATTTGTGTGTCACTGTGTTACTTGCCATTTAACATCTGAAGCCTGAAAGCTATTCAGCTCGCAGCAGTCAGGCATGAACTGCTTCATTATCTGAGGAGTAGAAAGTGAACTTGGTACTCTGCATTTGTCTGTGAAAATCACTGCTTCTGACCTTGGGACACGGGAAGGAAGGTCATTGATCAATCAGCTGAAACTAGTTTGGTTTAGGATACTACCTCAGAAACATCTGCAATGTCTAGGGGGTGTGTCGATTGGCCTCAAACAACCACAAATGTTTTACGTTCTACTGGATGGCAGTGTAACCATTGGAAGACTTTCCTCTGATTTCTACTAAAATATTCTGTTAAAATTATTAAATTTTATTATGGCTCACTGATTTCACACTAAGTCAACTGCTACCCTGATGTCAATGATGGAGTCAGCAATCAACATAAAGGCAAGCCCAATGAGAGCCATTCGCTGATGTATTATCATCATGTCGTCTGCCCTAGGGCTAGCTTCTCAAAGTTTTGCAATGTTTGTTACCTCCTGTAACCCTAAGAGTTCTACTGTCAAGAGCATGAACTCCCAATAGTAATCCTTTGTCTTCCCTCCACTCTCAGCTAAATAAATTGAAAAGCTGGATTCAGACTAAAAACATTCCAATAATCCTCACATAGTCCATTCAGGCAATTGAGATACTTCTTGATTGTAGGTTGGGGTTCAGGCTAACAAGCTATCTCTGTGAAAATGCAACCTAAAGACAAGATGAGACTGTAATTGAATTGAATATATAAATTGTGAGGAGCCACAATCTACTGGTAAGGTTAGGTAAGATGATATTTAAGTGGTATCAATTATTTTGGTCTGGAGTACGGAGAATGCAGGAATAGTCGGAGACGTTTCATTTTCTTGAGCATAGTCCTTTATTCATTCAGACCATCACGACTCTGTAACTTCACTCCACCTACCACCTTAGTAGCATCATAAAAAGAGATGACTTTCTTTGGAACAACAAAAATAATCCCAGTGTCATTCTGTTGAGTCGTCACTAACTGCAAGATCAATATATCATTCCTGAGCTGTTGTATGCCAAACTGAATACAACACTCCAAACAGTTTTTGAGATAACTTGAATTTAACTTCCACCCCATAAACATCCATCCATGTCAGTGTCAATGAAAAGTGATAACTCATCTCGCATGACACAAAAAATTCTAACTATCAAATCTTCAATGCAGCTTGGCAACAGGAGCATGAGAATTCCCGAGTTTATGTTTAGGGACTCTCATATCTGTTGAACAAGCATATGACAACAGATTGCAGTATTGCATCTGCAGCCAGTTTTATCCATTCGCATAACACCTTCTCTCCTCTGAAGGGACCTATTTAATGTTTCATGTCACTTTATGGAACTGGATGTGGCAAAAATGTAATTGTTGTGGCAAACAAAATAATAGAAACAAAGTGGGTAATAGTAGAGTCAGACGTTCATCTACCTTATTAAAGCCACCACAGCAATATTATCAAACATTTATGCAGCTTAAGCTGAATCTGCCAGCATAGCTGCCATATAGAGTTTGTGCAGATATTCCATGGAATGTTGTTTATTATTCTGTGCATTTATTATTAATACGAAAGATTGATGAACAAAATATTACTTCCAGCTGTACCATGAGATAAATGGGCAATGTCACATTATTCAAATCAAACTTTAAATCAGAAAAGTGTTACTGTAATGCTAAAGTTTCACCCCATGTTAATAATGGTTGCAGCACATAAATTATTGTTGCTATTTCTAAAGTTCTTCCTAAGTAATGGCGAACTCAGCTTAAGGGCTTCTCAGCGAATTTACATGTAGCAACAAACTATTCAGTACTGAAAAAGGATTTGAAATATGACCAATAGAATAGATTCTTATTAAGCAAGAGAATCAACGATTATTGGAAATGTGGAATTTGAAATGCAACTAGATCAACTGAGTGACAAAGCAGACCCGCGAGGCCGAATAGCCTACTTCTGCTCCTAATTCATATGTTTGTAATAAGAAACTTTTAGATCCCCTTAGAGAATGCTTCAAAAGGACAATGAACTCCACCAGTGCTAACTGTGAAGAGATGATAATATTCGAAGAGAGTTCCACAATTTCAACTTCCCCTGTGTAAAGAAGATTCTCTTGAATTCCCTAGTGGATTAATTAGTAGCTATTTATGTTTATACCTTCTAGTTTTGTCTCTCCTACATCTAGAAACTTTTTCAAAATGTCCATTGCATCAAAAGCTTTCATAATCTTAAAGTCTTCCATTAGATTATCCCCAGGCTTTCCTGATTTCCATGGAAAAGAATCTAAGCTTGTTAAGCATTTCCTGACAGGTGTACCCGTTAAATTGTTGTACTATTCTTGTAAATTCTTTTCCACAGGCTCCAGTGTTTCCATTTTCCTTATTTTAAAACTTTTCATGACATAATAAATGTACAATAAATGCAGTCTGGAAGGATAAGTTCTCTGTCAATTTTCTCCTTCTGGAAATGAAACACAGTGCTTTGTTACGACCAAAACCGGAAGTTGCTGGACAAACTCAGGAGGTCTGTCAGCATCTGTGAAGAGAAAGCAAAGTTAACGATTCAAGTCCATTAGCCCTTCTTCAAAACTTTGCTTCATTCTCTATTTTAATACTTCTACTCTCATTACTAATGAGGTTTTTTTGTATTTGCAAATGAATGCCTGTGCAATTTTCTCAATGTCTTCGAATGTGTGCAAATGCACTCCATCCAAGCCAGTGATTTTATGCCATTTCAAGAGTAGCGCTTGGCCAAAACAAGGGAATACAGGAATTATTTTTTAGTTCCCATAAGCACATACCTGTCTCTCCTTGAATTTCTGTAAAATTTCTGATTTTGCATTATGGTTTCTTTAAGGGCTGATTTAATATGAAAGTTTTGCACATTGTTGAGAAAAGATTTACAAGGATGTTGGCAGGGTTGGTGGGTTTGAGCTGTAGAGAGATGCTGAATAGGCTGGGGCTATTTTCCCTGAAGCATCGGATTCTGAGGGGTGACCTTACGGAAGTTTATAAAATCATGAGGGGTATGGATGGGATGAATAACCAAGGCCTTTTCCCATGTCATGGGAGTCCAAAACTAGAGGGCATAGGTTAAGGAGAGAGGGGAAGAATTAAAAACGGAACCTAAGGGGCAACTTTTTTTTATGCAGAGGGTGGTGTGTGTATGGAAAGAACTGTCAAAGGAAGTGGTGGAGGTGAGTACAATTACAACATTTAAAAGGCATCTGGATGAGTACGGGATTAGGAAGAGTTTAAAGGGATATGGGCTAAATGCAGGCAGATGAAACTAGATTAATTCAGGCATGGACGAGTTGGTGTGTATGGTCTGTTTCCGTGCTGTACAGCTCTGTGACTCTATGTTGTTTCTCTTGGCTGCGGATATCTATACATTCACTGCTTGAGGCTGCTCCCTTTTAATTAAGTTACCACTTTTCTTGGTCTCAAGCTTCCCAAGGTCATCCTTATCCTAGAGTCAGGCTAGCTCATTCTCTTCTGCATTATAATATTCTTTATTTATACGTTACTGAATACAACTCTAAAGTTACTCCTGCTCCACCTTTGTAATTCTCTCTGGTCTATTGTTCTGCTTTGGTGATGATAGAGTAACATCATCAGTTAAAACAGCATCATTTACTTATTCATATCCCATCGTTTGACCCTGGAATACAATCAAACATTTTGTCAGTGAAGATCTAAGCCATGATTTTACCTTGCAACTCTTTGAATCTGAGCCTTTCACAAGTTGGGTTAAAAATATAGTTCAGAATGAGCATAATCATAGCTCATCTGGCGTAAATGCTAATTTGCATTCAGTTGGTCATTGTATTTCTGTCAGATCTCATCAATTTTCATGAAATTCTGAGGTTCAGTTTTCTTGGCACTCTCACAATGGTGTGCTAAACAATTCTAATGTATGCCACCTGCTGACGCACAAAAAGAGAGAATGTCTTAAGTTATTATTTTTATTAGTTTTATCATCTCATTTCCTGAATTGTTGAATGCTTAACAATTATTACCACTGGCTCAGAATGATTAGATTTTTTTGAACCAGTCATAAGTTGCAAACCATTGGAGCGAAAAATGAAACAGAATTGTTTTGGAAATAACTAAAAACTTTGCTCCACTGAAAGTTTATTTGAAGTTCTTTACACCTGTAAGACTAAATCTAGGGTCTGTCCTTCATTCAAAAAAAAATTCAGTGTTTTGAGGCCCAAATAAATCAAAAGCCTTGTCTTTGAGCCAAAAAGACACAAAACTTAACTCCAAACTTAGCCAGAGGGAAGGTTATGGGGTCATGTTAATATCATCGGACTAATAACACAGGAAATCTAGACTGATGCTTTAGGCACAGGGTTCAAATCCCACCCCAACAAATGGTGAAATTTGAATTCAATTTAAAAAAACAATCTGGAAGCAAAAGCTAGCCTAAAGGTAACTATGGTGTAAAAACCAAACCTGGTTCACTAATTACCTTCAGGGCAAGGATTCTACTATCCTTACCCAGTCTGGCCACTACTCATGTGACTCCAGGCCTACAGCAATGTGGTTGGCACTTAAATTGGGGATTGGCAATAAATTCTGGCCTATTCAGTTACACCCACATTCTGTGAACAAATCAAAATAAAAGTTACACTTCTTTCCTGCTCTCTATTTCATTTTTTTTTTCTTTTCCGGGACGTTGGTGTTACTGTCAAGGCTATCCCTCCTTCCTCTTGCATCGACTGGCTTGCTCAGCCTTTTTAAAGTGCACTTAAAAGTCAGCAACATTGTTGTCGAGCCTGGAGTCACACATCGACTCGACCAGGTAAGAATGGCAAATTCCTTTCCCTAAATGACATTTGTGAATCTACTGAGTTTTTGACAATAATCAATGGTAGGTTCATTATTAAATCTAGTTTTCAATTCCAGATTGTTTTTTATTCATTCACAGAATGTGGGCATCAGTGGCAAGAGTGGCATTTGTCTATCCTTAATTGGCTCAGAGAGCAGCGGAGAGTCAACTGTGTTGCTGTAGGTCAGACTAGGTAAGGACTGCAAATACCCTCCCTAAAGGACATTAATGAGCCAATTGTTTTTTTTTTCCCCTAACAATGGTTGCACAGTTATTATTAGTCTATTAATTCCTGATTTTTATTGAATGCAAATTCCACCATCTGCCATGGCAGGATTCAAACCAAGATCAACAGAACGTTATGTGAGTCTCTGGATTAATAAACAAGTAATCATTCCACTAGGCAATCACCTGCCCTGATTAGAAATTGAATTTAAATTTCACTAGCCATTTATGGGATTGAACTCATACCCTCAAAAGCATTAGCCTGGGCCTCTGGTTTGCTAGTACAGTGAAATTACCAGCACACCACCATCTCTCCTCCAACCACACCCATTACACCCCATTCATTCATACAGCAGGTCGATGATGGGAGGAGAGGTCTCTGTATCATAGATGTGCATGGCATCATGAATTAGTACACTACCCCTTGTTGCCTAAAACTAAATCTCTCCAGTTTCTTGGTGAACATGACTATGTGATCTGAGATTAGCTTGACAGCAAAGAATGGAGTGTGTCTTTGCACCAAATATACATGTACAAACCTAGAAATCCTCATTGGCGTGATTCAATTCACAGTGGGGTAACGACCGAGTCCTGCACCTGATGTCAGCTGAATATCTATCATAGAATTAGTCCTGGCTTTATCAGTGGATGATATGCACTTGGATATGTCAAGTGGCAAATGATAGTTAGCTAAGAGGAGTAGTTGACTGTGTGGGAGGGGATGCAGAGAGATTAGAACAGGGCTCCCTTCATTCATTGCATATGCAATGTTCTAATCATGCTGCTACAAAATGAGCATACAAAAACTGTTACACGTCAGAATCCAGGCTATTAACTGTCACAAAGCATAATGTGCAGTAATGGAGATCAATTTTTGCTTTGAAGGTTAGCCACACTGATTTGCCTTCCATGCCTCTCCACAATTGATATGAAGGAGGAGACACAAGGGATAGACACAGAGTCCTAGAACCATAGAAGTTTAGAACACAGAGATAAGACATTTGACCCTTAATGTTTGTGTTAGCCTTTTGCTGGACCGGTCCAAAATTATTTACGTGGGTTTCAAAAGAGCTCACCCACAGAACATTTACTGTGGGTTCTCTGATTTGATTCATTTCGTAATAGGCCTTGAATTGTGACCACTTAAATTAGCAAAACAAAAATAGCAGAAGTGATGGCTTTGTGGATGCAGCAAAGACTTTCCTGTCCAAAGGGGTAAAAGCCTTTTTAATCCATCTGCCTTCTCCCATTTTCTTGCCTCACTGTAATGTGGGATGTAATTGAATGAAGAGGAATGAAAATGCACACATTCAAAATTTCTCTGAATGTGTAGCTTCCTCCACAGATTAAGCCTTTCTTAAAGCCACGGGTAAGATTATAATTAAATGGCCTCTGAGGTCCAAGTTGTAAATTATTTTAGTAAATCTAAATATTGTGTAAGTATTGATTTTCAATTTCTGAACAGATTTTAAATAATGAGTATTTTGAGATCTACAGGAAACTCTTTAGGATAAAATCATATTCAATAGCACAGGCATTATTTAGATAAGTTATTTACAGTTCATTTTATGACATTACTCAAGTAATATCTTCTTCATGTTTGATTTAATTAAGTTATAAGCTAATTTATGAAAAGGTTACATTTTCTGTATAAATTCAGATTCCTAATATTTAGTAACTACTGATATAGATTTTGAGTGAAATTAAGCTGAACAAAATGATTTTTTAGTGCTGACTTCATATAGTTAGTATGATGGGAACATTAAAAAGCTTTAACAATTTATTAAATAAGTTTCAATTAAGCAATTTATACTTAATTTATTCAGAAAACATTTGGAATACTAACTATATAATAGTTTATGAAATATAAAATCAAACATATCACTATAAAATAACATTTGAAAATGTAATTATGAAGATCTCAAGCAAAGCTCATTATGGTAAATCGGTTCTTTTCTATTCCCCTTTCATTTTAATAGAACAACTCACCAATTTTGCAAAACAAGAACCGTTTAAGAACGCAAATGGTCTTAAAAATCAAGAATGATGAAACATTCAAGCTGAATGGTAGACCTCTGCTCCTATGTCGTATGGCCTTGCATCAGTTAAGGAGTCATGGGTTATGGTGAAAAGGCTAGAAAGTGGAGGTGAGGGTTATTCAATCAGTCATGATCTCATTGAATGGCAGAGCTGACTTGATGAAGTGAATGACCTATTTCTGCATTGCTACTTATGTGAACCTGTCTCTCAATAAGAGTCAAGGCCACTTTATCCTTAACAAGAAGATACTGCTGCTTATTTCAGGAACGGGAGTAGTCCAACAGAACATGGAGATTTTGTGTGCCTTTCCCTGAAATGGAAAAGTACATTTTTGCTGTATACTTATAAGAATGAACATAAATGCCATTACTGCATGCTGATCAACGAACAATAATTGTTATTTGTAATGACATTTAACTCTGGACATCAATTTCAGTAAGTCATAAAAGTTTCAGAGATCAGTACAATGTTATTGCTAAAAAGAGGCTAGAAGTCGAAGTTTTTGTCTTGCACTCATCAGAACTGGAATGCAAGAAATGACCTTAAAAGAAAGAGGTATTATTTTATGCAGAAGAACCACATCTAGAAGATGAGGGTGAACCACACGGAAGAGGGTGCTGATTGGTTGGGCCATCATTGGCATTGCGATGCAGCCAGGACAATTAACCATCAATCTTAATTCACAGAATAGGCAGGTCAATTCTAATTGGCCGAGGAGTTACCATGGGGATGCAACAGTTTGGCAGTGTCCATGACCCCTTTTTTGGAAAAGGTGCAATGTATGAATAAATTCCTTGTCCCTACACATCCCAATGTCCTCAGTATTAATGTACATCACTTCTAGAACGTGCAAATTCATCATACTGCAAGCCCGACTGCAGATCTTAAATGTTGCTGCTGTAAAGCTTAGCACAGTCTGGGGTGATGCAAGGTTTTATACGTATCAAAAGTAAGCAAGGAGTTAAAGGTGAGTCATCTGTCCATTGAAAATCTACTTCTTGCAGTAATTAACAAAAGGTGTTAGCAAGGACTATGTCTAGAGGTGCTCTCATGGCAACATTATCTATTTGGTCTTATGTGGTATCATTGAAACTGAACTCAACTGTACGATTAGCTAAATTTGAGAGTTTGGTGAATGCGATTCAGGCTGAGTTAGTACAGCTAGATTGCCATGATGAATTGCAGATGTCAGTGGCTTCTTTTAGTGGTATATTGGTAAATAAGCTGGCATTGTCAAAACAGCACATGGACGTACTATTCCTCTCAGTATGTAGATTTTGTCCGGTCTTAGTGAACATGAAGGAATCCTTCACTATGTATGTGAAAAACCAGTTTAGAACTGGTTACAACAGCTATTTGGCCAATTCATGTTGTGCAGTCGGTTATTGATAGAATAGGATGATATGTAGATGACTCATCTGTAATATTTCAATTTCAGCTGCATCACTCAAATTTGCCACTTGAAATGGAGCAATTAAATGAGCTTCCCTTCCTCAATGTGTTAGTTCAAAAGTCTGAAAATGAGTTCTTAAGTACCATCTACCAAACGCTCCAGAACAGAGCATATTCTGTCTATAACAAGATACTGCTGTCAAAGCTAAAAGACATTTTGCCTACCACACAAATCGAGACTCGGGTCCGAGGTTACAGCCTTAGACTAAAGGGATGAACCTTTAGAATGGACATAGGAGAATCTTCTTCAGCCAGAGAGCAATAAACGTATGGAAATCATTGACACACAAGGCTGAGGAGGCCAGGTCACTGAATATATTTAAGACAGAGATAGATAGGTTCATGATTGTCAAGGGAATCAAGGGTTATAGGCAGAAAGCAGGAGAATGGGTTGAGAAAGTTATCAGCCATGATTGAAAGGTGGATCAGACTTGATGGGCTGAATGACCTAATTTCTGCTCCTGTGGTGACATGATGTATGTAGACCATATACACTAACAATTGGTGGACCGTATCAAATAACATGTCCTGTTAACCATTTACAGTGGGCAAAATGCTATTTATGCTCAGCCAGCCTGTGCTTGCAAGCCTCAGAAAAGCACATCAATCAATAGATGTGGTTCTGCTGTTGGAGATAATTTATTAAATGATCTGAACTATGCTACAAGTTACACCAGAAACCAATTTAGGATCATCAGCCAGGCACAGTGTAATGTGTTTGCATATGCTGGAAGCTATATTCAAACCACTGCTTCATGGAGGCAAAAGGGGTTTGTACATACATTGCACCTTTCTCATTTAAAAAAGGTTATGGGGACAGCCAAACTCTGATGCATCGCCATGGCAACAGCCTGACCAATCAATATTACCAGTTCTGAGGAAGGGTCACCGGACCTGAAACATTAGCTTTGATTTTTTTCCTTCACAAATGCTGCCAGACCTGATTTTTTCTAGCAATTTCTGTTTTTGTTCCTGATTTACAGCATCTGTAGTTCTTTCCAATTTTAATCAAAGTTACCTGTCTGGTCTAAGAATTAAGATTGATGGTCAACTGTTTTAGCTGCAGCTTAATGGTTCAGCACCCTCACTCATGCTGCATAAAATGGCATCATCTTCTTTCAAGTCTGTTTCTCATTATGTAGAGTACAAGATGAAAAATTTCAACCTCTAGTCTCCATTTTGCAATGTTTAAGTTCTGTACTACTAAGCAATTATTTGCAATATTATTCCTTTAATTAAATACACAAAGAGGTGAAACCAATTCTCATCTTCAGAAAATGGTATAATTGCACTTTAAGGTTAACAACCTGTAGATAAGCAACATCTTGTCTTCTTTATTTAATATTCTTGATGTATTTTGCTATTCCCTAATACTGAATTCATAACTCCATTAAAAATTATGGCTAACTATTGTAAAGGGATTAAAAGCTTGTACAAAGTGTTATTTTAGAAATTCCTTTGAGTTAGAATAGAATTTGAGGAATTAAATTGTTATTTTATATAGTATGTAAAACAATAAGCAGACATTAAATTTGTGCTCTACTCCATAGTGCATCTACATAGTTCATAGACTTAATAGTCACTGATAATAGTTTGTTGTGGAAAAAATTTAGTTGAGAAACATTGAGTTCCCAAGTAACCAACAACATCTAAAAAAATTGAATCTCATTAACTAGCAGAAAGGAGGACACCAGATTATATTTTAAGATTTAGACTGTGACAAATGACTTAAAGCCTGACTAACAAAGCATTACCTTTTATATACAACCTATTCCTTAAGTTATAGAACAATCTTTCCTCTTTTAGAAAAATCACAAGGCTTTTCAGATATACTTTACACTGTCTTTTAAGCAGGTAATCACTATTCCCAGAATCAGTCCAAGATGGTTCCTAGCTCCTAAGGATTTAAATCTCATAAGAACTAAGCAGTAATAAACAATTTGGTCCCTCAACCCTGCTCCACCATTTGATAGAGCCAAGGCTAATCTCATTTCAGTTTCAATTCTACTTTCCTGCCCAATCTCATAACCCTTCAACCCATCACAAATTAAAATCCATACAGCTTCTCCTTAAAAAAAAAATCACAATGTCCCAGCATCCACCACACTCAGGGTACTAAATTCCCCAGCTTCATGACCCTTTGAAAGAAGTGGTTTCTCCTGGTCAGTTTTAAAACTGCTACTCTGCTGCTCTTCACCCTAAAACCATGACCTGTTATTCTAGATTACCTCAAGGAAAAATCCTCAGAATCTGAGAACTATCTTTCTCAGTGATTTATTTTCCTGAAGATTCTTCCTTCAACTCAAGCTGGGCACATGTTCAGGATTTATTTCAATTGCTCATGAATTTGGTCATTTCAATCTGAGTTCGAGCTCCCACTCACATTCTTGCATTGTGAACCACTGTATCTCACAGTCTGTGCTCTGCTCTGCCCTCTCTTTGGATCTTGGTAGGCATTACTATCTTTGGGGGATAAAAAACTAGTCTAGAGATGCCAACTCCCTTTTATCTTGGAAGTTAATTGACAATTTAAAGCACAATTGATTAGAACCCAATGGTAATTGGTGCAAGATCAGTTGTTAATTTTAAATCTGAGATTAGGTACATGTTTGTTAAGAAAAGGTATTAAGGGATATGGACCAAAGGCAGGTGCATGGAGTTAGGGCACAGATCAGCCATTATCTTATTGAATGGCAGAAGGGGTTTGAGGGGCTGAATGGCCTACTCCTGTCCTTCGATTCCTATCTCAACATTTTCTGAGACTTTGGAGACTTTGTAGATCATCCACAATATTGGTTGCTGTTATTGTCTTCAATTGAAGTGCTTTGCATCTTTTTCCCAGTAAAACCATTTGTCTCCCTTTAGTCCCTAACGAGCAAACAAATTAGGCTTGCTAACAGGCAATGGGACATACAAAATGCTTCATTTTACCTTTTATTACAGATATCATCCTGAAGCATCTTATTAAGGTTATAATTGTAACAATGCAAATTTTCTGTAGATTTGTAGCCAAGTAACAATTCAAGCTTTCACATATAAGAATGGCATAGTATTTAGTATAACATAAATATAATGTTTTTCCTTAGAAATGTATAGAAATCAATAAAAGTTAACACATTTACTTTCAGTAATTGACAAATAGGTGGAGTTGTTAGAAAAAAACTTCCTTGCATGAAGAGATTTGATCCTGTGTAAGTACAGTAATTAGCACATTGGTGTGGGCTGTAAACCACAGAAGGAGCTTCTATATTGAGCTGTTTATGTCACATCAACTTAGTGACTCACAATGATTTGCAGTTGTTTCTTGTGCATTTCCAGCTTTTAAAAGAATGAACAAAAATATTTATTTAAAGCACTGTCATGCTGTTAAAAGATAACTGTAAAATGCAATGCCTCACCATGAAAATATATAGGCCTGACTGCGACTGGGTTGTAATTTATTCATTAGTCATCAGCATTAGGCCTTGAGTTGTCACCAGTCAGGTAGGAGAGTCACAATTTTCTACAGTTTTTGAAGTTAAAACCTGACAGGATTTCAATGGCCTGGATTTGGGACTACAAAAGCCATGAAACTTTTAGGTATTGGCATCATAACCGAAATGTCAATATGAGTGGGCTGGGTTTCTGTAACAGAGGTGGGAAATAGGAGCTGGGGGTTTGCTTTCTATGTTTGAAGCCTGCCCTTGGAAACTGATTAAATTTCAATTTTTCATCACTTAATTGATGTGAAGACAGGTTTGCTCTGCACTTAGGGTCTATGGGTGTCGGAAGAGAGAGGATCAAATGAAGTGTGGAATGGATTTTCACACTCCATGGCAGCCATCACCATTTCTTGTTTCAAAGGGAGAAATCTGCTGTTTGTTCCAAAACCTTCAAAAGCCCTGAAGGGAAGTGAGAAGTCATGGTAGAGCTGGAGATCTAGAACATGAGGAAGACAAACCATGTGCTTTATTAATATGATAAGACCACAAGGCATAGGAGCAGAAGTAAGCAATACAGCCCATCGAGTCTCTCCACTGTTCAATGAGATCGTGGCTAATCAATAATCCTTGACTCCACTTTCCTGCCTTTTCGCCATAACCCTTGAGTCCCGTACTGATTAAACTAAAGACTTCCAGATTTCCAACTCTCTGAGAGATGAAATTCTTCCTCATCTCTGTCTTAAGTGTAAAATTTCTTATCCTGAGATTATGCCGTATGGTCCTAGACTCTTCTACAAGGAGAAACAACCTTTCTGCATCTGCCCTGTCAAGTTTCCTAACATAATCTTGTAAGGTTCAATAAGATATGCTCTTATTCTTCTATATTCCAATGAGTATGGAGTCAATCTACTCAACGAATCCTCATAAGACAGTTTTCCATGCCTAGTATCAGCCTAATGAAGCACCTCTGGTTTAACTCCAATACCAGTATATCTTTCCCAAGATAAGGGGCCCAGAACTGTTCACAGTATTCCAGCTGTGGTTTGATTAGTGCCTTGTATAGTTTGACAAAACCTCCCTACTTTTATATTCCATTCCCTTTTCAATAAACACAAGCATTCCATTTGCCTTCCCTATCGCTCCCTTAACTTGGATTTTACCTTTTAGTGATTCATCAATGAAGACTCCTGAATTTGGATACACACCCTATAAGTTTTCGAATGGAAGGACAAAATGTGTCAGCACAGGCTTGGAGGGTGGAAGAGCCTGCCCCTGTGCTGTATTATTCTTTGTTCTTTGAATTCCTTTGTTCCATAGCTTTCTGCAGTTTTTTTCCATTTAATTAATATTTCAGCTCCTTTATTCTTCTTGCAATGTGCATGACCTCACATTTCCCCACACTATGTTCCATCTGCCAAGGTTTCGCCCACTCATTTATCTTATTTCTGTCCCTCTGCGGACTTTTTGTGTCATCTCCACCACTTGACTTCCTACCTATTTTTATGTCAACTTGGTGATAGTATAAACTTCTCTCATCCAAGTCATTAATATATTTTGCAAATAATTGTGCACCCATTGCTGATCCTGATGGCTTTTTACTAGTTACCGGTTGCCAACTTGAAAATGTCCCATTTATCTCAACGTTCTGTCTTCTATTAGATCACCAATCCTCTTTCTACACTGATATTCCATTACCAACAGAATGGGCTATTACCTTATTAAGTTGCTTAATGTGTGGTATCTTAACAAATGCCTTCTGAAAATTCAAATATATTACATCCGCTACTTCCCTATTACCTCTCCTGCTTGTTTTCTTCTCAAAGAATTCTAGTAAATTTGTCATGAAGCCATACTGACTCTGCTTGATAATATTATGCATTTCTAAATGCTCTGCTATTACATACTTTGTAATAGGCTATAACATTTCCCAATAACAGTCATTAAGCTAACTAGTTTTCTTATTTTCTTCCCTTTTTAAACAAGGATGTTGCATTAGCAGTTTTTCAATTCTGTGGGATTTTTCCAGAATCTAGGGATACCTGGAAGTTTGCTAGGATAACATGTAATGTTGGAGGCTATATATGGGAGTGGGGAGCTTCCCTTGCCAGACAGAGTTCATTTTGTGTACAGTCGGGGAGCCTCTGTTCAGTGTTCTCTCCCCCTGACCTCTTGCTGTTCCTTTCTGACATCCTACTCCTGCTCCTCTCCAAATATGCTGCCTCCTTCCAGGGACTCATGATGACCCAGATGACAGCATGGGTGCTATTAAACCTGAGGTCCGCATCAGTCAGGGGTTCAGCAATGGTGTCATGAGCCATGGTCACAGTGGGTGGCCAGTGTCCCCTAGTAACCAGCCTTGTAAATCCCCTGGTCCCTCAAAAAGACCAGGAACATGAGAGTTCTCCACGATGTACGAGCCATGACAGCTGCCAGGGTGGTGGGCACACACCTCCAGGAAGTGGTAACAGTGATCCCCCGCAGATCAACCGATCATTGTTGGAATGGAATGCCTTCCTGGTGATGAATTCTGCAGCATTGTGATACTGCCCTCCTAGTGCCATGTGTGTGCAGTCAATGGCACCCTGTACCTGGGAGAAGACAGCAATGTTTCCGAATCCCACTGTCCGGTCTGCAGCTCTGACCTCGCCATCGGGAAATGAAATGATCCGGTGTGATCCTGCGCAGAGGGTATCAGCCACTGTCCTGATCCATATGTGGGAATACCCTCTGAGAGATCCCGCCCAGTTCCCGCAGAACTCACCGGAAGGAGCCCCTCACAGCGAAGTTCAGAGGGAGCTGGCACCTTCCTGAGTACTGGGAGAGGATGGTCTCCCCTCTCCTGCTGCCCTCAGGTCCCACTCCCACAGCCAGGACAGTTCCATCAGAGTGACCTAGGACATATGGGGCTTGCATCGACACTGCACCTCACTTATCCCCAGGAAACAGAGACAGAGCTGAAATAGTCTGGCCCTCCTCCCACAGCCAAGGGGCCTGGCAGCTGTAACCTCTCCCTGAGCATGGTGCTCCTCACCCTCCATATGGTGTTTTGCTGCTCCTGAGCTTGCCATCGGCCCTGTTCCTCCTGTACCAGCTTTCACCTTAGAAAGGCAGCGAATACCACCACTCCAGCAGCTGGGTGCACAACTTTTGGTGGCAATGACGTACGTTGGGAAAATAATGAACAAAACAGGTTCTTAGTTCTGAGAAAAAGCAGTGGTGGCATTCCCTGTAGGTCAGAGTTGCACACACCTCCAGACAGTGAGACATGCAGAGGCCCAGTAATGAGGGCCATGTCTCCATCGGTCATTCAGTCTCAGCCTTTGTCTGTGCGCCAAGCTGGTGAAGGTGCTGTGCTGGTTGAGAGACTAACACATCACATCGAGAAAGGAATGGCTGGTAAACATTGACTCATCTTCTCTCCACCCACCCCTCACCATTTTCCCATCTCAGACCCATATCAATCATTCAACTTATCATTGCATTCAGTAGAGTCCATGGTTACATGACAGATGATAAAGCAATCTCCGTTGCCTAACACAGTATCCTCAGAAATTCTGGAAGTTATGGGTTACTTCTGGCCAGCATTCACTTCTTGTTAAGTTACTGCCATTGATTTCAGCATCATTGCAATTCTATTGTTCAAATTTCAAGCACTGTGGGCTGCTACAAATCGCTTTTGACCAGCGTTTGAACCCTAAGCACTTTGACTCTGTATGTATTGCAATGACATGACTGAACATGAAATGCAGCTAGAGTTTGAAAATGGCTGCTTGCTGTGTTTACCCCTAGCATCCAGCAAATATGGATCCTGCCCTTTTGCCCATCAAATAGACACTGACTCCACCTACTCTGGGCATTGTTGAGCCATGTTCCAGTTGCAGTTAACAATCGGAGGAAGGTAAGTGATAGCAGGGAATACAGCTTGCAGAGGACACTTTTGGTATCTGTTTTGTTTACAACTTTGGGTGATTAACGCTGCTTTTGTCCCTCTCCAGGCATTTTGCGATCACCCTTGTGGATTCCTAAAACAGTGACAACACTTAGGTTTACCCGTTAAATGCCCATTTTTATTCCACTGCTATCTCTACTCTCTTTCAGAGGACATGGATAGATCATTTTTCCTGTGGAGATTTTTTTTTATTTCTCAATGGAGTTAAGAATTAGAAAACGTTTCTTAAAATATCCAACACTAGATTAAAATTATATCTCTGAAACTTTAATCAGGGTTTGGTAGAGTTCTTGCTAAGGTTGCCTATAGTGAATATCTGATCTTTCACACAAATGTTTAACTTAATGCTATTGAGGATGAGGTCTTAGATTTATCTTAAACTTGAATCAAATGTCCATGATAATATTGAACTAAGGTCTGCTGAATGTGTACTGTTTCTTGACTTACAATGTTTGAAGTCTGTATCAGCATTATGTGTTTTAAATTTATTTTACAGGATGTGGGCATCGCTGACTAGATCTACATTTGATGCCCATGTTTTTTGTTATTCATTCACAGGATGATGGCATTGCTGGCTAGGTCAGACGGCAGTTAAGAGTCAACTACCTTGCTGTGAGTCTGGAGTCATGTATAGGCCTGACAAGTTAAGGATGACAGTTTCTTTCCCTAAAGGGCATGAGGGAACCAGATGGGTTTTTCAATAACAGATTAATGGTCTGTTAGACTGTTCATTCCAGATTTTCATTCAATTGAAATTCTGCCATCTGCCCAGGTGGGATTTGAACACAGGTCCCCAAAGTATTAGCAGGGTCTCAAGAGTAACAGTTTAGCAATAATACCACTAGGCCATCACCTCCCCTAACTTAATTTTCTTTGAAAAGGTGATGGTTAATATTAAATGCTGCAATCCATGAAAGAGAGTGCTGTTTGGAAGTTCCAGGATGTTGACTTAGCAAGTGTGAATGAACAATGGTTTATTTTTAAGTTGTGATGGTACATGGCTTGTTAACTTGTTCATGGACAGATTCCTCCTGGGCCCAGAACAATGTGGACTACGGCAAATTTAGGAAAATTGAGTGAGATGTCAAGTGAAACCTTTCTTGATGTCAAAACCAATAAAATCACATTTTCCATTAAAATCCCAGAGATTCTTGCTAGTGAGCAGCAAGAGGATTATTCATCCAGGATTATCACTCATTCATATGCAGACTCCCATCCTCCCTCCCACCAGATGGACACTAGAATCCTTGGCATTAAAGCTTCAGCCACTACCTGGGGACCCCAGCTCATTGCTTTCTTCTCTGGACCTCAATCTGAGACACCAGACACCAACTTCTCATGGCACACTCCAAGGGCAGCAGCTGTACACGTTCACAAACGCTGGCATCCGATAGCTTCTGCATTTTGATGCAGCACTTCAGAGCACACCAGAAGCTAACCATGAAATGCGGTTGCAGGGACACTGTGTGCACAGTGACCTGGCTGGCAGGTTGGACAAGGCTGCATCTCAGGGCAATTCACTCCCTCTTGTAGTGCACACTCACTTCGCACCTCCCTCAATGCTCACAACATCCCTGCCTTACCTTGCCTTGCCTTTTTGCACTTTTCATCCTCAGCCATAAGTAACAGGCTCAAAGTGCTTCTAAAATAACAAAACCAGAAATTGCTGGAGAAACTCCGCAGATCTGGCAGCATCTGTGGAGAGAAAGCAGAGTTAACGTTTTGAGACCAGTGACACTTTTTCAGAAACCAGTGCTTCTTTTTGGACTTGCCTTTTAGTAGAGACACCAAAATAAAGCAGATTGCCTGGGTCCTTAGCACCCACCAGTCAAAGGGATGGCGCACTTTGTCGTACGGCACATTGCTATATCAATAAGTTTACAGATGACACAAAAATTGGTGGGGTTGTAAATGGTGAGGAGGATAGCTTTAGATGACAAGAGAATATAGCTGTGCTGGTCTGATGAGTTAATCAGTAGCAAAAGAAATTCAATCTGGATAAATGTGAGGTGATGCACTTGGGCAGGACAGACAAGGTAAGGGAATACATGCAGATGGTGGGACCCCAGGAAGCACGGAGTCTCAAAGGGACCTTGGTATACATGTCCACTGGACAGTTGAGGTATTTGGACAAGTAACTAAAGTGGCTAAGAAGGCTTATGGGTTACTACCTTTAATGGAGACAAAGAGTTTAAAAGCAGAGAGGTTATTGCTGGAACTGTATAATACGTTAGTTCGGCCAAAACTAGAGCATTGTGTGCAATTCTGGAATCCATCCTGTAGGAGGGATGTGATTGGACAGACCGGGATTGTTTTCCTCAAAGCAGAGGAGATTGAGAGGGGATATGATAGAGGGTAGTCAGGAAGAAACCTTTCACCTTGATGAAGGGATCAATGACCAGGGCGCATATCCTAAGATAAAGGGCAAAAGGTTTAGAGGAGATGTGAGGGAAAGCTTTTTCACCCAGAGGGTGGTAGGAATCTGGAACTCACTGCCTGTAAGGGTGAGAGAGGCAGAAACCCTCATAACGTTTCAGACGCATTTAGAGATACGCTTGTGATGCCAAGGCAAACAAGGCAATGGACCAATTGCTGGAAAATGGGTTTAGAATAATTAGATGGGTGTTTTTGGCTGATACAGACGCGACGGGTCAAAAGTACTTTTTATGTGGTGTGGATCTGTATGACTGTATGATTTCAATTTCAATTTCAAGAAGTGAAATAATAGAAACTTTTACCAAAAGTGTGAATTCTGGAAATCTGAACAAAGAATAGTATTTCCACTGGATGTGGAAAAGAAAGAAAATATACCACACTGAATGTTTGTAATTGCAATGTTTTTCTCCATTGTTTTAAATGTGACTGAGAATTATAACCAAATTCTAATCATTCATTTATAGTTTTAGCTTAGTGTGACCAGGGACAAATGGGGAACAAACCCTCTTATACTTGGGGAACCTGGGTATGCTTCTTGGTTGTTAGGTGTATTCCTCATTCAAAGGTCTGTGCTTGGAACACAAAAGATATAGTGCCTGACATTCTCTGTATTCTTCTAATGGTTGTGATCCACCAGTCACTTTGAGCACTTTGAAATAATAATTTACTACCTGAGGGCACACAGACAATCAAATATAATCCACATTTTATCAGCATAACAATTAATACAATGACTGGGCTGTTTGCTGACAGATCTTCTGTCCCATGTGATAAGGTGCTGCAATAAACAAATTAAAGGCAGCACCTAATTGTTCTTGCCCAAATATCTGATATATTTTCCATTACTTTCATCAGTCCGTAGTGTGAGATATGCTTATAATGGTAAATCACTGTATAATTAAGACTGATGAAATCATTAGGAATTGTTCAGCAGTCACATTGTAGCTAAATAGGGCTTGACAAGACTAAAAAGGTCACGTCAAGACCAGTTAGTCCCCAGCAGCTTGATGGTGAAGTTGAATTTCGATAAAACATTTCTTGACCAAGCTTGGTGCAGATATGCAACTATGTCACTGTCACTTTGTTGTATTTTGATGTTATTTAGATTTTTTTAAGACCGTTTCACCGTAAGACAAAGACACAAATGTTTGTGCAATATTTATTCTCCTGTTTTTAAACAATGAACACTCCCCACAAAAAGCAGGAAGCCAGTCTGCAGAATTAATAACATTCACATTTAAGCGACTTCCCTAACAGTAGAAAACACTGCAGATTTCTCCACAAGAGGAACATGGACTAGTGTGGAAAAGTTAAGGCAGATGTCCAAGGGTGTAGTGAAAGGTATAAATTTTGAGGGGATTGTTGAAGGAGGGGTGAGCTTCAGCAAAGCGATTTAGCAAGAGAGTTATGCGACTGGATTGTAATGGTTGAGCAAGATAATCAACCACAAGAAGTAGGTGCAGACGTAGGCCATTTGGCTCATCAAATGCAATTTGTTATTCAATGAGTTCATGGCTGACCTGAAAATCCTCAGTTTCACTTTCTTGTCTCCTCCCTATAAGCCTTGATTCCCTTCCTGATCAAAAATCTGTCTCTCTTAGCCTTGAATATACTTAACAACGTGGCCTCAACAGCCCGCTGCGCCAAAGATTGCACAGATTCACAATCCTCTGAGAGAAGAAATTCCTCTTCATCTCTGACTTAAATGGGCGATTCCTTGTTTTGAGAAAATGCACTCCAGTCCTAGACTCTCCTGTAGAAAAACTGAGGGGAAACTCAGTGGATGGGCAGTGGCAGTAATTTAAAGAGATGTTTCATAATATTCGGCAAAATTTTAGTCCAGTAAAAAAGGTCTTAATGAGAAGTATGAACCACCAATGCTTTATAAAGACAGTTAAAGAGAGTATCTAATTAAAAACTAAGGCATTTAGTGGTAGGCCAGAGGATTGGGATTTGTTTAGAAAACAGTAGTGGATGATTACAAAGCCAATGAAAAAGGAGAAAATTGAGTATGGAAATAAATTTGCAAGAAATATAAGGACAAACAGCACAAGCTTCTACAGGTATACGAAAAGAGAGTAGGTAAAGTTAAATATATTTAAGATCTTAGAATGACACAACTCAGGATTGGTAATTTTATTTATAGATTCCCTACAGTGTGAAAACAGGCCATTCATCCCAAAAAGTTCATACTGAACCTTGGAAGAGCATCCCACCCAGACCCATTCCCCTACCCTCTCCTGTAACACTGCATTTTCCATGGCCAGCCCACCTAACCTACAGGTCCCCTGAACACTACAGGCAATTTAGCATGGCCAATCTAACTACCTTGCACATCTTTGGACACTGTGGGAAGAAACTGGAGCATCTGGTGGAAGCCCACACGGACACAGGGTGAAGGTGCAAACTCCGCATAGACAGTTGCCCAAGGCTGGGATTGAACCCATGTCCCTGATGTTGTGAGGCAGCTGTGCTAACCACTGAGCCACCACACTGCCTGTAATAGGAAAATACCAGCTCATTTAAAAAAATGTTCTGTGTCAGTTTTTCTGGTGGAAGACACAATGAACATTTAAGATAACATAAGCAAAGTGCTTACGGGAGGAAAGTCATTGTAACATTTTCTAGCATGCGGGACAAAGTATTTGAGAAACTCATATGACTAAAGACAGTCAAATTGCCAGGACATGCTCCTGAGATGTGTCATAACAGTGCTGAACCAGTTGTTTTTGAAAAAAGGATAGCATCATTTGAGGCTCTGTGACACAGCAGCAGTGTCCCTACCACTAGCTCAGGACACCTGTGTTCAAGTCCCATCTGTTTCAGCAGTTTGTGCCAATACCTCTGAGTGAGTTGATTCGGAAAATATGTGATTTGGCTGTTTGTTTCAAAATTAATCTCAGATTTTGATTTCTTAGCACTTGTGCTTTTGTCAAAATATGCTTTTGCTTCACCTTGTCACTTTGCAATTTCATTTGCTTTAGCTCTGACACTGGTGTGGACAGCTTACAAATGGTCGGTGACATGTGAAAGTTAAAACGATCATAAGTTCGGCTCATTCATCCAGGTCCAATTTCTTGTTGCATGTTGCATTTCAGCAAGATTTCTTTCCTCATGTGTATCCTAAAATACATCTTTAATTTGTCATTGTTGCTGAATGTCTTCTCACAGTAAGGACATTGGTAGGACATTCACCAAACAACGTAATGTTTCATTGCTGGCAGGTTTTTGACTGCAATGTGGACAGATCTTCTCATTCTCCTCAGTCTGCATTTTTTTATATATGATTCCACAGCACTGAGGGAATCCCCAAGGCTTTGTCATGTAGATCACTTTTGAAAGTATGCTCACTGTGGTGTACCAGCAGATGCCTCTGCCATCAGGAAGAAGTCTGAAACAAAGCCTCTCACCCTCCCAATGGAATAGTTCTTTCTTCTGATTGTCTCTTTGTGGTTCTTGTACACATTTCTGTAAGCAATTCCTTTTCCATAATGATTGGATTTCTTGGCTTTCGATTTTGAAATGGTGTATACATGCTGTACTTCAGTCTTAGGAAAAGACAATTCCACATCTCGAACCAACAATGTCTCCTTTAATCTGTACGTCTTTACAAAAAGTGATTCCACTTTCAGCATGAGTTGCAATTTTCCCCTTGAACTGAACATGATATTGTGACCCAGTGAGTACTTCCATATTTTCAGGACTATTGTCTGACTGTGACGAGGCATGGAAAGATAGCTGAGATCTCCTTGTCTGTTTAAGCCTTGCATGTGAGCTGTTTGTACAGGCTGTGCTTATGACCCTAAGCGTGCATCGTTGCATAACCTTGTGGCATGTAACGTGGCTAATTTACTTTGGACTGCCAGGGTTGTGGCTTTTTCCAAACTTGAGTCATCACCCTGTGGTTATCCCAGCTGACAATACGACTGGACAAGACAGGTCCCTGCATTAGATCTGGCTTCACAGCCTCTTTAGTGTTTAGTCAGTAAATTTGGTGGTTAATCATTGAGGCATTTATTTAAAGCCCAGTCGTGTACCAGATCAATTGCTGCCAGCCACAAATAACCTTTCACAGTACACATAGTGGGAGGAAAACCAAAAGGCAACAGCATCTGAGGGCACATAGTGGCGTGGGTGATGCTTCACTGCAAATGGAAGCTCACATTCATAAATTTATCGGGATTTTACACCAACACAGCTGATGGTGGTGTCGGAGTAGGCAGCGTACAGGCTCTGAGCACGGGGCTCATCCATTCCTTCAGTTTATCCTTTTTTTTCTTTTCTCATTTTTTTTCCCTCTTTTATTTAGTTTTATAGTTTTGTTTTTACTTCCCTTCTGGAGAGAGCTTGGTAGTGGAGGCAGCATTTAGGGCCTGGAGCAGGACTTTGGGGCTCAGCGACAGGGCAGCTGGTAAACTGGACAGAACTACAGTGGTTGGCAGCATTGTGGCATCGTCGTGCTCCAGAATGTTAGGTGGCAGGGCGGCTACAAGGAGGAGAACGAGCCCAGCGTGGGGGGAGAGAACGAGCCCAGCGTGGGGGG
>NC_063336.1:26081460-26100310 GCF_021869965.1 Rhincodon typus
TTGTGGGGAATGAGGCCTCGTGGGAAAGCCTAGCAAGGAGAGTCTGCAGGCTGCTGGCTAAAAAAAGACCGCAATGCTGAACTTTTAACTATATTTCTTTGTTGTTCTACTTCATGCTAAGAACAACTGTAAAGTTTAGCTTTTAACTTATTTCTTTACTTTTCTACTTTGTACTTAAGATGTTGCTAGGAATGGTGACTTTATACACTTCTCACTATACTCCTATATCACTGTACCTGAGCACATGTGCCAATAAAATCTAATTTAATTCTAACCGTAAATGCAGCTACAAGAATGAAGCTATGCAGGCTACCTGTCCTTGGCACCATATTGTGTTAGCATGCTGTCTAAGGGAGTGCTACATTTTCCCTAACACCAGCACAGCTGAACATTTTGTCATTGTTCAGTGAGGGAGCATCACATGGTGGAAAGTCTTCAAACAGCTGAAATTTATTGAACAACATTGAAAACAAAGAAAGCTTATCCAAAGCCTCAATGAAGTCCAAGTAGACTGCATCAAATTTAGGGGGCAGCATGGTGACTCAGTGATTAGCACTGCTGCCTCACAGCACTAGGGACCCAGGTTCAATTCCAGCCTTGGGCGACTGTCTGTGTGGAGTTTGCAGTTTTTCTTTATGTCTGCATGGGTTTCCACTAGTTGCTCCAGTTTTCTCCCACAGAGCAAAGATGTGCAGGTTAGGTGGATTGGCCATGCTAAATTGCCCAGTGTCAAGGGATGTGCAGGCCAGGTGGATTACCCTAGGAAATGCAGGGCTACAGGGATATGGTGGAGGGGGTGGAGGTGGTGGGTCTGGGTGGGATACTCTTCCGAGGCTTAGTGCAGACCCAATAGGCCAAATGGCCTGCTTACACATTGTAGGGATTTTACGATCCGATGAATATATTACCTTCATCTACATACCTGGTCACCTCTTTGAAAAGTTCAATCAAATTAGTTAGACATGACCTCCTCTTAACAAAACTATGCTGACTGTTCTTGATTAATCCCAGCCTCTCCAAATGCAGGCTAATTCTCTCCCTCAGAATTGCTTTCAATGGTTTCCCTGCCACTGAAGTTAGATTGACTAGCCTATGGTTTCCTGGTTTAATCCTTGTGCCCTCCTTGAATAACGGTACCATATTGTCTTCCAGTCCTCTTGACACCTCTCCTGTAGCTAGCACACCAGCTATTTCGTCCCTTGTCTCACTCAACAGCCTGTGATGCATTTCATCTACTTTTAAGGCAGCCAGAATATTCAGAACCCCCATTTCTGATGAAGGGTCTAGGCCTGAAACGTCAGCCTTCCTGCTTCTATGATGCTGCTTGGCCTGCTGTGTTCATCCAGCTCTACACCTTGTTATCTCAGATTTTCCAGCACCTGCAGTTCCTACTATCTCTGATACTTAGAACCTCCTCTGTGTCAATGCTAATTTATTTAAGTATATCACCGTCCTCTCCCTGATTTCTATATCCACATCCTCCCTCTCTAAAGTGAACATTGACACAAAGGATTCACACTTCAGCTCCGCACATAAATTACCACTCTGGTCCTCAATGGGCCCCACTATTTCTGCAGTTATGTTTTTACCCTTAATGTCCTTATAAACAACTTAGAAATTTCCTTTATTTTAACTGCCACTATCTCTTCTAATTTCCTTTTTTAAGTTTCCCCTTATCAATTCTGTATTCCTGCAGGGCTCTGCTGTTTTGAATACTCATTACCTGCCGAAAGCCTCTATTTTTTCTCTTTATTTGATCCTGTATATCCAGGTTTCATTGGATTTGTTGGTCCAACTCTTTATTTTTCATGGGAACATGTTGTACACTCTGTCAACTCCCTATTTCCTTCTTGAAAGCATACCACTGCTCTGATACAGACTTATCTAAAAGTAACTGACTATCCCAGTTAATGTTGGGGAAGTTGAAACCCTCCACAATCACTACCATACCACTGGTCAAGGCCTGCTTTTTTTTAAAACCATATAGAATCCCTGCAGTGCAGAAATAGGCCCTTTGGCCCAACAAGTCCACATTGACCCTCATAGCATTCCACCCAGACCCATCCCCATGATCCCACAACACTATGGGCAATTTAGCATGGCCAATCCACCTAGCCTGCACATCTGTGGACTGTGGGAGGAAACCAGAGCACCCAGAGAAAACCCACACAGACAAGGGGAGAATGTACAAACTCCACACAGACAGTCACCCAAGGGTGTATTCAAACTCAGGACCCTGGCGCTCTGAAGCAGCAGCGCTAACCACTGAGCCGCCATGTGCCCATTGATAATTCTTAAAGGAGGCTGTAGAATTAATCACTTATTCAGGTACAAGAACAATATTTTCAAATCCTTTGAAATCATTTGCTTTATTTACTAAGGAACTGAATACTTTGCATCAATATATAAGGAAATATAGAGTAGTTTTTGGAAGACATTTTCAATGATTGAAATTGGGTTTCACAAAGCCGTTGGACTAGATACTGATTAAAATGTTTATTCTTTTGTGACAGATGCATTTTCAACTGTATTAATCAAAGTGGACTAACACATCACTTCAGAGATAGTAGGAACTGCAGATGCTGGAGAATCCGAAACAACAAGGTGCAGGGCTGGATGAACACAGCAGGCCAAGCAGCATCATAGGAGCAGAGCATCACTTCCACTGCCAATATATCAAGGAATTTTTTTTTAAAGCAGAAACATTGAAACCAAAATCCATTCTAAAAAACTGCCTAATTGTTCTGTTGTATCCAAATAAGTTTGAAAAGAAATATGAGAGTGGAAGAAAAAGGTTCTCAAAATGAATATTAATTTGGCCATGATTTGGATCTGGGTTGCTGATTGCATTCAAAATAGAACCTTTACCCTCAAAGTTTTTGTAAATGGTTTCTCAGGTTCCTTTAATTCATTCATGAGGTGTGGGCGTCCATGAGGTTGGACAAGTATTACCTATCCCTGATTGCCCAGAGGGCACTTAAAAGTCAACCACGTTACTGTGGATCTTGAGTCACATGTCAGACCAAATAAAGACAGCAGTCAGCTCCTTTGATAGACACTACTGAACCAGATGGGTTTCCGACAATCAACAATGGTTTCTTGGTCATTAGACCCTTAATTCCAAACACTTTATTAAATCTGCCATGGCAGGGTCTCCAGAGCATTACCTGGGTCTCTGGGTTAATAGTCCTGTGATTATACCACTAGGCCATTGTGTGAGAGGTAGATAATCACGATTGTTTTGTTTTAGAACAGTAATGTGTGAAGAGAATCTCTGGTAATTTTGCTTAACTTATTGCTTCAATTTCCTCATTGTGTTGGAACAGAACATTCATCTTTCTACTGATTACTGAATTAACAATCAGTCTATTTAGTTTCTGAATCCTTTGAACAGCTTCTCATTCACTGTATGAGATTATAGGTTGTTTCCCAAACTAACAGCTGCCAAAATGGAGCAATTGATGATGTTTAACTCATCAAGAGTATACTTCTGCTTGATAGTAGTTTACATGCTGACTTATCGTCATGTGATTAGTAACTGTCTGTGTGTAAAAGGACATTTGGTTGATATTAATAACACTTTGAACTTTCTGATTTAAGTTTAATCTCGTTATTAATCTAAATTATTTATGCCATTGGACCAAAAACATTAAAGTAATCATTTTTTTTAAGGGGGAAGGAAGGACCAATCTAACAAACTTTAATAAACTAGCACTTTCCATGTCATTATCTACCCAGAGATATAAATCACACTCAGACTTGTGCTTAACTTTATCATAACTCTGTCAGTGCTCTGAAAGTTGATTTTTTAAAAAAAAACTATTATCCAATATGTTGTACTGAAAATACATGACTATTATACTGATGCAAATAGAGGCATTAACTATCATTATAGACATGTCTCAAGCATATTGATGTACAGTGGTTAATGTGCAATAAACTTTCATTGAGTCCACTATAGTAATACATTATTCTGAAAGTGAATAAATAAAAATGTGAAGAAAAGTTGACAAGCAAACAATATTAACAAAGAGATGAGCTGAATTTGGATGAGTTGATGAAGAAGAATACTAGAAATCTGCAAAAGTGGTAAAATGGAAACCTGACTTAGATGAGATACAACACTTACAAAGACAATCCATGAAAGATAACTGTGATACTTCGTGCACATTTGAAGAATGCAAACAGCCAGAATACTTTTCATGGAAAGTTACACAGAGGAACATGGAACAAAAAGACCAAGAAAGCCATAAATAAAGGACTTTAAGAATGACCTGCCCCTGGAAGATATCAATAAGGATGCCTGAAGTAGTTTAAAATCACAACACTGGGTTGAGTTACTTTGAACCACTGCAGCTGAATTGATGAATGAGAATTTGATGATAGTAGTGACACTATTCTGAATACACACATCATTAATGTTTAAATATGGAATAATTATAAGTAGGAATTAATAGTAAATTTGTAATAGGGCAGGACAAACTCTACAAGGTTATTCTTCCTCACATGATTCCTCCCTATGCTCCTCTGTCCTTCCATCACAATCCTTTATAAGTAACCAAAATACAGCCTGACCAATTTTTTTCATTTCTGTTTATCTGCCTCCTCATGCTTCTGATGTGGTTAAACTAAACTACTGCCATTGCTATCTCTGCTGATCCCCAGTCTTTTTCGTATATTTCCTTATTCCTTTGGATTTGTTTTTGACTTTGATTTTCTTGTGATACTTACCTTGAAATTCCCCCTGTTTGAGTTACAGATTTGATGTAGAGGTGCCAGTGTTGGACAGGATGGACAAAGTCAGAAATCACTTGGCACCAGGTTATAGCCCCACAGGTTTTTTTGAACTCACAAGCCTTCGAAGTGCACCTCCTTCATCAGATGAAAGAGCAGCACTCCGAAGGCTTGTGATTTCAAAAAAATCTGTTGGACTATAACATGGTGTTGTGTGATGTCTGACTTAATTACAGAATTGTTATGGGGATGGGGCTAGAAGTTTACAATTTGGAGCAGAGTCCAGCCCTGGCAATGGAGAAGACATCAATTAGCTCTATTCACAAAGTCTGACATTCCAATAAAGACCAACATTTCCATTGGCCCTACGAGACGTTCAGGTCCTTGGCTTGTGAAACTAACCAGTTGCTATGCTATAATTCACAAACGTTCCTGACTGCATTTCACTAAAATGTTCCTTCAGAACCAATATAGAAACATAAAAACTTAGACGATAGGAACAGAAGTAGGCTATTCGACTCTTCAAGCATGCTCCATTCATTATGATCATGGTTGATCGTTGAACTCAATGCCCTAATCTCGCCCTCCCCCATATTCTTTGATTCCTTCAGCCACAAGAGCTATATCTGCCTCCTTCTTGAAAACACATAATATTTTGGCCTCAACCGTTTTCTGTGGTAGTGAATTCCACAGGCTCACCACTTCCTGGATGAAGAAATTTCTCCTCATCTCAGTGCTAAAGGTTGATACTTTACCCTTAAACTCTAAAACCCCTCCCCCTCCCGGATCTGGAAAATATCGGTGTTTTCATGGTATGGCAGCACTTAATGCTGTAAATTGACAGGTTGAACCTATATGTTTGGCAGACAAATGACATATTTCACAAGGCTTGGTGCAAGAAACCTCTAAAGGTATAACTCCACATCGTCAGAGAGAACTGCTCATTGCATCAAAATGTTACCATGTGGAATGTGTATCAATAAATGAATAATCATGTGCTGGCAGTCCTCACTTTATTTACTACCTATACACCTACAATATTGATGATCTTCACATACTATGAAGTTATGAGTCTCAAGTTTCATCAAGCTATTCTGAGGAAGGGTCAGTGGGCCCGAAATGTTAAGTCTGATTTTTCTTCACAGATGCTTCCAGGCCTGCTGAGCTTTTCTAGCAACTTTTGTTTTCGTTCATTGTACGATCCTCCTGTATGTAAATGTACTACAGAATGCCAAATACTTTACAAATTGCTGACCTTTGTCAATTCAGTTGTAAGGCTGGATTTCATGGATGGGGGTGGGTGGTATGGTATATTGTTGCCTACCCTGAAATGTATAAATCAGCTGACAGATCTAATTGAATTAACCCCACCCAGCAGCTTGGGGGCTGAACCGGCTGACAGTGGGATATCAGCCCCTTAATGGGAGAAAGTCCCACCCTCCAGAGTTTCCGGTGAATCTGATTGGCTGTCAGCTCCCAGCTGTCCCATCAGCACCAGGATTCATCAGAGGGTGTTTCTGGGAATGCCCAACAGTGCCCACTCAGACTGTTCTCATGTCAGGGTGGTACTGGAGTTGGTGCTGCTTCCTCCCAAAGCCCTGAGGCAGAAATCAGAGTGGGTGTGTTCAATGTGGGCAGCTTAGAAAGCCTGTCTCTGTGATGGGAACATGAGCTCCATTCTGTAGATGAATGAGGTCCCATACCCCTCAGCTCCCTGCCCTTAGGTCATGCTGCCTCATTCCCATGCTGTGTCACATCTCCATGCCTCTTCAATATCACACTAGTTCATTCCATAAGCCCCACTCTATGTCCCAAGCGCACTTACTGCCCTGCTTACCACCTTACCTCCCATGCTAATACCCCACTATCGATTATGTACAGGTCTTTCAAGCCTTCACATAATACCGGGGAGGCTTTTAGATGCTCAAGAAACTGTCAAATAAATAACATTATTCAAAATTTATGTAAAGAATTCATCCTACTAACTGGTCAACGTTATGAGTCTCATTCAAAAATCACCAGATGAAAAACAAAATCATTACACTGGAAGTCTAAACTCTTACTTCATGCACCACATGTTATAGATTCTAACAAGATGCCTCAAATATTATTGAATTGATTTGTGACATATCAGTACAATGAATGCCCATTAAATGGTATTATTGTCAGCCAATCATAACCTCAATTCTAGGTATTTTGGATTTGGAGACTAGTTGTTTTCTTTTCTAGTTTTTGCACTTTCCTTTAAAACTCATTAACTTACAACACTATCTGTAATATATTGATTAATTTGTGTCATTTTTCTCCCCCAAATGATCAGCTATTTCTTTTCAATGTTTCAAAAAGTTATGTAAAAATCACTGCAGATTGGAGGGTAACTAATGTCACTCCAGTATTCAAAAAGGGAGGCAGAGGGAAAATAGGGAATTATAGACGAGTAAACCCAACATTGGTAAGAGAGAAAATTCTCGAATCCATTATCAAGGACTTTGTAGTGGAGAATTTAGAAAGCAGCAGCAGGATCAGACAGAGTCAGCATGGATTTATGAAGGGGAAATCATGCTTGACAAATCTGTCGGAATTTTATGAAGATGTAACCAGTAGAGTTGACAAGGGTGAGCTAGTCAATGTCGTATTTTAGATTTTCAGAAAGCGTTTGACAAAGTCCCACACAAGAGATTATTGTACAAGATTAGAGTGCATTGGGATTGGGGGAAGTGTATTGAGATGGATAGAAAACTAGTTGGAAAAGAGGAAACAAACAGTAGGAATTAATGGGTCCTTTTCAAATTGGCAGGCAGTAACAAGTAGGGTGCCATTGGGATCAGTGCTGTGACCCCAGCTGTTCACAGTATATATTAATGATATGGATGAGGGAACAAAATGTAACATTTCAAAGTTTGCAGATGATACCAAGTTGGGTGGGAGGGCGAACTGTGACGAGGATGCAGAGATCCTTAAGCATGATCTGGCCAAGTCGGGTGAATGGGCAAATCAATGGCAGATGCAGTATAATTTGGATAAATGTGAGGTTATTCACTTTGGCAGCAAAAACAAGAAAGCAGATTACTACCTGAATGGCTGTAAATTGGGAGAGGGGAGTGTGCAGCGGGACCTGGGTGTCCTTGTGCACCAGTCGCTGAAGGTAAGCATGTAGGTGCAGAGGGTGGTAAAGAAGGGAAATGGTATGTTGGCCTTCATTGTGAGAGGTTTAGAGTACAGGAGCAGGATGTGTTGTTGCAGTTGTTGCAACCCGTTGTTGCAGGTGAGACCACACCTGGGATATTGTGTGCAGTTGTGGTCTCCTTTTCTTAGAAAGGTTGCTCCTGCTCTTGAGGGAGTTCAGCAAAGGTTTACCAGCGGATTCCGGGGATGGTGGGTCTGACATATGAGGAGAGATTGACTAGGTTAGGAGTGTTTTCGCTGGAGTTCAGATAAATGAGGGGAGATCTCAAAGAGACTTATAAAATTCTAACAGCACTAGACAGGGTAGATGCAGGGAGGATGTTCCCGCTGGTGGGTGTGTCCAGAACCAGGGGTCATAATCTGTTTGGGGTAGACCATTTAGGACGGAAATGAGGAGACATTTCTTCACCCAAATAGTGGTGAACCTGTGGAATTCATTACCACAGGAAGTAGTGGAGGCCAAAACATTGAATGTATTCAAGAGGCAGCTAGATATACCACTTGGGTGAATGGGATCAAAGGTTATGGGGGGAAAGCAGGATTAAGCAACTATTTCAAAATTTGCATTAGTTTTTCAAAATATCTATTGCTAAATTCCCCAATTTCCATTAACTTCTTTTCAACACTCCCTGCAAAGTGGAAGTCTAATGTGTTTTGAAATGTTTAAGTCACAGGATTCATTTTCTTGTCATTTGAAATAGAAAGGCAAACAAAGTAATTCTTTTTCAGAACGAAAATTCTGAGTGCTTTCTGCTAAATGCTTTTCTGCTTAAAACTACAGCCATTATTTTTCAAATAAGATAATTATGATCTCATTACTCAGATAAAAATGAAGTATCAACTAAAATATGGAGCTAATTTGAAAAAAAATCCTTTAGTTCTTCACATCCCAAACATCTTCTTGATAGATTACCAGAATAATAAATTTCATAATATGATTTCTTTAAAGCAAGGATATATATTTCAGACATTGAACTAATGTCATCTATAAATCTGATGTTATTACGTCATAATATTTGCCATTAAGTAATGTCACATGTATATGATATGCATTTCAAAAATTTGCTTGAGAGTGTAGGCACATAAATTGTCCATCTCTTAATGCTCCAGATAAAGTGATGATGAATCTCCTTCTCAAACCATTGCAGTTCATATTGCAAAGGTACAAAATTGGGATGGATAATGTTTCAAAATACTGCAATTATACCTTGATACATATTTTAACAGAGATTGTTTTCCATTCTGTTTAATTGATTTTAATGGCCCTTGACGTGTGATTTCTGACAGAATTTTAATAGCAAAACTCACTTCAGCATGATTCAACAGGTTTTTGATATTGCTACCTCATTTCACATAATCATGCTGGGCTGAAGTAGATTTATATTTACACCATTAATTGGTTTGTGTATTCAGTGTTCCACCATCTGCTGGCCATGTTGTCATTGTATGAATTTATATTTCTGCATTGCAATAGCTTCATTCATTTAGATTGTGGACCATCATTACTGTTAGAAGCTGCATAAACAAAGGTCAATTTTCCTTAATCCATCAATCATTTATTCATTGCTATGCAATCAGAGCAATGGAGGAAGTTTGAGAATGATAAACTATTTAAAATTGGCTTGCCTAATAAATTGAAAATTTGCCAAATGTTTTTGTTTGGGTTTTGGCTCTTGTACCATCACTTCCCTGGTGAGAATAGTATGTTAGAAATTAAGTCCCACTGTTCTACAATTTGTCACAAAAGATGAAATATGGCCAATTTAATCTCCAGGATGGTTAATGCCTGACTGCGACCACTATCTAAGATAAAAGAAATTCACGCTCGGCTTTATCAATCAACAAGAAAAGGACAAAATAAGACATATATATTATTACAAACACATCCTCAAGCATGTGGCAAGAACAGATTGTGAATTACTAATGTGCACAACAAAGCGATACCCCCTTTAAAACTAAACACACATACAGACATACATACATTCACGCTAAGAATAGACAGATGGATGAGGCAAATAGTCTTTTTATAAATACCAGGAAGGAAAATATAGGCAACAAATGTACAAAGATTGTGGATCATCAAAGTCCAAACCAAATGGGGTAGAATGAGGTGACTGTTCTCACATCAATAAAGCAAAGATGATCTGGCAGCATCTGAGGAGAGAAAAAGAGTGAATGTTTTAAGTTCAGTGACCGTTTCACACAATCAGAAGTATTATGAACAATTCTGATCTTATGAGGTTGAAGTAAGAAACTATGTTGATATAAACTCACATTTTTAGTTTTAATTTTTTTGACAAAAGACAGGTGATTATGGTCAGTGGACATTAATGTTACTTCGTGGTTGTAATGGATATTAAATTCTCAGTCCGAATCTCCTCCAATGTAGAATAATTCTTATGATACTGGTTTAATTTCTTAGAAATGTACCCCATGGCTTCTCTGTTCCAGGTTCATCATCTTATGTGGTAAGACCACACTTATCACCAAGTCATCAGCCTTAAGTGCCTTTTTAAAAGTTTCGATAAAGTTAGGACAGCCAAAACATTACTTTTTAAAGAAAATTTCTTTGGATTCGGGCATCGCTGGCTGGACTAGCATTTATTGTAGAAACTTAGCTGCCTTTAAGAAGATGGTAGTGAGTTTATTGAATCATTGCAATCCATTTGGTTTACGTAGACCCACAATTCAGTTAGACAATGAGTTCCAGGATTTTGACACAATGACATTGAAGGAACTGTAATATATTTCCAAGTCATGATCATGAGCAACTTGGAGCGGAATTTGCATGTGATAGTCCTCCTGCTTCCCTTGGTGTTCTAGATTATAATGGTCATGGGTTTGGAAGCTGGAGAAGAATCCTTGGAGAATTTCTGCAGTGCATCTTGTAGATGGTATACTCTGCTGTTGGTGAACATCAGTGGTCAGGGAACAAATGTTTTTTTGGGATCCTTTGTCCTGATAGTGTCAAAGCCTCTTGAGCATTGTTGGAACTGCAACCATCGAGATGAAGGGGAGAATTCCGTCACACTTTTGACTTTTGCCTTGTAGATGATGACAGGCTTTGGGGAGTTAGATGGTGAGTTACTTGTTATAGGGTCAGCATGGTGTCTCAGTGATTAGCACTATTGCCTCACGGTGCCAGGGTTCTGGGTTCAATCCCAGCCTCGGGAAACTGTCTGTTTGGAGTTTGCACATTCTCCCCATGTCTGCATGAGTTTCCTCCAGGTGATCCAGTTTCCTACCACAGTCCAGAGATGTGCAGGTTAGGTGGAATAGCCATGGGAAATGCAGGACTACACGGATAGGATGGAGGGGGTAGGGGGTGAGTCTGGGTCAATGTTCTTCGGAGAGTAGGTTTGGACTTGTTGGGCTGAAGGGCCTGTTTTCACACTGTAGTGATTCTATGATTCTTAATTTTTGGCCTGCTCTTATAGTCATTGTACTTATGTGACTAGTCCAGTTCAGTTTCTAGTCAATGGCACCCATCCAGGACGTTGATAGTGGGGGATTCAGCAATACTAATAATGTCAATGGGCAATGGTTAGATGCTGTCTTACTGAGTCTTGGTCATTGCCTGGCGCATGTGGGCCTCAAATGTTGTTTGCTACTTGTCAGCATAAACCTAGATCTTGTCCTGATCTTGCTGCATTTGGTAATGTATTATTTTCACTGGTTAATCTTCTCTCTTTTCCAGGTTTGTGAGGTTACCTAAAAATGATTTAGTTTTACAGATCACCCGTTCTTGCAGCCTTTCAACACAGTTGTCATGCTGAGGTCTTCAACATGGCTTCTAATTACTAAAGGTAATGACGTTTTAAATTCTTTTGAGGGAACTGGTTATGTTCATGCAAGATATTGAATCCTAATGTCCATATCGACCTGTCAAATTTGCTTTGGTTTACCGTTTCAAGCTTAATGCAAGGTTGTCCAGGATATTTCTTTACATTTCAAAATGTATCCATCAGGAATTAACTCGTATGCACAACAATGACTTTTTTGAACAGCAATAATCTGGAGAAACTTCCTCTGACAGTGATGCATAAATTTCATGTGCTCTACCTGTTATTTTGCACTGCACATGCAATTTCCAGTTTTTCTTTGACAATTTCAGTTACTGCTATCTTTTCAAATGATTTCAAGGCTAATTCCACGTCCCATTCTTCAAATTTTGGGAGGGTCAAATTTAAATATTTCGTTCCTAGACTTTAACATGTAGCTTTCCTCATCAGAACCTTCTTCTACATCTGAGGTTTTTTTGTTTTAACTGCAGCCTTCTAAGCAGATATAGTTTTTTACTGTTTGTTCCCCCTCTCTCCTGTGTTTTTTTTTGGCTTTCATTTGTATTTCAAATTCCATCCTCTTTAGTTCTATTTCTTATTTCTTTACCTATTTCCAAAATGTTTGTTCTTTATCTTTCTCTTCCTTTCTCAGCCTCAACAAGTCTGTTCACTTCTGCTTCCTGCTTCGTGATTTCTTTTTCTATTTTAAGCAGCTTTAATACTGATTGGATTCCAGATAACTCAATTGATTTAGTATTCGGTGTCACTCCTCTATTTTCACCAATTCCAATGCTGTGTCGATATATTAATTATCTCTGATTTTCTACCTTTTGTAGGAAATTCCATCTGTAAATCCTTTGCCAATTCCATAGCTTCAGGCTTCATTAAATTTTATAAAACGGTTAAATCTATTTCATATTTGTCTCGGATAGCTCTAACTTCTTCTAGTGCCATCTTATTTTACAGTATAAAACCTGCAATTTGTCCTTCTATCTTTTGCCAAGCAATATTCCTCCATATCCAATCCAGGGCAGCACGGTGGCACAGTGGTTAGCACTGCTGCCTCACAGCACCAGGGTCCCAGGTTCGATTCCAGCCTCGGGTGTCTGTGTGGAGTTTGCACATTCTTCCCGTGTCTGTGCGGGTTTCCTCCCACTGTCCAAAGATGTGCAGGTTAGGTGGATTGGCCATGCTAAATTGCCCATAGTGTTCAGGGATGTGTAGCTTACATGGGATGGGTCTGGGTGGGATGCACCAAGGTTCAGTGTGGACTTGTTGGGCCGAAGGGCCTGTTTCCACACTGTAGGGATTCTATGATTCAATCATATGTTGTCTACAATCAAAGATCATGTAAAGAGCTCCCAAACTCTATGGCAGGACCTCAGGTGGAATAGTGTCTTGGAAATCAAACATCATAAATCATCCCATATAAAATATGAGCAATTTAATATCTAAGTTGGTTAATGTCTGACCATGGCCACTATCTAAGATTAAGGAAGCTCACATAGGATTTCATCAATGGACAGGAACACAAACTAAAACTAAACTATTATGAAAAGCTTAACTTCCAGCAAGTGGCAGAAATAGATTATTAACTTCTGTTATGCAAATTTAAAATACACTTTGTTTAAGTAAAAACATGCATACATTTATTCATTTCCACTTAAGATGGTCAGACGGATGGGATAATTAATATTTTTGCAATATCATGGGGGCAGAAATGACACCTAATCTGCGGATCAAATTCTAAGCCAAAAAAGGGAAATGAGGTTACTTTTCTGTAAGGTTTTTTTTCATATTATCAACTTATTGTCGACTGGAGTGATTCTTAATTTGATAGCAGATCAGTTAGGCCTAGGTATTGTTTTGAATTTAAAGTATTCCTTCTTTTCCATTTAGGAAAAGAGAGGCAAAGTGATTTGATTGCATGGGTTTTGTAGAGTCTGTGCCCTAACTACTTTCTCTCCTCTTAATTCCGTGTCAAACCACAGCTTTCAAACAATCCAAAACATGCAGTTGGATGGTTCCCTTGTTTGTCAAAGACACCCATTGCTAGCTGACCCACAAAAGTATCAAAATCCAACTTCTTTATTTGTGTGACAAATACGTGATACATGGAGCAAAAACAGAAATTATTGGAAAAATTCAGCAGGTCTGGCAGCATCTGTGGAGAGAGAAACAGAGTTAATGTTTTGGGTCCTGAGATCCTTCCTGTCCTTCAGTTCCACTTCATTATCTGGCTCCCATTCCCAAGTGACAAGTAATTCCACTTCCCTTGATTTATTAAAAAAAATGGCTGATTCTGCACAACAAAACAGACGAAGCTTCTATCTTTTTTTTTCAGTTTATATTTCCACATAAAATATCTATAGTCCTAACAATATACATTGCTATTATCTTCTTCATAGAGAATACTGTGGCCTGAAACTATATCACTTCCAGCAATCGAAACATGGGCAAATGTATGTGCAACATGTGCATAATTGAGATTGAAGCCATGTATGTTGTGGGAGAATCTAGAATGAAGGGTTACTGTTTAAAACTCAGTAATCACACACTTAAAACAGAGGTTAAGTGAATTGTTTTTCTCCCAGAGGGTCATGTGTCTTTGGATCTCTTTCCCTAAAAAGGTGGTGGAAGCAGACTCCTTTAATATTTTTAACAGAGATACAGATAACTTTTTGTTGAGCATGGGTGTTTTAGGCTATAAGGAGAAGGATTGTGGATTGAGGTTACAACCAGATTTATCATAATTTTATTGAGGGGTGGAGCATGTTTAAAGGTGGGACTAGTTTAGTTTGGGATTATGGTCAGTATGGACTGGTTGGGCTGAAGGTTTTGTTTCCATGCTGTAATATTCTATGTTTGAATGACCTACTCCTGCGCTTAATAGGGTTGTAAGTTTGTAAAACAGGAACCAGCAACAGGAAACACAGAAAACTCACACAACAATAAATGACCAGCTCATCACTCTTTAAGGTGATGTTTGGAGAATAATTATCGAGCTCTAGGTAAATATCAATCTTCTTCTTTAAATAAAAAGCAGATACTTTTACATTTCACCTGAAAAAATGGCATTATTGACAGTACAGCGTATCTTCATAATTGCATAAAATTTCACCCAAGACTTTGTCCTCCGCAATCATTGAATTCTGACGTGGGAAAGCTACAATTGACACCAAAAGATTTACCTTGGTATTTATTTCCCGTGAACACTAACAATGTCCATCAATACCAGTTTTCATGCTACAATATGTGTTCTTTTTGTTTTCTTAATTCACTCTCGATACTTCTGTTGACTTTAATTTCATTTTTATGTGTGCTCAATATTTCAAACGAATCTTCCAGCTAAGACCTTTCTTCCTATAACCACGATGTCAATCTGACATCTAGATCATTTTTGTCATGCCTAGAATTAGGAGAAAAAGCCTTTATTATTGTTTTTGGCTTATAAATCATAACCCTCAAATAACCTTCCCTGATTTTGAGAGGCAATTTAAGTGACTGTGGCTTAGGTTATAACTGTCAAACAATTTTATTAAATAGTACATGGATAAGTGATCACATTGCATGTTTTACAGCGACTATAAGCTTAACTATCTCTCTTTGATTTGGTAGAAAATAGCAGTCACATCTGCTGCACTAAACGTCAACATAAATATTGGGTGTGAAATACTGCAGCCTTTTCTGGTGTATTCCGAATGTAAATCTACCAAGGTCATGACAGAAAGCTGAGAAATTATATCTGGATCTTGAACAGCAATCCTGCCAATGGTTTTAGCAAGTGATCAACACTGCTTTTCCAACATCCCTTACTCTGCATATAGGGACATGAAGTGTGAGAGTTTTAATATTTTATGAAACCCTCTCTCTAACTATAGTTGTTTTGACCCTGAGTTACAGAAAAGCAAACTGATAATTATTGTCATACTTAATGGGGTTACTTTGTTTTGCACCAAGGATTACAGTTTTAAACAGACTCTGACTTAAAAGGATTACAGAAAAACAATACAATAGCACAGGTTTAAACAGGTTGAGAAAATAAGAAAAATAATGAAAATAAAAAAATGCTAGTTTTAAAAGATTTTAACTAGCTACAAATTAATGTTTCGCTTAAATCTATCATCAAAATGCTCAAACATGCAACTTAATGTACAACAGTTAAAATCTTCACTAATGGTGAAATCAAAAATACTATTAACTGTGGCCATACATTCACTTGAAGTGGGCTGTTCCCCGAACTCAATGTTCTTCTCCTAATGATCATAAGGCATTGGAACAGAAATAGGCCATTTGTCCCATTGAGTCTGCTTCATTATTTGATGAGATCATAGTTGATCAGATAATCCTCAGCTTCACTTTCTTGCTTTTTCCCCCATTACTTTCTTGATTGAAATCTTATCTATCTCAGCGTTGGATACTGTCAATGAGACAATCTCTACAGCTCTCTATGGGAAATAGTTCCATAGATTCAATACCCTCTGTCTGAAATGGGTAATCCCTCATTTGAGATTAATCCTTATGGCTTTAGACTCTCCCACAAGGGGAAACAATGTCTCAGCATCAAACAAGTCCCCTAGAAATCTTATATGTTCTGGTAAGGTTGCCTCTTTTAAACCTCAATGAGTACAGTACTTAATCAACTTCTCATAAGACAGTCACCCCATACCTGTGATCAACATAGTGAATCTTCTATAGCCTGTCTCTAATACCATTACATTGATTCTTAGATGACAGGACCAAAACTGTTCACGCTATCCTTAGTGTGGCCTAATGAGTGACTTGTATTGTTTTAACAAGACAATTCTATTTTTCTACTCAATTCCTTATAAAATAAAGGCTAAAATTCTATTTGCTTTCACAATTATCTGTTCTATATATATATGCTAGCTTTTAATGATTCATGTATGGGGACCCCTAAATTCCACTATGCTGCAGCATTCTGCAAATTTTCTCCATTCATATAATTGCAGCTCATCTATTTTTCTTGCCAAATTGCATAACCTAATATTTTGACACATTTTATTTTAATTTCTAGGTTTTTGCCCAGTCACACCTGTATCCTTCTGCAGACTCTTTGTGTCGTCTGCAACACTTGCCTTCCCATCTATTTTTGTGTCATTTGCAAAGCTGATGATAGTACATTTACTTCCATCATCAAAGTTATTAATATACATCACAATTAATTGTGACTCCAGCACTGATCCCTGTGGCATCCACTGGTCACCATTTCCCCTCTTGAAAATACCTCCTTTATCATTAATCTGTCTTTTATTAATTAACCAATCCTCTGTCCATGTTAATGTACTGTCCCCAACAACATGGGTTGTCACTGTACTGAGTAGCCTAATGTGGGATATCTTGTCAAAAGCCTTGTGGAAATCCAAAAATATTATGCCTACTGGTTTCATCTTTGCTGTTTGTTACCTCCTCAAAGAATGCTAACAGGTTTGTCAAGTATGATTTTCCTTCATGAAGTCATGCTGATTCTGTTTGATTATATTTTGTGTTTTTAGATGTTCTGCTATTCAATCCTTCAACATAAACTCCAACATTTTCTTAATGACAGATGCTAAGCTAACTGGCCTATAGTTGCTGAAAGGTGATACAGTGGCATAGTTCTTAGCAATGCTGATTCAAAGCGGCAGGCACCCAGGTTCAATTCCAGATTTGGGTGACTCTGTGGAGTTTGCACATTTGCCCTACGTCTGCATGGGTTTCCTCCAGGTGATTCAGTTTCCTCCCACAGTCTAGTGATGTGCTGGTTAGGTGGATTAACCATGGGAAATGTGGGCTTATGGGAATGGCATTGTGGGATGCTCTTCAGAGGGTCAGTGCAGACTCATTGGACAGAATGGCCTTTTGCCAGACTGTAGGAATTCAATCATTCTACCTGCTTTTATCTCCCATACTTTTAATTCAAGTGTTATATTGGCAGTTTTCAAATCTTCTGAGACCTTTCCAGAATCTAAGGTGGCTTTGGAAGGTTCCTACAAGTGGATCTAATGTCTCTATAGACAATTCCTTTCATATCCTATGACACAATCCTTTAGGTTCAGGGACTTATGTGTTTTTAGTGCCATTAGTTTCGCTAATATTTTTTCTCTAGTGATAATTTTTGTACATATTTCATCTCTTCCTTTCACCCTTGATTATTTAATATTTTTTAAATCCTATTAGTGTCTTCCACTGTGAAGACTGATGCAAGGTACTTATTGAACTCTCTGCCATTTCCTGGTTCCCCACTATTATTTCTCCAGCATCATTCTCTAAGGGGCCTATCTTCACTTTGCCTCTCTCTTCCCTTTTATATATTTAAAGGAGCTCCTACTGTCTTTTTTTTTAATTAGTTGCAACTTTACTCTAAAAGTTTATCTTCATCCTCTTTATTATTTTGATTTCTTTTGTTGGTTTCTTAAAACTTTCCCAATCCTTGCTTTCTAATACTCTTTGCCACCCTGTATGTTTTAATACTATCCTTCAGTAGTTTGGTTAACCATAGTTGGTTTATCCCTTACCAGAATCCTTCTTTCTCATTAGAATGTATCTCTGTTATGAGTCATGATCTACTTTTGTAATTATCTGTTTTCTTTTCTGCTGATGTCTTTTCCCAGTCCACATTAGCTAGCTCTATCCTCATTCCTTTGCAATGACCCATATTTACATTTAGCTACCCTGTAATTCTGCAGTATCCTGTTGCTTTGTAAACCTGAATTTCCCTTCTCCCAAACCCTTACTACTCCCATCTAATTATTTTGAGCCCCTTTCTAAAGTTGATCGAAAGCCGAACTGAGTAAAACACTTTGACAACTGACCTGGGGCTAAGGCCCATTTATAAGATTTACAAAATTCAAAGAAGTGCTTTATTTGACATGCTTCATTCTCTCCTCAGGCATCCAAACCAGACAATAATGCCATGGGTGAGCTGTGGGCAACAAGTGAGCACCCAATTGCTGCTTACCAGTTACAAGATGGTATAAATTGGTCCTGATCCCATTAGCAGCAGCAGCAACAATCTGTATTAGGTAGGAAGACTTCTCATCCATTTATAGACCTGGCTGGAATCAAAACTAGTGGGCCTTGGGCAACAACAGGCTGGACAAAGTGTATCATCAGCCATCACCCAACCCTCAACTCGTAATTTTTCA
>NC_063336.1:26100710-26116136 GCF_021869965.1 Rhincodon typus
GCCCTGCACCTTGTTGTCTCGGATTCTCCAGCATCTGCAGTTCCTACTATCTCTGAATCAGTTTTTATTTACCACAGCGACCCTGTTGAAACCTCCTCAGCAAAACCTACCTTGTCCCTCACTCAAAAAATTCACACATGAGGCTGAGATTAGGAACTCCCATGAGGCAAAGCATTTGGAACAGATAGACCAACACTTTGCCATTAAAACTGCACAAACTAATTGAAGTTAAAATTGAAGCTATGAACCCACATATGAGATTAACCATGATGTAGTTTGATGACAGATCAAATGGAAGAGGGGCTGAATGTTCTATTCTTGATTCTATTGTGTCTGACAGAAACTGTTTCAGCCTTTGTGTCAATTGGAATTTGTTTCTGTAGATTACAGACGGAAGCTTTGAACTGGAGTTTTCATGTTGTCTGTGGTAATGTAAGTGTTACTGTTTTACTTGTTACTGAGTCTGAACACTTACACCTTCAGATTCAGCTGTTGTTAAATATTTGTAAGCAGTTGTGTTTTTGATCCACATTTACTGTCTCCGCAATCATGACAGAAATTCAATCAACAGAGACTGCCTTGGATTATTAATGTTAAACTGAATGCCTGAGAAAATGAAGTGCGTTAACCCTCTCATGAGTGGTTTGCAACTCATTTATAACATTTAGAAGATGTATGAGTACTGGTCATCGATAATGAAACATTGTATCAAATTGAATAATCCACTTCAATCTCTTCTAACATTCCATCAAAATTAAGATGATTTAATGTGCTGGCCCATCAATATTAATATCCTGATTTCAATGAAATTCCCACTTTACTCCAGTTGATCTAAGTAGAATGTGTGATTATTCTAGATTCTACTTAGATTCTATAATATCAGACGGAATTCCTTCCATCAATGAGTTTTTACATACTAATAAAAGTAATTACCAAAATTATATGAGCTCAAGGAAGTGAGGATCGAATACACAACTACATTAAGCATCTGCATTTGGTAGATGGAGATGGTTGGCTTTTACCCGACACTGATTATAAAGCCACAGACTCCCAGAGCTACCTTGACGACACTTTACTGCTTAAGGATTCTATTCCATTCTTCCAAGTTCTGTCTTTGTCCCATGTGTTCAGCCAATTCAACCTTCCATGTCAGACATCTGATATGTCTCTCTTTTTCCTCAGTCCTCAGGGATTCACTATCACAGGGCAACAGGATCCCCCTCTTCCTCTGATCTATTTCATGCAGTTCTGTCCTCAGTCCCAGAAACATGGTAGCGTTTCTCCTGCATTAGCTGCTATAACTATGGTATCCTTTCCATTGGAGACCAAGATACCTCTGCCTGGCCCATAGAGATGACGGTGAGCTTTCTGTCATCTGTCACTTACATTCTGTACTTTGCACTTTTACTTTTCTATACTTGTTCTTGTAGTCACAGCATTTATATAGCTCTGTCCCATTAACTTTATGGTCAATCATGAACATAGAAACACAGAAGCTAGGAGTGGGAGTGGCCATTCAGCCCTTCAAGCCTACTCCCCATTCAATATGATTGTGGCTGATCCCCTATCACAATGCCAAATGCCCTCTTTCTCTCCATATCCCCATCCCCAGACATTGATAGCAGAGGATTGAATGTCAAGTGGATGCAGTAAGATTTTCTCTTTTTGGAGGTGGTCTTTACTTGGTACTGTGGGGTGCAAACATGATTTATCACATTTTAGCTCAAGACTAAATTTTGCCTAGGCATTGCTGTAGTTGGGCACAAAATACATGATTATCTGAGGAATTGTGAATGGAAATGAAGATAGCAAACATCCCAATTCTGACCTTGTGATGGACAGACAATCATTAATGAAACATACCAAGATGGTAAGATGTCTCGGGCATTATCCTGAGGAATGTTTGCTGTGATGAGTTATTTGATATTTTGTGGGGTTCAGTGGAAACCTACAAAGCAGGAAAAGATTAAAGGGGGCTTAATAAGATCAGAGTTAAAGTCTTTAATGGCTACTTACATCACAACAATAATAGTTTTGTGTATTAGAAGGGGAACCATTATATCAACACTTCGGGGAGATAGATGCTAATTATGTAAGAGAATGACAATAAGCTCGCTACTCTGTAAAAAAGACATCTTTTGATCATATTAAGGAACTGATGACTTTTGACAATGCCGTGTACACAGTTATCTTTTACAATATGGTATAGGAAGGCCATGTCTTACTCCCTGCAATAGCCTAAACTCAGAAGGATGTAACAGCCAGTTCTCCGAATAAAAGACAACTGAAGAACATTTTACCATGTCTCTGTCTCTCACTCTAAATCTAAGAATGACTGTGGTCTTTTGCAGATGCCCCCCTGTTACCTTAATGTGGGGTCACTCCCCCTTGCACCAAGCAATACCTCATCAGCACGGCCTCTGTCGCTGGCGTACTCCCCATCGTCCAACAGCTGGAACAACAGGGGGTCCTTGTCAAAACCCACAGCTCATCTAATAGTCCCGTTTGGCCCGTTACAAAACCCAATGCTCCTGATGATTAACTGCTGACTATTGTAAAGCTAACCAATATATACAACAGAAAGCTCCACTTGTGGCTGACCCCTCCACCATTTTTAATGACCTCTTGCCGAACCACAAATTTTTCTCCATTATCGTCATAGCAAAGGCTTTTGGTTGGTTCCCCTCACCCCTGAGCTATAGCCCTGGTTTGCCTTTACTTTTCAGTACCAGCAATACACCTGGAGATGCTGGCCCCAGGCTTTTCACAGCAGTCTGACTCTTACTCACATGGCTCTACAGCAACATGTGCAGGAGTTGCCTCCTATGGACTCTACTGTTATCTAATATGTCGGTGACCTCCCCCACGGCAGAACAACACAAACAGGATCTCCACACTCTCTTTGACCACTTACATTCTAGAAATCATGGAGCCAACTGTAAGAAAGCCTGACTTGTGAAGGATGAGGTCATCTATCTGGGACAGAAAATCTCCTCTGGCAAACGTGAAGTTACTCAGGACAGAAGGCAGAAGAGCCCACCGCCATCTGAGACCTAAGATCCTTTCTGGGCCTTTGTAACTTTAGTAGATCTGGGATTGACAGTTACTCTCAACTCGCGCAACCTCCTCTCCTTAAGAGTTCTTAAGAGGACTCTGTCATTCTCTCCCATGAACAACGGCCTCCATTCCAGGCTCTTAAATCTGCTCTGTGTTCTGCCCCAGCTTTGGTTTACCCCCGACAATGGTTGCCCCCTTTTACTCTCCACGTCCATGAGCAAGATGACCACGTGAAGGCCGTTCTAACCCAAGAGCACGGCGTCCCATCGGATATTACTTTGCTCACCTGGATCCTGTGGCTCTGGGTTGGGGAAGTTGTTTACAGGCCATGGAAGCTACTTGTCGCACTGCTAGGGTAACCGTTCCTATTGTCCTTGACCAAAAGTTGGTTGTCAAATGCCCACACACTGTCCACGCCATGCTGTCTCTCATGTTACTGCTGCCTGATGGACCCAGGTGGAGAGGAAACCTGTCTGTCTATCTTCTCCTTTATCCATCTTCTATCCGCCTTTCCTGCTCTCCCTATTTATTTCAGAATCCCCTTCCACTCCCCTATTTCTGAAGAAGGGTCTAGACCCGAAACGTCAGCTTTCCTGCTCCTCTGATGCTGCTTGGCCTGCTGTGTTCATCCAGCTCCACACCTTGTTATCTCAGGCTGAATTAAGAGCTGTCACAGAGGCATGTACGCCAGCTGAGGGAAAGGCAGCTAATATTTACACAGACTCTGGATATGCTTTCGGAATGGCCCATGACTTGGCCCCTTATGGTAGAAGAGAAGGTGTCTTACAGCAACCGGAACATCCATTGAAAAATGGAATTGAAGTCGGCAACCTACTTAATGCTATTCAGCTGCCCCAAGGGGGATCAATCCTCAAGTGCAAAGCCCATACTGAAGGGAACACCATAGAGGCCCAAGGCAAATCCTTGGCAGATCAAACAGCCAAGAATACCACCGTCCATTCTCCTCAAGAACCGTTGCTAGGAACTGTGCAAACAGCAGTTACTAGATTTGAAAACCATGCGGAAGCAGTGCTATCAGCAAGAGAAATGCACATGGGTTGAAAATGGGCTCAAGTTATGTGAGGATGGGAGCTGGAGGCAAAGAGAAACCCATAAACCAGTCGCACCCCAAGCACTGTTGCCCTTTGTAGCACCACAAATCCACTCGTGGGGACTTTTAGGGCCTTCCCAGATGATGGCTAGGTTCCGGAGAAGTTGGTGGGGAAAGGGATTGAAGAAGTATGCCCAATTGGCAGTAGACAGATGTGTGATCTGTCAGAAAACCAACCTTGGACATACCACCCAGATGCCTCAATTAAAGTCGCTGAGCCCTGCTGGCCTGTTTTAGCATTTACAGGTCAACTACATTTCCCGGCCCAAATGTCAGGGGTACTCAGAGGTTCTGGGAATTGTTGATAATTTCTCAAGGTGGGCGGAAGCTGCATCCGCATGAAGAGCCACTGCCAACCACACCACTAAAGTCTTTTGTAAGTGTTACATACCCCGATGGGGACTTCCTAGCACAACTGATTCAGATCTGGGTACCCACTTCACAGGCGCAGTATGTCAGGAAGTCTGTAGATTGTTGGGAATCAAATGGGAACTACATTGGCCTCAGCACCCTCAATCAATCGGGCACTCAAACAGAGGCTGGCGAAGTACCATCAGGATGGCTTACCATGGCCTCAAGCCTTGCCCTTAGTCTCATGCAGCATGCGGTCAACGTCTAACAGAACTACAGGTTTGAGCCCATTTGACGTCATCACAGGGTGACCTATGTCCCTGCCCGGCATCATTGACTTGCGTATCACGGACTGTCATTTACTCAGTGACTCCTTGCTCAAGGACTGCCAAGACCTAACCACAGCTGTCAGCTCTGCTTCCCAACAGGTGACTGCAGCCTGGGGGGATCCCTCCCTGAGGGACGACACAACATAGTCCCCGGCACTTGGGTCTACATGCAGAAAATACGAAAGAGCCTCTAAGCGCCAAGTGAGAAGGTCCCTACCAAGTCCTGCTAACCACACAAGCAGCAGTCAAAGTCCAAGGGAAGAAAGCTTGGATCCACGCATCACATGTAAAGTGAACACTGTGTCACAGTTCAGCATGAAGCAGTTGGTTTTGGGGTGATTTTGGGACTTGTTTTGATTAATGTCAGTTATGTTAACAACAGTCACGTTGCAAAATGAGAACTGAATGTTCTATATTTGCTTGCAGTGCTTCTCTGCATGGATTCAGCGATTGGTACAAATACCCATGAATGAATGGTCTTTAAAATCATCTCTGAAGCTGTTGGGCTCATACATTTAGCCTTTTACTTTCTGCTTCTGACAGAATCAAAGGGGGGAGTTGTGGAGTTCAGTGGAAAACTACAAAGCAGAAAATGGTTAAAAGGGGCTTAATAAGATCAAAGTTAAAGTCTTTAATGGCTACTTACAGGGCAACAATAATAGTTTTGTGTCACAGAAGGGGAACTGATGATATTTTTGGGGAGATAGATGCTAACTGTGTAAGAGAACAACAATAAGCTCAGTGCTCTGTAAAAAAGACATCTGTTGATCATATTAAGGAACTGATGTCTGTAAGAATACTGTGTACACAAGTACTTGTTACAATATGTTATAAGAAGGCCACGTCTACTCCCTGCAATAGCCTAAGCTCAGAAGGATGTAATAGCAAGTCCTCCGAATAAAAGACAGCTGAAGGCCATTTTACCATGCCTCTGTCTCTCACTCCGATTCACATTAAAAGAAGAACCCCAAAAACACCCAATAACCATAACCATATTTCCATTTTCCTTTGTGAAAGCTGTAATTTCAATCGATGAATCATTCCCAAAGGACCTTAGTGAACCAGTTGGTGTTTTTTGCAACAATTCAATAGTTTAATGCTTGCCATTACTGAGATTAGCATTTTATTCCAGAGTTATTCAGTTTAGTGAAATCAAATTCCCCAGCTATTCCTATGGGATTTGAACTTATTTCCCTAGATCATTAATTGAAGGCCTCACTGGTCTCGATGACTTGCAGGATTAGGAAGTACAAAGCACCAGGAATTATGAAATTCATTTATAAAAGACCTCAAAGCAAACGCAGTCAACACAATACAAGGTCAACACAAAATCAATACAAGGAAAGTTGAAGACCCATTACAGTGACATTCCACACCTTCAGCAGTACAGAGAAGGAAACACACTGCTGCAGAGAATTGTTAGGGTGTGAGCAGTCTTAAAACCTATAGGTGGTTTGAAACTTTGAGAAGCAACTGCAGCTTACTGCAGGCAAGATGACAGAAGAAAATCTGTTTTAATAGCCATATTCTACATGCAAATGACTGAATGTGAGTATTTTGAGCAACTGATCCTGTCAGCTCTCTGTGCCAGCCATCAAACACCAGCAGCCTCTCACTTTCACATTATAACCATTAACCTGCAGAAATGTGAGGAAATGTGGTGAATACTAGTTAGACTAGATAGTTGGATTCAAGTGATTCTTGTCTGACTTTTCTTGTGATTGATAGTACCAGTCCAGTACATTCCACCCCTAGCATTAACAACTTACTGGAGCAGAGTTGGGAGATGAAGAAATGTTTGAAACATTGTGAACAGTGTTGATAGAAGCAGAATGAGAAAGACTAGTGCCTTTGGTTAGGGAATCAATCAATTTTTGAGTCAATTGAATTATCTCTAAGAGCATAAGGTGAGGGAAATTTTCTTCACCTTGAAGATTGTTGAAGAATGAAATTATTGGCTGACAAAATAGCTGAGACACAGACCAGTGCATCTTTTAAGGCAACATTAAATAAATATTTGAAGCAGCTACATTGACCATCAGTGGATTAACTCTGTATCAGTGATCTGCATGTATTTTGGTTTTCTTTCTCAGTCCTTGATTTGTTTACTAATGTCCGCATTATCTATTGGACCAGTGAATTTAGGAAGCTCAGTTTGCTGCTTTCTATAAAATAGAAATTCTGCCAAGAGATTCACTAATAGTCTGATGTGCAGCTGCATAATAGTTGGTAAGAATGAATATAGCTCATGTTCCCATGGCAGCAGCTTTATCTCTCCACCCCCACTGAGCGTGTTAACAACATTCACTTTGTGCACATTTACGGCGATTTTTCTCAGAATCTCAAGTGTTCATACTTTTTAATCTGTTGCAATTAGGATTGCAAGGTTTATTTAGCATGACTATATCAACCATCAGATATTTGGAATAGGCCCAGGCTGCATATAATATCTGTATAATTAGCACTTGTTTTGATATTATGACATGAAGCATCGGCTAAATCTTACTCACTCTTCGATGTCATGTAGACTAACCTTTCAAGATTTGGGTTGCATTCTATTCTGTAGTTCCATTTACACATCAACATCTTAAATACTTCTATTTGCCACACAATCTGAGTAAGTTTCATTAACAACATTCTTATGGGGATAATCAGCTTGACAATCACTGCATTTATTAATCAAAAATAGACGCTACTTTACTTGTTTCTTGAATGGCATGGAATGTATCATGCCATATGTTAGTTACATGTGCCATTGCTCTGATTGGTACCTGCGGAATGGCTAATGCCTGCAGTGCTGCATTCTTAAATACAGGAACTGCCACCAGTGAGACTTTCAGGATTATGTACAGGTCCCTCAGCAATCATTGCCTCAGGCAGGAGGATGCACAACTCGGGATAATTAGTGATTCCATCTCCTAATGCACAGCTGTAAATTTGCATGGAGCTTCCAATTATTAAAGCCGTGTATCAAGCAACTCACTTGTTCATGCTTAACAACAAGTTAGATAATGTTTTTTTTTAAATTTCACTGTGCATTTGATGTCAACCTTGATTGAGTGAGAGGAATTTCTTCTCATTCCAAGTTCAAGGCCCACTAGGATGACTTAATTAGATAATTTTGATTCAGTTTGAGACCGATGAGTTCAAATACATAATTCCTTGAAAGTGACGTCACAGGTAGACAGGGTGGTGAAGCAGCCATTTGGCACACTTGCCTTCGTTGGTCACAGCATTGAATATAGGAGTTGAGATGTCATTTTGTGGCTGTACAGGATCTTAGTGGGGCCACTTTTTGGAGCACTGTGTATAGTTCTGGTCGCACTGCTATAGGAAGGATATTACTAATTTGGAAAGGGTGCAGAAAAGATTTACAAGGATGTTAACAGGATTGGAGGGGTTGAGTTATAGGGAAAAGCTGGATAGGCTGGCACTTTTCTCTCTGGAGCATAGGAGGTTGAGGGGGACCTTATAGAGGTCTATAAAATCATGAGAGGTATAGATAAGGTAAATAGCAAAGGTCTTTTCCCTGTGGTAGAGGTATTCAAAAGTAGATGGCATATGTTTAAGGTGAGAGCAGAAAGATTCAAGGGACCTGAGAGAAATATTTTCACACAGAGGGTGGTTCACATATGGAATGAATTGCCAGATGAAGTGGTACATGCAAGTACAGTTACAACACGTCAAAGACGTTTGGGCAGGATCAAGAATAGGAAAGGTTTAGAGGGATATGGCCGAAACACAGGCAAATACGACTAGTTTAGTTTGGGAAACTGGTCGACATGGACAAGTTGGATGGGAGGAGTTGTTTTCTGGGCAGTATGACTCAGTTACTTCATGACATCAACAGCATCTTAGGTTTATATGTCATTTTCAAAACAGTAAAGCTATCAAGGGTGTTTCAGACGATTGTTCTCAAACAAAATCAATGTGGTACAGAGGGAATGATGCACTGGTGGAAGGGTGACCTTTTAGAATAAGATGGGAAACCAAGGTCACATCTTCCCACTGAAATGAATGTGAAAGATCCTGTGCTATTATTCAGGAATGTTCTCCCAAAGATCTGACTGTTATGGTCCCTTAACCTACTTCACTAAAATTATTTGATTATCAGTTCATTTATCTTGTTGCTGTTTTGTTTGTTGGATGTTGCTATGTGCCAATTTTATGCTGTATTCCCTATGTTTTAATGATGATGACTTTGTTTCCTTAAATTATTTCACTGAACTTATTAGCCTAATTATTTTAAATTGATTCTTATTGCTAATAGAACAATCAAAGGAATTTTATGTCAAGATACATTAAGGACAAAAAGGTAACTAGGGAGAGAATAGGGCCGCTTAAAGATCAGCAAGGCCACCTACATGTGGAACCGTGGGAGATGGGGGAGATAATAAGCAAGTATTTTGCATCAATGTTTACTGGGGAAGGATCTGGCAGATATAGAACGTGGGGAAATAAATAGTGTCATCTTGAAAAATATCCGTAATACGGAGGATGAGGTGCTGCTCAGCTTAAAATAAATAAAGGTGGATAAATCCCCATGGCCTGATCAGGTGTGTCCTAGAGCTCTGTGAGAAGCTCGGGAAGTGATTGCTGGTCCCCTTGCTGAGATATTTGTAACAATGATAGCCACAGGTCGGGTGCCGGAAAAGTGGAGGTTGGTTAACATGGTGCCACTATTCAAGAAAGGTGTTAAGGAAAAGCCAGGGAACTATAGGCCAGTGAGCCTGACATCAGTGTTGGGCAAGTTGTTGGAGGGAATTCTGAGGGACAGGATTTACATGCATTTGGAAAGGCAAGGACTGATTAGAGATAGGCAACATGACTTTGTGCGTGGGAACTCATGTCTCACGAACTTAATTGAGTTTTTTAAAGACGTAATGAAGAGGATTGATGAGGGTAGAGCAGTAGATGTGATCTATATGGACTTCAGTAAGGTGTTCGAGAAAGTTCTTCATGGTAGCCTGGTTAGCAAGGTGAGATCACATGGAATAGAGCAAGAACTAGTCATTTGGATACAGAACTGTCTCGAAGTAGAAGACAGATGGTGGTGGTGGGGGGTTGCTTTTCAGACTGGAGGCCTATGACCAGCTGTGTGCCACAATGATCAGTGTTGGGTCCACTGCTTTTTGTCATTAGTGTAAATGATTTGGATGTGAACATAGGAGGTATGGTTAGTAAGTTTGCACATGACACCAAAATTGGAGGTGTAGTGGACAGTGAAGAAGATTACCTCAGAGTACAATGGGATCTTGATCAAATGTGCTGATGGGCCAAGGAGTGGCAGATGAAGTTTAATCTAGGTAAATGTGAGGTGCTGCAATTTAGAAAGGCAAATCAGGGCAAGACTTATACACTTAATGGTAAGGTCCTGGGGAGTGTTGCTGAACAAAGAGACCTTGGAGTGCAGGTTCACTGCACTCTTCTTGTTTGCTTTTTGTGTGGTTCCTTGTTTTCAGCGGCAGCAACGTGAGCCAGGGGCTGACGGGAAGGTAAGGTTTTCAGTTGTTCAGCGGCGGGAGTCCGGGAGAGATTGCGAGGGCAGCCAGGAAGGTAAGCTTTCGTTATAAAAATCTTACCTCACGTGACTGCGGCCTTCAGTTGTTCAGCGGAGGAGGAACACCAGAGCGGGTGTGAGTGGTCGGCTGGTTAACGGTTATCTTTCACACATTAAATTTGGGAAGTAACTAATACCCGAGACACTACACCTGTAGTGTCTCCCACCCTTCCACATCCTCTAACCTAATAATAAAGACTAAGTGTGGTGAGCAGGTAAGCTATTTGCATTTTTTTTCTCATCTCTTTGTTATCTTTCGGGGAGGTCACCTAGATGCCAAATCCTCTGGGAGTGGTTCGAAAGGCAAAACTGGAGTCTGTTTGAGTATATAATGGAGTAAACTTACTGGTGCAGAGAGCACTTAAAGAGAGAACACTGCGAAACTAAAAAAAACTAATTAATTTTAAATAATTAACTAAGTAGAGATGGCAGGCCAGGTGATGTGTTGGAGCTGTATGATGTGGGAGCTAGCTGATCCCATTGAGAACAGCAGTGACCACATCTGCAGCAAATGTTGGCTGCTTGAGGAGCTCTGGCTCAAAATTGATGAGCTGGAATCCGAACTCCAAACATTGCGGCACATCCGGGAGGGGGAGAGATACCTGGACGCTGTGTTCCAGGAGGCAGTCACACCTAGTAGATTAACTAATGTTAATTCGATCAGCGGCCACGGACAGCAGTGTGTGACGGCGAGTGAGGCCGGTAGAGGGACCCTGCAGACAGGAACACAGGAGCCACAGCCCTTGACATTGTCCCACAGGTATGAGGCACTTGCTCCCTGCGTGGATGAGGAACAGGGCTGCAGGAAGGATGAGTCAACTGACCATGGCACCATGATTCAGGAAGCCATTCAAGAGTGGGGAGCTAAAGGACAGATTGTAGTTGTAGGGGATTCCATCATCAGGCGGATAGACAGTATCCTTTGCAAGCAGGATAGAGAATCCTGCATGGTGTGTTGCCTGCCCTGTGCCAGGGTGCGAGACATCTCTGACCGGCTTGAGAGGATACTAGAGAGGGAGAGGGAGGGGGAGGATCCAGTTGTTGTGGTCCACGTAGGCACCAACAACATAGGCAGGACTAGGAAAAAAGACCTGTTTCGGGATTGTGAAAAGCTAGGAACAAAATTAAAAAACAGGTCTTCAAGGGTTATAATCTCTGGATTGCTGCCTGAGCCACGTGCAAACTGGCATAGGAAGGTGAGGATCAGGGAAGTAAACACATGGCTAAAAGAATGGTGTGGGAAAGAGGGTTTCCTTTTCATGGGGCACTGGCATCAGTTCTGGGACAGGAGGGATCTATACCGCTGGGATGCACTCCACCTGAGAAGGGCCGGGTCCAGTGTTCTGGCAAAAAGGGTAAACAGGGTGGTCAATAGGACTTTAAACAAGTAAGTAATGGGGAAGGGAGGAGTGAGCGTACAGGGAGTATAACAATTAATGTAAGGCAAAGCAGCAGGTTAGCAGGTTACGAGGAAGCTTCAACTCCATTGAAAATTAGGAAAAAAGTTAAAGGGAAGGAGAACTCAAGAGCTGTTAGTAATGGAGTTGATAGGACTCAAAAAGAAGGTACAAAAACTGGCATAAGGGCACTTTATCTGAATGCTCGGAGCATTCGAAACAAGGTGGATGAGTTGACGGCACAAATCATGGCAAATGGGTATGATTTAGTGGCCATTACAGAGACATGGTTGCAGGATGGTCATGACTGGGAGTTAAATATCCAGGGGTATCAAACTGTTTGGAAGGACAAACAGGAAGGTAAGGGAGGTGGTGTTGCTGTGATTTTTAAGGATGATATCAGGGCGGTAGTGAGAGATGATATAGGTTCTACTGAACAAAAGGTTGAATCCATTTGGGTGGAAATTAGGAATAGCAGGGAGAAGAAGTCACTGATAGATGTGGTCTATAGGCCACCAAATAATGACATCGTGGTGGGGCGGGCAATAAACATAGAAATAGCTAATGCATGTAAAAATGGTACAGTAATTATCATGGGGGGCTTTAATCTACATATCAATTGGTCAAACCAGGTCGGTCATGGCAGCCTTGAGGAGAGGTTCATAGAATGCATCTGCGATAATTTCCTTGAACAATATGTAATGGAACCTACGAGGGAGCAAGCTATCATTTAGAATATCTGGTTGACATTGATGAGTTGGACTGAAGGGTCTGTTTCAGTACTGTATATCTCTATCACTCTATGATTCTACTGTATGTCCAGCTAAGGTGGAATGAACCAGCTCCCCTCTTATTACCTTCTTCAATCAGCCACAACCAAGATTTTAGATATTTTCCTGAATCAACCAGTTCAGAGATGTCATTCGGCACCTCTGGAACAGATGGGAATTGAACACACATACACCTGGTTCAGAGGCAGTGACACCACCACTGTACCCCAAAGACTCCCAACAACAGCAAAGGGTTTATGTTCTTTGTAGCAAATAGCTGTAGCTGATTCCAATAAGAATATATAGATAACTAGCTCATGAGAGATGCTAAACAGCCAATCACAATCAACGATTTTATTACTGCTCACCATGAGAAAGAAATAATCAAGACATGACATCAAACTCATGCACATAATGTGGCTATTTCATTAAAAGAGGTATAGCTTCCAGTTCAAAAAAGGAAGATCAGAGAATATGCAATTTTCAATCTTGAGGTGATCTTGAGGCATTAGATTTGCGCCTGAGACCATGGTTGGTTTTCAGTGTTCTGGATCAAAGACACTAATAAATATTTCAGATACTTTTTGAGGTCTTGGTATTTAGAGTTTTCTCAAGTTTAGTTTGTTACTGGGCTTTGTCCTTTCTAAGAGAGCACAAAGAGAACCTTCTCCAGACCCAGTCACAAATCCACCTCCACAGTTCTGTCAAAATAATTGTTTAAAATACAGCTCATTCATGTATTCTTCTGCCTGAGTTGAATATCTCCAAATTGGATAATTGTAAGTAATGTTTTTATCTCCATTATGTGAACCTCTCACAAAGGTGTAAATCAAACTGACAATTCAGGTTCCTCTATGCCTGACATGTTTCAGGCTCTTTCAATAAAACGTGTTGATTTCATTTCATCTGGTTCTTTTCTATTGGTTGTTTCATGAAGCTTGGCTCAACTGTGGTCAGATGATTATTCTACCCATTTTTAAGATGGTGTTTCTTTTCTTTTTGAAACCATTCCAATCCACAAAAGTATTAAAATCAGATGATGGAATATAAAAATCTCAAACTTCCATTTTTACTGGAATTATATCTTCAGGCTTTTTCCTCTTACCTATAATGTGTTGTTTTCTTGTTCTTTGACTTGGTACAGCTCTTGATTTTCCTGCTGAATGACATCAACTTCTTGATCCATGTATATCAAAGAACAAAAAAACAGTACAGCACAGGAACAGGTCTTTTGGCCCACCAAAACTGCACTGACACATGATGCCTTTCTAAACTAAAACCTTTTGCCTTTTGCTACCCATACGCCTCTATACCCTGTCTAGTCATCTTTCTGTCACAATGCCTCTTAGACATTACTATTGTATCTATCTCCACTACTCCCTGTGTTAGCACATTCTAGGCACTTACTACCCTCTGTGTAAAAAAAAAACCTGGCCATCACATCACACATCAATTTTAAACTTATCCCTTTTGCCTTAAATCATGTCCCTCAGTAACTGACATTTCTACCCTGGTAAAAAAGACTCTGACTATCCATGCTGCCTCTCATAATTTTTTAAACTTCTATCTAGTTCCCCCTCATCCTTTGACACTCAAGTGAAAAAAGTCCAAGTTTGTCCAATCTCCCCTCAGGGGAGGCAATAGCCTAGTGGTATTATTGCTGTACTGTTAATCTAGAGTCCCAGATAATGTCCTGGGGACCTAGGTTTGAATCCAGCCACAGCAGATGGTGGACTTTGAATTCAATAAATATCTGGAATTAAGAATCTAATGATGACCGTGAATTGATTGTCAGAAAAGCCCATTCGATTCACTAATGTCCTTTAGGGAAGGAAACTGCCATCCTTACCTGGTCTGGCCTAAATATGACTCCAGACCCACAGCAATGTGGTTGACTCCCCGGAGGGCAGTTAAGGATGGGCAATAAATGCTGCCTTGCCAGTGATGCCCTCATCCTGTGAATGAATAAAGGAGAAAAAAAGCTAATACCCTGCAAACCAAACAATATCCTATATTTCTGTACCCTCTCCAAAGCCTTCACTTCCTTCTGGTACCGTGGAAACCAGAACTGTACACAATATTCTAAATGCAGCCCAACTAAAGTTCTATATAGCTGCAACATGACTTACCAATTTTTATATTTTAATCTTCAGTTCTTCAGTTTCTTTGACTCAATCACAAATGTTGAACTTATCACAGCTCAGGCCTTCTAAGGGCAACCCACTTAATGGAATAGACCTTGACTTAGTACAAAACTATATGATAGGTTATGGTAAATCAGCAGCACATCTCAAATTGATTTTACATTTGTTGATGATAATAGGAACAAAAGATTGGAGAGATATAAAACATGTTGATAACTCAGTCACATTCCCTTACATTCTCACAAATACCCCAATTCTATGTGAACTGGTTATCGAAGGGGAGGGATGAGAAGCAATGGATAACATTTCGTCATCGCCATTCAGTATTCTTCAATTTAAAATGAATACAATTTCTTAAGCTTTCCTGCGGCACTAAGTGTGGCCAGCCTTTAGTCATTAGGTAAGTGCTTTCTTGATGCGACACAGACTTTAGTGAATCGATTTAAAATTTTTGACTTAAAATTGCCATTTGAAATTTTCTTCACAGATGGTTAACCAATCACTTTCAGGTAAGTGCCACATCTACATGAACTAATTAAGTATGTTGCATGTGTGACAGGAATGTTTAGGGAGCAAAGTCAATTATCACTTGCCAGCTAACATCAGGTGCTAGCCTGACTTTAGAACTGTAGCTGGGAAGCAGACAAAGTGAGTTCTAAGACATGCACCCATCAGAAACACAGAGTTAGAGATAGTAGGAACTGCAG
>NC_063336.1:26116536-26146216 GCF_021869965.1 Rhincodon typus
GATGAAGGGTCTAGGCCCGAAACGTCAGCCTCTCTGCTCCTATGATGCTGCTTGGCCTGCTGTGTTCATCCAGCCCTGCACCTTGTTGTCTCGGATTCTCCAGCATCTGCAGTTCCTACTATCTCTGATTCGATTTTAACCCCACTGCGAAACCTCTTCTAAGGATGCCTAACCTGAAGAAGTTACCCTCCTCCCTCCGGACAAACCTCAAGGGATCTCTCTCCCACTGCAACTCTCTCGTAATCTCTTCGGCCCTGAAACTGCTCGACCACGTCCTGAAGCAAACCAGGTACTACAGCCACATCACCTTCCTTAGCACCTGCCTACGGAACCAGATCATCCCCAATGGACTACAATCCACATTCAAGCCTTCCCAATTTGGCCCCAACCGTGATAATATCTACACTCATGGGGTTGAGATCCTTGAGAAACACAGAGTTGTTGTGACACCCAGATTAATGGTGGGTGAGGTCAGTTTTGGAGTTGCAGGGGGCTTTGGAGGCAAAGGCAAGAAAGGAACTTTCCAGGAGTCATGAAAGCCACCAGTTGCACCTATCCCAATGCTGGTTCCTTAATTGGACATAAGTAGCTGATAAAGAGAAACTAACCCCCTCCATCCTACACTCATCTCCATCCCCTGTCATCATTTTATATCATTGATAATCATTTACTTAGCCTGTGTCTATCTTGACAACAATTACAATGACTTGACGTTATGGAGTGTTGTGTATTTTTATTTCCTTGTAACAAGGTATACACAAATGATCTTATCTGAGATGGGATCTGGTTCTGAGGAAGGATCACCGGACCCGAAACGTTAACTCTGTTTTCTCCTTCACAGATGCTGCCAGACCTGTTGAGCCTTTCCAGCAACTTTGTTTTTGTTATCTGAGATGGGATTGTGTTAAGCATAAGAGATCCTACCATGAGAGCACACCTACTTGAGAGAAGAGAAACTTACTCTTGAGAAGACTGTTGACATGTATTAAAGTAATGGAAATCAGCAGCTAGAGAGTATTAATGTAGAGAACCTTTGTATGATGCTGAGAGACATTACAGGTTGACCAAGAAAAATACATTGGAAAAAACAAAGAATTACTTGCCGAAAAGCCAGCAGAAGGATTTAGGTCAGAGTACAAGAGATATATATTGTGGAGGACTCCATAGAAAAGAAACGGAAATATGTCCAGAATTGGGAAAGCAGTGCATGAAGATGACTCACTATGCAAGCAACTCTTTAGCTAAAAAGACACAAGGTAAGACTATAAAGCTGGCTGCTGGAGAATGTTATTACCTGATTATTCTGCAGAACCGCTTTACACCATAAAGCACACTGGCAACATCAAGTCTACTGGCATTATCAAGTCTATAGAATCACAAACAGAAATTGCTGGAAAAACTCAGCAGGATTCTGAAGAAGGGTAACTGGACATGAAACATTATCTCTGCTTTCCCTTCACAGATGCTGCCTCACCTTTTGAACTTTTACAGCAATTCCTTTTCGCTTTAGTGCAAAAACAGGTTATTGAGCCCATTAAGTCTGCACCAACCCTCTGAACTGCATCCTCCCCGTCAATCCCTGTAACCCCAAATCTAATCATCCCTGAGCACTATAACATGGTCAATCTACCTAATCTGCACATCTTTAGACTGTGGTAAGAAATCCAGGCAAACACAGGGAGAATATGCAAACTTTACACAGACAGTCACCCAAGGCTGGAATTGAACCAGCATCCCTACTACTCTAAAGCAGCAGTGCTAACCACTGAGCCACAATGCCACCTATTTTGTTGGTGTCTGCTTCCTTTCTAATATTTCCCACATAAGCTCATTAGAATTGTCACCATTGGATCTCAGTCAACTGCTATTGTCATCTCTGTGTCCACAATACCATGATTGGCCAAAGAAATTGAACTGGGAACACATGTAGCTGGAAGCCCAGGAGAACCAGCAAACTCCAGTGGATGCTGAACAAGCTCCAAGTGCAGAGTTTGCAGCAAGCAGAGAAATTCATAGAGGCCCATAGTCTTTTGATGGAATATTGTCCAGTGGGTGAGGTGCAGTGCCGTCGCTGGACGCGGATGTCCTGGCAGAACTGTGTAATCTGATGGGGCTATCAGATGCAAGACACGATAGACTACGCGTGGGGATCATTGGGAACACCACCTCACAATGCAATTAACTTTGTTATTTTGATCAATATGTAACTCATTTGTGATCATCGTGACCCTATCTTAGATGGCTACGCCAGGTACCTTTGAAACTTCTGTAATGCTGATATCCTTCATAACACTCAAGGTTCCTGCTTAAGTCCAAAGGAGGCATGCCTTATACAGTAGGCTGCTAGAAGACAAAGGCTATCTTCTGTAAACAGTGGCTGGTGACTCCTTGACATAGCCTTTGACTCAAACAGAGTATAAATATAATGCAACAAATTCATTGCCTGGGCCCAACTTGGGGCAAATGATAAGCCTCATCAAGAAGACTTTCTGTGAAGGCATCATACATATTTAAATGAGGGAGCAGTGAAAGGCTGTGCAAGAAGTCTAACTCAAACTCAGAAGTGAAACCTGGTATGAAACTCCCTGAGTTATCCAGATTTTGGGAAAATTCAGTTGATGGAAGCTGAAAGACAATTATCTTGCTCAAATCAAGTAAACTACATTGCTTCTTCCCCACTGTTATTAGGCTTCTGAATGGACCTCTCAAATTTTAAATTTAATGTTAATCTCACTTCTTGTGCACCTTCTCTGCAGACATAACATTGAATTCCTTGCTCTGTTCTTTTACCCCTACACATTTTGTATAGTATGATCTGCCTGTACTGCACACAAAACAAAACTTTTCACTATAGGGATATGACAATAATAAATCAAATCAAATCAAACACAACAAGATACAACTCTCCAAGTGCTGTTGAATTTAATGTTTCAAGAATGGTCTGAAAGCATCCAGGACATGTCTATTCCTTATAAGAAATTTTTGGGCACACAAAGATGAAGTGGTAGCCCAATACAGCACATTTTACAAAGAAACTAGAGTCACTATCTCAAATGAGTAGAAAAGGAGAATGCTGAAGCACATTTTCCAAACTATCAAGGAACTGATTCTAGTCTGAGGGAGGCAGGGAAAGTAATCTACTGGCCCAACATGAGATGAAGGACCATATCAGTGCAGTGCTTGTACTGAATGCCAAGCTAAGTGGGATAGATTCACTCACTATGCTCAACATGTCAGATAATCCTTGGATGAAGCTGGGAGTAGATCACTTAATGCTTGCAGGAATTGATTAACTTGTCACCATGGACTACAATTCTGACTACAGGGATTTAGGCCAGCTGTTATCAGCGAACACTGATGAGATTGTAGAATGCCTGAAAGCACACTTCCATCATTGCAGCATTCCCGACATTGTGATGACTGATAATGGCCCTCAATTCCTGAGTGAAGAATTTGGTCACTTCACAAAGGATGGAAAAATTCAGCACTATATACTATTTCCACACAATCTCCAGTCAATTGGAAAGACTAACCCGACAGTAAGACTTGTCTAAGGTTCAGTAAAGAAATTGAACAAATCCAGAACAGACTTGGATAAGAACGAAAACAGAAGTTGCTGGAGAAGATCAACAGGTCTGGCAGCATATGTGAAGAAAAACTCAGGCGTTTTGGGTTTCAGGTGCAGCGACCCTTCCTCAGAACGAGGTCTTTCTAGAGTGGAGAAATACATTTACTGAAGGCCTGGAAAGTAGAACATTGCAAAGGCTAATGTCACACCACACTAAACAATTCCTCCAATCTGAAAAAAAATCTTCTGAAGCCAGAAAAAAGTATGTGATGAAACATGTATAATGCAATCATATTTTTGAAAGGTGAATACTAACATGGAGAGAGTTGAACATGGCTGTTTTTTTATTGGAGTTCTCTTTAGTTAAAATTAAGGTCAGAGCCCTTGTGAAACAGTGACCTTACTTGAGCAATGCTCTGAAAGTAAGGGACTATAGATACCTGTAGACTTTTAATGGAAAATGGTTTATGCCATGATGATTTATGACAGAGGGGTAAATTTTGAAGGATATTAGTTTTATTCTGTTCAGTATAATTAAGGACTGATTTTTGTTTAGAAAATCCATAATTTGCTTTTTTTTCAAACAGTTTGGAGGAAACCTGACTGGGGTCAGAGCAAGTTTAATGTTTTCTCCTTAAAGGATTTTAGAACAGTTCAGGGAAAAGAAATTTCAGTTTGCTCATGTTCCAAAGGAGGAGAGAGGTTAGAAATCTGCAGGTTACTAGAAGCTGAGAAAGTTTAAACTCTCAAGTTTGTAGGTACAGTATTCATGTATGAAGATCCCACAATTCACAGGAAAGAAACTGGGAGAATCAATTAAATGGAACTTAAATATTTAATACAGAATGGTAATTTTTCTGGACTTCAATCTCTGTAAATTGACGGTGTTGGGAAATAATTTGAAATCTGTGTTTTTCTATGTGTCTTAAGAGTTTTTTTAAACCATCTTCTGTATCTAGATTGTTTCTTTTATGTCTTATGTATTACAAACTTCAGTTCTGTTGTTTAGAAAACCATGGTCACTAAAATAAAACATAAACGTATGACCTGTTCAGCCAAATGTTATTCTTGGATCAGATATTTCCAGTTGTAACAACAGCTAGGATTATAACAAGTAATAGGCTGAGTGATAGAGTCAAACTAAAACTGCAAAAAGCCAGATTTCACTTTGAGAAAGCTGTGAAATCATTGCCAGAGCTGAGCATATAACAGTCAATCAGAGTGCAAATGTTCAACACAGTTAAGAAGTAGCCCACATGGCAACTTGGGATCTGTGTGGATCACCTGTCACCTGGATTATGCAAAGTGACTGTGAAATACCAAATACATTGTTGCAACCACAATCATACATACACACCCAGAGAATTTGCTCCAGCAGATCATAAAGATGAAATCTCACCATTTATACTGACTACAGAATGACCATTAGACCCAGAGATCCACTGTTCCCAAGCAACAGAAATGGATCAACAACAGTTACTATAGCAGAAACATTTGCCATGGAATAACCTCCTCCAGAGAAAGAATATCACATTAATGACAATCAGCTATCAGACAACCAACCAACAACAACAGGCACGTGTATCATCAGAAGATCTGCACAATTTAAAGATTAAGTGAGTAATGCAGTGACTGAAAAAGTGGGACTGACTAGAATCAACACACAGTGTTGTTATGAATGATCATTTTCTTCGCTGATCCTGTATATTGGGAAAGTTGGAGATCATATAACTGCAAATGACAGTGTATGTTTTTTCTTCTTTCTTTTTTTGTCCATAGTGTATTGGCTGGAATTGTAGTCATGTGTCCTCTACCTCTGCTGTAAGTACTTTCACTTTCAATTCATAGAATCATACAGTGCAGAAGAAGTCCTTTGGCCCATAAAGACTGTACAACCAAAAATACACTACTACACTAGTGCTACTTATCTGCAGTAGGCCCACAGCCGCAAATGCTATAACACTTCAAATATTCATCTGAGTACTTCTTAAAGGTTTTGAGGTTTCCTGTCTCAACTACCCTCCCAGGCAATGCATCCAGATCACCACCATTCCCTGGGTGAAAAAGGTTTTCCTCAAATTTGCTCTAAACCCCCTGCCTTTCACTTTAAAAGTGTACCTCATTGTTCTTGACACTTTGAATCTGGATCACAGCTGCCTCCTATCCACCTTGTCCATGCCCCCCAGAATCTTATACACTTCAATTGGATTCTCTGCCAACCTTCTCGACTCCAGAGAAAATATAAACTTACCTAGCCTCTCTCATAACTAAAGTGCTCCAGTTCAGGGAACATACTGGTGAATCTCTTCTGCACACCCTGGGCCAGCTTAGAGTCAGCCACATTGTTTTGGGAATCTGCAATCCCAATTAGGCCCTGCTGTGTAAGGACCCTGGAAGTTGTTTCCTCAATGACATGAGTGAATCCAGTAGTTTCATGATTACCAAAGGTGTGGTTTTCCTAGCTTTCTATTCTGGAGATTATTTTTTAATCAAATTTGAGTTCGCTAGCTGTCATGACGGGATTTGAACTCCTATTTCCAAATCATTAATCCAGGCCTCTGATTACTCATACAGCATCATAAGCACAATGCCCTAGTTTATATTGGGAGGAAGGTGGAAGCACAAACTTAAAGCATGCCATTTGGTCAGGCTCTTAGTATTGGAGGTGCTTATATCCTGCTGTATTCCACACAATACACAACAGGACCTTTGTGGGATTTATATCTTCCAATCAGCATGTGATATCAGGCTGCCTGCTTCTGATGGACATTAACTCCTACATAGCTTTAGAGCATCACAGAAGAATAATGTGACGCAATTTGGATAACACAAAAACAGACCTTAAAATGGTCGTAAATAAAACATTTCAAAATGACAGAGCGGTGTTTCAACTGTAACTATGAAGAAGGATTAACTTGCTTTCCTGAGGCAGCTGCTATGCTTCTAATAAGCTCATTATAGATAAGAAAATGGTCTTTCAGATGAGCATGCAACAAAGTAAATGACCTACAGCCAAAAATGTGATTGTTATAGTTGTAACACTAGCCCAAAGTTTTTCTTGATATTATTAACTGCAAAGTTTGAGTGATTTACAGAGCTACTGTTTATGTACACATATTAACTTCTTTCACATGTTGTCAAAGATGATTCTTTACGATACTTATTCACTTTAGTATGATTTATCGTGCTAGAGATTACCATTTGAATTTTATTGTTGCAGTTTGTATCTGCACTACTGTTGTAACTAAAATTGTAAATAAAACAGTTAATGAAAAGAAATCTTTATTTACAACTTTTACAAAGAAGCTTATTTGTTTATTTCCTACCTTTCCTTTTATGTCTCACTCTCATTTATAAGACAGGAATGTTGGTTTTACATTGCTTTTAACTATTGTATATATTTTATTGTTTAAAAAGACAACTATAGTTAGTGGCTTTGCAAAGAATGTTTTCAAGATTATTTGGTTTTACTTCTTCCCTGGTTGGGGAAGGCATTAATAGTTATTCTTTCATAAAGTCTATGGAACAGGACCCACATGTAAACCATTGAAGGCATGCGTAGCAGGTTCAGAGATAGTAGGAACTGCTGATGCTGGAGTCTGAGATAACAAGGTGTGGATCTGGGTGAACACAGCAGGTTCCCTTCTTTGTGGGACATTAGTGAATTAGTTGAGTTTTTAAAAGCTGGCAGAGGATTTAGTTATTTTCTCATGCAATCTGACAAGGTATCAGTTACTAATTTAAATGAACACAATTGCCCCCTTTTTTGAGAATTGCTTTTAAACTACTTTTTACCATTGCTGAAAACTACTTTCATATGGAGTCAGTAGTCTGAAGTAGAATCCAGGCCAATTTACTCAGCGCCTGGCTTTCCGTCTCCCTCCTCTTCTATACCAGCAAGGCCACATCCTCAAACAACCAACTTCACCTCCTTCCACTTCTCTCCCCTCCCTTCAGTCTTGTGTTCTGAGTAAGGGTCTTACAGCTAAAGCAGGAAGGCTGTCTTTTGTTTTGCCAGTGGCTGTCTGATTTGCTGTGTAATTCTGTTCTGACTTTGATCTGAAATTCTGGCAATGGTGACAAATCACTAGTTTTTCTCTTGGGACTGCTGTTGTCACCTAAACGAGTCAGTTGGAATCCAGTGTTGTAATCAACACTACCTTTCCATCATTCTTTATCCAATATGCTCCAAGTTAAATATTTATTTACAAATACAAGACAGTATCATATTTTATACAATTGCACTGTAGCCTTATTATGACAATATCTGCCACTAGAAAGGTCTTACAATGTTTGCTCCTGTCAGACTAAGAAGAGAACTTAAAGGTCAACAGACCTTCTCTTTTAACTCACTGAGAATATATTTCTTATGTCTTCACCCATGACTTTATAATGGCAGAATATCATTACAATATATTTATCACGAGAGCTTTCCATTCTATTAAGACCAATACTATAATTTGGTGTACTGAATGTTGATATTAATTAGACACATTTTGTAAGAAATAGATTCTAAGCCAGTGACATTGAGGCTGCTATCTCAATATATTATATATAAAACTCTTTTTAAATATGTTTTGAAAACTTAACAAATTTTGCTTTGTGTGTTAATTAATATTGATGACCCCTTTGTATACAAGATTTCCTGAACAGTTTTCAAGAGACCCTGCCATTTTTTATCCTTATAAAGCTCATTTAAAATTTACAACTAATTTCTATTCTGTTTTATTGAATAATAAAGTCTATCCATTAGGAAAAACTAGGAATGCTGACAAATTGAACTTAAAACTTTTACTACTGAATAACTAAGGTTTATAAATTTTTAAGATGGATCTGGCTGGACAAAATATATGTTTATTTTGCTTTTGCCAGTATTATGTAAAAACATGATGTAATTTGCATAATAATAAATTAATTTGCATATTTATTAGTTAGGTTTAATCTTTTCCAAACGCTCAACCATGATTAACTTTGTGGAAAAGTGTTGACCTCTGGAATATGTTCACTTGGACACAATCTATGCAACTGATTTGTTCTGTACATGACTTTTTTTAATATTGTGGAACTAATTTAAGTCCCATTGTTATTAAAGAAAATTACACATCTGTTGGAGCATTTTTGAATATATGTCATATCTACTTTAAAATTATATTTTGTTAGGAGGTTCATTTTGGATATTTACATATATGATTAAAGCACGTACCTTCCAAATGAATTCCAATTACTTGTTGTTAATATGTTGTTTTAAACTCAAAGCACAAGGATGGCAATGAAAATGATGCAGTTGATGTCCGACATAATTTTACCCATGAGAAGCTCCTCAACTGTTACACTTTTGCTGTTTAATGATTTTTAAAAGCCTTGCTCAGGTGGCTCAGTGGTTAGCACCACTACCTCACAGTGCCAGCAACACAGGTTCAATTCCACCCTCAGGAGACTATCTGTGTGGAGTTTGCACATTCTCCCTGTGTCTGCATGGGTTTCCTTCAGTTTATTCCTACAGTCCAAAGATGTGCAGGCTAGATGGATTGGCCATGCTAAAATTGTCTGTGGTGTTCAGAGATGTGTAGATTAGGGAGATATGTCTGGGTGGGATGCTCTGAGGGCTGGTGTAGAGTAATTGGGCCAAAGGGCTGGTTTATGCACTGTAGGGATTCTATAATCTTCTATTTAACTTAATTCATGACAATGTGGAAGTCACCACGTAGAACCATTTTTTTGTTAAAACAAGCTGGCACTTTGGGAACCAAGATTTGAATCTGAATAAGATTAACCAGCCAGGAGAATTTTTTTTTGCAGTTGGCTATTTAGAGCTTTTATGACTAAGGATATATTTATCTTTCAAGGGTGCAACAGAAGTGTGCTGAATTGATTGTTGAGAGAAAAGGTGTGCCCTATATTAAGAGATAGAGAATCTTACGATTTTATGGCTAAGTGCCAATTGTGTTGAATTTTTTGAAGAGTTTTTTGTTGCAAGGTCTAGTGAGGTTTCTTACTTTATCTTACCAAAGTCATCTCATTAAGCACCTATCCCATCTGGATATTATCCCTCATGCCTGATTCTAGCCCCATCTTACCATGTCCCATTCCTGTCAGCACTTGCCATTCACTGGATATCCACTGAAAAACCACAATCCCTGGTTCCCATGCCTTCTTTAGAAGGCCACTGTGCCCCCAGGCAATCCAACTGTGTCCCTCACCAGCAACATAATGGCAAAACAATGAAATTCCCTCACACATGGAAGCTCATTCTCTCTCCAAGTCACTGTTTAACCACCAGGTCAGTTTGCCTCTTGTTAGATACACTCTGCTCTAACAACCCTTTTCGAAGTCATTGCTACTCTGCTCCATTGCCCAATGTAAACCTGCCGGCTTATCATTGTCCAGTAGGGAAACATCACACACGGACAAGTAATCAGACAATTCCAAAGATGAGCTTTTATTTACAGCCACCGAAAGCAAACACAAACAAAATGAATAGATGCTGCATTTCACATCCAGCAGCAAACCCCCCGCCCCGTCCCTTTCACTCCTACAACTGACCAAAGCAAACCAAATGCTGGCATGATGGCCAATGATCTCTGGGATGGTTTACTGTGCCAAGCTCCCATCTGTTGGGACAAGGTGTCAATCAGGTCCTACCTGTGGCACCAGACACTTGAGATCTGTCATGGACAAAGAGAGATTTTTCTTGGCAAAGTCCTCATCCACCTCCTCAGAAGCCGACTTCTGTTCCTCAGCATCTATCACATTACCTCATTACCATGGTCCAATTGTACAGAATACGGGATGCCACGATAGTGTGGCACCCTCTGGCTGAAGTATACATTGAGATCACCACCCCCCCAACACCCCAAGATGATCTGAGCAGTAGAGTCACATCTCCAGCAGCCCTCTACTCTGCTCCACCATGGCCCTGGTCGAACCATGGACAGAATTGTGTCAATGGGTGGAATCTTGTACGGGTCTGAGCAACATGGGTTATAGTGAGATGTGAGGTGAAATCAGACGAAAGTCCAACAACACTCAGCTTGACATCAGGAGCATCTTGCTCAAACATTTACTCTTCGACAAGCATTATGGTGAGTTTCTCACTGGGCAACAGTATGTTGCAAATCAAGGAGATTTATTGCTTGTCAAACACCTCGTTACAAGTTCAACTCCCCTCATTTATATTCAATTTTCTATCTTACCAGACACCAGAGTGGGCAGTTGGAAGATTCAGCTCACTACTTCCTTTCAACGATCTCCATGTTGCATGTGACCAATGTACAGATTAAGGTATGATCCACGGTACGTTCCTCTTTCACGGTCATAGGCATCTGGCATCCACCAAAACCTCATGGCTATCATGGTACATCTTTAAAACAATGGCAGGGTGCTCTGCAAGGGTGGACTTCCATTACAAGATGCAGTGGCAGCTGGATTTGGAAAACTGCAGAAGGGATACTTTGTGACATGGACAGGCATCCAGCTCATAGACTGGAACATTGAGGTTCCTGTCTTACTGCCCCACCCAATACTAAAATTGGACACAGGCTACAGAAAAAAATCTTCAAGAAGGGGCATACTGGAGTTCCAGCTCTCTCTTCTTTTAGCACGTCCTTCAATGATGTCGCTAGAAAGAACTTTTGACTGGCAGCTGAACTGCACTCCATCTCCAACTCTTTGTACCCTGTGGTGAACATCCTCAGACAGACCAGACCCAGAAAGACCACCTCAGTGACACAGCCCAGGGACCAGAACTGGCCCTCGAGGAGAGGGGAAATCGATGACTGCAGATCCTGCAGAAACATTCCCAGCCCTCAAAGACTAAGAAACAGCCTGTCCTAGCCTTATTGAATGGGTATTACCTGTCTTTTCAGACAAACAGTTCAAATACAGCAGTAGAGATAGGGTGTGGCAAATCCTCAGAAGTGCAAGTAAGAAATAGGTAACTAGAGTACAATTGACATGGTTTACTTAGAGATTTAAGATTGTTTACTACAGAGTCCTGTGAAGAGATTGATGGAGTTTGATACAGTTTAATTAAAGTACAAGAGGAGAGTTTGATAAATATTGTTTTTCTTTGATAGAGTGTTCAATAAAGTTGTGTTGGTGTTATAAACCTGAGGTCAACCTCCGTCTGATAACTAAAACTGAAACATCCAGAGGGGTGTGCTCACGCTATAATCTGTTAAAAGAGTCCCCAGTCTATTATAAAGGAGTGGTTAAATAAAAATAAACGCCCAGAAATTCACTTTATAATAGACAAATAACAATTCATTTATTAACTCGAACAGTTAAACTGAACAAATTAAACTATTAACAAACCAAATAAACCCCTTCTAACTACTAACTATTCCTAAATAAAACAAGATTCTAACGGTATGCTGTTACAATAAATACAACTCCAACTTACATAAAACAAAATTTAAAAAAAATAGAATTTAGTCTCTCGAAATTACCATCAGGTTACGTCTTCCAGAATGCTTTGTGTCTTCTCTGATGAATTCTTCTGTCAAGAATGCCTTCTCTGTTGAATTCTTTTGTCAGGAACATTAACTATTTGTGCCATAGGCGCCTTTAATTTAGATGGAGTTTACTCTAAGGCTTAGAGAATTCTCTGAGAGCAAGTGATTCTTTCTTTTAGAGCAGTGAGCTGTTCTCTTGGAAGATGGCAGTTGGCTCTCCCCCAGTTTTCCAAATTTCCTCATCTTTTATACACTTGATGACATATCACTTTCATACCACAGTATTGGTCCTATGTTGTCAAAACCATCAGGTTTAAATTTAGTTGTTTTTTTGGTATCTAAAGGCCTCATTTAAATTAATTGGCTAAATTCAAAAACCTGTTGTCTTGGTAAAAATGTTGCTTTGCCCACTAATAGGTTATTGTTAGGAAGGAGGATGTGCTAGAAATTTTGAAAATCATGAGGATAGGTAAGTCCCCTGGGCCAGATGGGATATACCCAAGTTTACTATGGGAAGTGAGGGAAGAGATTGCTGCCCCTGTGGCAATGATCTTTGCGTCCTCACTGTCCACTGGAGTAGTGCCAGAAGATTGGAGGGTGGCAAATGTATTCCGTTGTTCAAGAAAGAGAATCAGGACAATCCTGGAAATTACAGACTGGTCAGTCTTACTTTTGTGGTGGGCAAATTATTGGAGAGGATTCTGAGAGATAGTGTTTATGATTATTTGGAAAAGCACAGTTTGATTAGAAATAGTCAGCATGGCTTTGTGAGGGGCAGGTCATGCCTCACAAGCCTTATTGAATTCTTTGAGGATGTGACAAAACACATCAATGAAGGTAGAGCAGTGGATGTAGTGTATATGGATTTTAGCAAGGCATTCGATTAAGCTCCACATGGTAGGCTCATTCAGAAAGTAAGGAGGCATGGGATTCAGGGAAATTTGGCTGTCTGGATACAAAACTGGCTGTCCGGATACAAAACTGGCTGTCCAATAGAAGACAGAGGGTGGTAGTAGATGGAAAGTATTCAGCCTGGAGCTCGGTGACCAGTGGTGTTCCGCAGGGATCTGGCTTGGGACCTCTGCTCTTTGTGATATTTATAAATGACTTGGATGAGGAAGTGGAAGGGTGGGTGAGTAAGTTTGCCAATGACATGAAGGTTGATTGAGTTGTGGACAGCGTGGTGGGCTGTTGTAGGTTGCAACAGGACCTTGACAGGATGCAGAGCTGGACAAATAAGTGGCAGATGGAACTCAACCCAGAAAAGTGTGAAGTGATTCATTTTGGAAGGTCAAATTTGAATGCAGAATACAGGGTTAATGTCAGGATTCTCGGCAGTGTGGAGGAACAGAGGGATCTTGGGGTCCACGTCCATAGATTCTTCAAAGTTGTGACCCAAGTTGATAGGGTTGTAAAGAATGCGTATGGTGTGTTGGCCTTCATTGGCAGGGGAATTGAGTTTAAGAGCCGGGAGGTTGTGCTGCAGGTCTATAAAACTCTGGTTAGACCACACTTGGAATATTGTGTTCAGTTCTGGTCACCTCATCGTAGGAAAGATGTGGAAGCTTTAGAGAGGGTGCAGAGGAGATTTACCAGGATGCTGCCTGGACTGGAGGAGAGGTCTTATGAGGAAAGGTTGAGGGAGCTAGGGCTTTTTTCATTGGAGTGAAGAAGGATGAGAGGTGACTTGATAGAGGTGTACAAGATGATGAGAGGCATAGATAGAGTGGATCGTCAGAGACTTTTTCCCAGGGCGGAAGTGACTATTATGAGGGGGCATAATTTTAAGGTGATTGGACGAAGGTATAGGGGAGGTGTCAGAGTTATGTTCTTCATACAGAGAGTGGTGGGTGCGTGGAATGCGCTGCCAGCAGTGGTAGTGGAGTCAGATACTTTAGAGACTTTTAAACAACTCTTGGATAGGCACATGGAGGATAGTATAATGTAGGGTATGCAGGGTAGATTGATCTTAGTAAGATAATAGATCGGCACAACAACATGGGCAGAAGAGCCTGTACTGTGCTATACTGTTCTACGTTCTATGTTCTTAACAGTACAGCCTTTTGATTAAAAATTTCAATTCAGGTGATCTGTGTACCTGCAAACCTACACACATCCATTTTGAATCTCTAAGCATAGAAAAGGCACCTCACCTTTTAAAGGTGCACTGCTTTCTCCTTAGCATTTTACAAACACCAGCATCTTACAAGTACCAAATTCTAATGTCCTGCCTTCCAATCCACAAGTACTATATCCAATTCGCAGTAGTTGGGTCTTCCCTGTCTCTTGTCCCTTTATCTATCTCACTGTGTAATGCGCCTGAGTTAAAAAGAGTTATTGCAAACTGGTCAAGGGTAGTCAGACTACATACACCCACATTTCACTTTACAACAGTGGCCTGGAGAGATTCACCGCTGTTGCCAAAATGACAATCACCTTCCCAGTTCCAGGAGCTGCTCACTTCACACCTTGGACCACTAAACCTCATGAAGCACTGAGGAGACTGTGTTTATACTGCTTTATCTCACTTGTGCCCGCAGAAGACACAAGATAAATCAATGCATCACGTACAAGGTGTAGAAGTTCAAGCATGTTAAGAATACATTCACAGTGAGGCTAATAGAAGAATAGCATAGCATTGGACAATGCTTCTTTGTTGATTAGTGGGACTGCTGTTACTGCTGGTGCAGGTCAGAAAGAGGTGGTAAGGTATTCTTGCTGATTGAATCGGCAGCACAGAGGCCATGCAGGATTAATAGTGTCGGGCTTGGTGGGGGGTAGGGTGCGGCTGGGATTAGGTAGGTGAGAGATATTGAGGGAAGATGTTGCATGCAGTATAACAGTGATAGTTTATTAGCCTTTTGTGAGGGCTAGTGCATTAGTAAAGATAAAGTGAGTGTAGGTCACAGACTGTAGGTGTATAGATACTTATCCTGGCAGATTGGAGAAAGGTAATGTCCTTCTCTGGACTGTCGAAACTGATTTGGGAAATGGGACTTCTTGTTTTTTAAGAAGCACCTCACTGGACATCTCACCTAATTTTCCTAACCTGTCTTAACATAGCTCATGTGACTTCAGGCTTGGAGATATTCAACCCATTGCGTTGGGAGCAGATACAACTTTGTTTTGTCAATGAGTTTGAAATCTTTCAAGTTGTGTTATATTTAGACAGCTTTGTTTGTTTTATTTTACTTTTACTTGTCTAATAAAGCTCTGTTTTTTATTGTTGAAAGCAAATATGCAGTCTTATTTTTCAGCAAAATGCTGCCACATTCAATAACAAAACAAAATATAATCTATCAAGACAGATTTTATTCTAGGAAAAAGCAGAAAAAAAGCGTCATCCGAGATCATAACAACAGAAAGACTCAAAAGGTTACTTCAAAGCACCATCTTATGTTATCCATCTGTGAAATCAATAAATATTAGGTGAAGAATTTTGGGGGATCAGTTCTAAAATACTTGTACTTTAGTGTGAATCTGCATCTTTTCTCCTATTCTTAAGGTTTTTATGGTAATAATCTGAAAAAAGGCACATTTTGACAAGCAGCATATCTCTTTGGCTGTTCATGACAAGTCAGGTGCTGGTCACAAAACAAAGAAACCAAAGAATTGTGGATACTGGAAATCAAAAACAGAACTTGCTAGAAAAACTCAGCAGGGCTGGCAGCGTCTATGAAGAGGAAGCAGAGTTAGAGTTTCAGAACCCAGTGCACAACATTAGACATGATTCTGCAATTGGATAACATTTGCTGGATAAAGGGAGGTGATAGTGAACTGGTAGTGTTGCTAGACTCATAACTCAGAATCCTAGGCAAACTTTCTGAGGATATGTGTTCCATTAGTGATTATGAAATTTTAATTCTGTAAATATCTGGGATAAAACACAGATCTCATGGAGACCATGTAACTGAAATAACTCCACAGATGCTGGTATCCTGTCATCAAATCACCCTTTATTTACACGTGCATAATACTTGACACTGGTTTCCTCAGAACCAGCTCTCAGAGTGAACAGAATCTCTGACACTCCTAAATATATCTGTCAGCCAGGGCTCCCTGATTAAATCAGGTTAACAGACCCCCATTCAGGGAACTCGTATTCTATAAGGTCCAAGTAGCTGACCTCATTACAATTATGACAGTAACCACTGTCAATTTACATAAAAATGCATCTAATTCATGAGTGTCCTTTAGAGATGGAAGTCTGCTGTCTTTACCTAGATGGCCTACATGTGACTCCAGTCACACAGCAATGCGGTTGACTCTTAACTCTTAACTCTGGGCAATTAGGGATAAGCAATAAATGCTGACCTAGCCGGCAGTGCCCACATTCCATGATTGCACTAAAAAAGTTATCAATACAGCATTGACAATATATTTTAATACACAGGGCCCTGCTCTTACGCATGCTGCAAATGTTTGAAATCAACAAAATAGGTGACAACCATTCACTGGTTCATTGCACAGGGCAATGTTCTAACCAATTAAAATTGACCTGCGCCGTTCCTCTCAATTCCCTCAGACATGTCGGTTAGAGTGAAATTGGCTTTGCTAAAGGGGAATTGGAGGACCTGGTGGATAGAGGGCTGCATATTGTCATTGACTAGCAAGTGTCCCTTGAGATGTTGGTGTCTGGTGTCCAAAATGTATGCCCAAAGAAGCTAGTATCAAGCTGGAGTTGTTAGGTTATCACCCTTAACTTTCATGTTGGAAATTATCGCCATCCAGTTTCTATCCAATGGGTGGGAAATTGGTAAACTGCATATCAATGATGTGATAATAATTAGGATGTAATGTAACAATTTATGCCATCAAATAAGCCTCACACCAGTCACTTGTGAGAATCTCATCCCACCCTTCAAAATTTGGTTAGCAAATGAGACCTTTTTTTAGCTCTCGATGTCAAGAAAAAAACACACCTGATTTGCTAATGTCCTGCAGGAGAGGAAATCTGTTACTCTCAACCTGATCTGACTGAGATGGGTCAATTACTTTAGGCTATCCTCTGAAATGGCGCAGCAAACCACTCAATTCAAGGTCAACTAGGGATGGACAATAAATACTGGGCTTCCAACAATGTTCACACACTAGGAACTAATAAAAATGATAAATATAATAAAGAATCTGTGCAAGTTGAATGGGACTGAATAAAATGTATAACCCTGCTTATTGCTTAGAGTGAATTTTAAGCAATTAGTACTTAATATCTTTAAGTATAATTTGTAGCATATATTGACTGTAGTGTACTGAATATGGATCAAAATATCATTTAGGGTTATCAAGAAAAAATGGTGTAACAATCAGTTCTAAGTTAGCAATTTGATTAGAAGTAAAAGGTGCTCTTCACAGAAATGTATTAAAGACACATGGATTGACAAAGGGATGCAAATGATTGCTGAAAATGATGATAACATACAAATGAACATTGCATCAAAAGAACAAAGGGAATCAATCCAGGTTTATTGAGGAGTGTAGGAAAACATACCAGTACCTACCTGGTAAGCTACCACTGAAGACCGTATCCATGTGAAGGTACCATGTGCTAGACAGCTAATTGAAAACAAAACAAATGGATTAGATCATGTAGGAGCTTGCTGTGCTCAGATTGTCTGCTACACTTCCTACAGGCCAGCAGGGACTATACTTCAAAATGCATTTTATTGACTGTAAAGTGTTTTCATGCATCCTGAGGTCATGAAGTGTGCTTTACAATTGCAAGACCTGCATTAAATTAGAACTCTAACAGTGCTAGACCCCATGCATTGCCTTCATCATTATTGTGACAAAAGGAGAGTTTGATGTTTTGCTAAGAAACTACTATCGTCAAGGAGTCATCAAGCATAGATCTGAACCCCTCAATATTCAAAACATTTCACACATAATAAAAGATTCTGTTTGTATTTTACTGTCTGATAAAGTGTTAGTGGCAGCTTTGTCCAGCTCTCAGTTCCCGTGCAATATTACTGAGTGAGTTCGATAGAGATCACAGTTCAACAGGTAATAGTAAAGGCCAATGGAATATTGACCTTTATTTCAAAGGGAATAGAAAATAAAAGTAGGGAGACTTTGCTAAAACTATACAAGGCACGAGTCAGACAACAGCTGGAATGCTGTGAAAAATTTTGGACTCCGTATCTAAGGAAAGATACATTGGCATTGGAGGCAGTCCAGAGAAGGTTCACTGGATTGATACTGGGTATGGAGGAAGTGTCCTATGAGGAGAGGCTGAATAGATAGGGCCTATACTCACTGGAATTTAGAAGAATGAGAGGTGATCTTATTGAAACATACAAGTTTCCTAGAGGACTTGATAGGGTAGATTCGGAAATATTGTTTCCCATTGTGTGGGAGAGGTGAGGACCAAAGGGAATAATCTCAGAGTATGGGGTCGCACATTTAAGATAGAAATGAGGAAATTACTTATCTCAAAAAATAGTGAATCTGTGGAATTATTTACCGCAGATGGCTGTCAAGGCGAGGCCATTAAATATCGGAAATAGCAAGAACAGCAGATGCTGGGGTCAGAGTCAATACAGTGTGGAGCTGGAAGAACACAGCAGGTCAGGCAGCATCAGAGGAGCAGGAGATTCGACATTTCGGGAATGGTCCTTTCATATGACACTGTATTGACTGGACCATTAAAGACTGAGATGTGTAGGTTTTTAATCAGTAAAAAAAAATCAAGGGTATGGGGCAAAGGCAGGAAAGTGGAGTTGAGTATTCTCAGATCAGGCATGATCTCTTTGAATGACAGAGCACAGTCGATGGTCGAATGGCTTACTTCTTCTCTTAGCAACAACATTATTTGAGGTCTGGAAGTGAAGGTGTAGGTATACTCCTGTTGGGCTGGTGTAAAATTTTAACCTTAGGTGGCATTTTAAACCAGTTCAGCAAGACATTATACATCTCTCCTGACTGTCACTTACATTGGCACTTTAGCATTAACTAAAATTTTAAAAAATCTATGATATAATGGGGAACAGAATGTAATTGTGTTCTCTTACATCACTGGGAGACTCCCGCATCAGCCAAGTGGATTCTTCAACAGTAAATTTCATAAAAGTCCTTGAAATTAAAATCACTTAAAGAACACATTTGTATTATTACAGAATAATATACACTTAGGTAATTCTAAAGCTAATGATTGGGTGAGTTGGACTGAAAGTAATACATAATCTTCAATACTTTTGAAATAAATTTCAGGAACATATGCACTGACATAATAGTAAAAAATTCTGCCTAGTCCATTAATAATGTGAGTTAGTTGATCATCCATATTCTAAGGTTAATTCATCCATTTTTACAGCTATTTAAGACAATCTACATCATCGAGGTTGGCCATCTGTCTCAGTCTTTCCTTCTTCATTTATCAGTGATTGTGCTAAAATGCAAAAAGTGTGCATCAACACAATTAATTACTTTTGCAGCTCATGAAAGTCATGGTACTTGAACCGCAATAATCTCACCCAGAGGCCATCAGCAAGAATATCAATGTATATTTATATGGTGCCTTTAATGTAAGGAATGATTTACAAGAATGTTACAAAACGGAATTAGAAACTAAGTCATATAAGGCAATTTTAGGGTCGATTTCCCTAGTTACAAAATTTGGCATTTTGTCACAAAAGGTTGGTTCTAAGAAGTATTTTAAAGCAGGAAAGTGAGGTAAAGAAGTGGAGTGTCTTAGCGCAGGAGTTTGACAGCGTAGAACCTAGGCTGCTGAATACATGGCCCAACGCTGTGGTGACAATCAGGGATGCACAAGAATCTACAATTATATGTGCAGAGATTTTTTTTTTGAAGAGGTGAAGGCCTGAGCTGGGGCAGGGCACAAAGGAATATCGAAACAAAGTTGGTAATTTTAAAATCAAGGCTTATCAGTCCCTAATATACTCTGAGTGTGTATGACCTGAACTCATGGTTAACACATCTTCATTGGCCTAAATTTACCTTCTGCAACCCTCAGAAATTAAGTAATGACTTTTTTTGATAGTGCAGCATAGGCAGTAGTGCAGTGGTGGCCTGTTATGTAATCATCCTGCAATAAACAACTGCACCTCCCAGTCACAAACCATTTCAACTCCCCCTCCCATTCCTCAGACGACATGTCCATCCTGGGCCTCCTGCAGTGCCACAACGATGCCACCCGAAGGTTGCAGGAACAGCAACTCATATTCCGCTTGGGAACCCTCAGCCCAATGGTATCAATGTGGATTTCACAAGCTTCAAAATCTCCCCTCCCCCTACTGCATCCCAAAACCAGCCCAGCTCGTCCCCGCCTCCCTAACCTGTACTTCCTCCCACCTATCCCCTCCTCCCACCTCAAGCCGCACCCCCATCTCCTACCTACTAACCCCATCCCGCCCCCTTGACCTGTCCGTCCTCCCTGGACCGATCTATCCCCTCCCTAACTCCCCACCTACACTCACCTTTACTGGCTCCGTCCCCGCCTCTTCGACCTGTCTGTTTCCTCTCCACCTATCTTCTCCTCTATCCATCTTCTATCCGCCTCCCCCTCTCTCCCTATTTATTTCAGAACTCCCTTCCCCTCCCCCATTTCTGATGAAGGGTCTAGGCCCGAAATGTCAGCCTTCCTGCTCCTGTGATGCTGCTTGGCCTGCTTCATCCAGCTCTACACCTTGTTATCTCGTCTTCTCCTGAGTCAGGACTCAGTCAGCTCATTTGAATCATAAGGTCCAGAGTTCAAATCCCATTCCAAGATTTAAACAGAAAAATCAAAGCATGCACTCTAGTGTAATGCAGAGGGCATATCCATTTCTGTCTCTCATATGAAATAATAAACTAATGTTAACATACTGTGGATGCTGGAAATCTGAAACAAACATGGAGAGTGGGCCCCGTACTGCACTTGAAACATTGACTCTCTTGCTCTCTCTACAGATTCTGGTAGACCTGCTGAGTTTCTCCAGGATTCTCTATGTTTTAAGTTAAGGCCTCCTTTACCTGCTAGAGAGGGGAATAAAGATCTCAAGACAGTTTTTGCAAGAAGAGCAGGGATCTTCATACCCAGGTTAATAATTATCCCTCTACAGTATCACACACAAAAAAAATGTCAGGATGCTATTACATTGCTGTTGGTGGGAGACCACTGACTGCAAACTTACTCCTGTGTCTCTTACATTACAGCAGTAGCTTTCCTTCAAAAGTGCAGTAATAACTGTAAAGCACTTCAAGATATTTGATTCTTGTAAGAAGTGTGACAATAATACTGTTTCTTTTATGCTTGTCATTTTCATTGGAGATCAGAGAGGTGTGAAATGTGCTGCTGTAAGTCAAGGTCTAATCTATTGAGAAGAATACTCCCGGAGTCTGTAGTGAGACTCTGTTTTTGTGTGTTTAAGTATATTGGCTACATTTTTAAATAGGATTGAAGTCTTCAGGGGTCCAGGCCCAATTTTCACTATTTAATCAAATTATCAGCATCACAAAAACAGCAGTTTCTGTCCAATCTCAGGATGGTTGGGAAATGCAAACCTTCAGCCACATTTGTTACATAATCTATTCTGCCCGTTAAAGGAGGCACTCCCGGGAATTTCTGGAAATGGCAGAAACCCACCACAATTCTTTTGACTGAATGAATTGCAGAATGCCTCTGGAATTTTGAGACTTAGAACATCTATGATCATTGGAAAAGAACATGTAGCAAAAACAGAATTAAGTTGAGAAAATGGGAACCCTCTATATCCCAGTCCCAAACAAAGAATAAATCTGCTATCATTATTTGGATTTTTGCATGTCATGTGCTTTTATTTGAGGATTATGTTGAACATAGAACATAGAACAGTACAGCACAGTACAGGCCCTTCAGCCCACAATGTTGTGCCAAACTTTTACCCTAATCCTAAGGTCTATCTAACCTCTACCCCTACCTTATACTATCATCCATATGCCTATCTAATAGCCGCTTAAATGCCCCTAATGAGGCCGACTCCACTACTCTCTCCGGCAATGCATTCCACGCCCCGACCACTCTCTGAGTAAAGAACCTACCTCTGACGTCTCCCCTATATCTACCTCCACTCACTTTAAAACTATGCACCCTCGTAATAGCTACCTCCACCCGAGGAAAAAGTCTCTGGCTGTCCAATCTATCTATACCTCTGATCATTTTGTACACCTCTATCAAGGCACCTCTCATCCTTTGTCGTTCTAAAGAGAAAAGCCCCAGCTCTCTCAACCTTTCCTCGTAAGACCTTCCCTCCATTCCAGGCAACATCCTGGTAAATCTCCCCTGCACCTTTTCTAACGTTTCCACATCTTTCCTATAATGAGGTGACCAGAACTGGACACAATACTCCAGATGTGGCTGAACCAGGCTTTTGTATAGCTGGAACATAACTTCACAGCTCTTGAACTCAATCCATCTATTAACGAAAGCTAACACACCATATGCCTTCTTAACAACTCTATCCACCTGGATGGTAGCTTTCAGGGAACAGTGAACATGAACCCCAAGATCCCTCTGCTCCTCCACACTGCCAAGAATCTTTCCGTTAGCCCTGTATTCTTCTTTCAAGTTTTTCCTTACTAAATGAATCACCTCACACTTTTCAGGATTAAACTCCACCTGCCACTTCTCTGCCCAGCTCTGCATCCTATCAATGTCCCTTTGTAACCTAAAACAGCCCACCGCACTGTCCACAACTCAACCCACCTTTGTATCTTACAAACTTACTTATCCACGCTTCCATTCCTACATCAAAATCATTTACAAAAATCACAAATAGAAGAGGACTCAGGATAGATCCTTGTGGTACATCACTCGTAACTGAGCACCATGTTGAATATTTTCCGTCCACTACCACCTTTTGTCTTCTAAGGGTCAGCCAATTCTGAATCCAATCTGCTACATTTCCCCCTATCCCATGCCTTCTTACCTTCTGCATGAGCCTACTATGGGGAACTTTATCAAACGCCTTACTTAAATCCATGTACACCACATCCACTGCTCTACCTTCATCCACCTGTTTGGTCACCTCTTCAAAGAATTCACTAATGTTTGTGAGGCTTGATCTACCCCTCACAAATCCATGCTGACTATCACGAATCAAACTGTGCCTTTCCAAGTGATCATAAATCCTATCTCTCAGAGCCCTTTCCAATAATTTGCCCACCACTGACGTAAGACTAACTGGCCTGTAATTTCCGGGGTTATCCTTATTTCATTTTTTGAACATTTGCCTCTCTCCAATCTTCCGGCACTATACCCGTGGACAGTGAGGACGAAAAGATCATCGCCAAAGGCCCTGCGATCTCTTCTCCCGTTCCCATAGCATCCTTGGATAAATCCCATCAGGCCTGGGGGACTTATCTATCTTCAGCTTCCTCAAAATTCCTAGCACATCTTCCTTATCAACAGCAACTTCCTCTAGCCTACCAGCCACATTTCACACTGTCCTCCTCTACAACTAGGTCCCTCTCAGTTGTGAATACTGAAGAAAAGTATTCATTAAGGACCTCTCCTATCTCTTTAGGCTCCGTGCACAAATTCCCTTTACAATCCTTGATCGGCCCTACCCTTTCTCTGGTCATTCTCTTATTCCTCACGTACGTGTAAAAAGCCTTGGAGTTTTCCTTGATCCTATCTGCCAAGGTTTTCTCATGCCGCCTTAGAGCTCTCCTAAGCCCTTTCTTCAGCTCCTTCCTGGATAACTTGTGTCCCTCCAGAGCCTTTTCCGTTCCTTGTTTCCTAAACCTTACATAAGCATCCTTCTTCCTCTTAACCAGTCGTTCGACCTCTCTTGAGAACCAAGGCTCCCTCACTCGACCGCATCTTCCCTCCCTGCTAGGGACAAACATATCGAGCACACGCAGTATGCATTCCTTAAACAATCTCCACATTTCAATAGTGCTCTTCCCTGACAGCATCTGTTCCCATTTTATGTTCCCCAGTTCTTGCCTAACAGAATTGTAATTACCCTTCCCCCTATTATAAAACTTACCCTGCTGTATGTACCTATCCTTTTCCATGACTATTGTAAAAGTAACAGAGTTATGATCGCTATCGCCAAAATGCTCTCCTACCAACAGGTCTTACACTTGGCCCGGTTCATTGACAAGCACCAAATCCAAAGTGGCCTCTCCTTGTGTTGGTCTATCTACATACTGTGTCAGAAATCCTTCCTGAAAGCAATGGAAAAAATCCGCTCCAGCTAAACTGTTACAACTATAATGTTTCCAATCAATATTTGGAAAGTTGAAGTCACCCATGACTACAACCCTGTGACTTCTGCACCTTTCCAGTATCTGCCTCCCAATCCGCTCCTCCACTTCTCTGCAACTATTAGGGGTTCTGTAAAAAAACCCCAACAAAGTGACTGCTCCTTTCTTGTTCTTGACATCAACCCAAACTGACTCTGTAGACATATCATTCTCGAACTGCCTTTCAGAAACTGCTATACTAGCCCTGACTAGCAATGCCACTCCCCGCCTCTTTTACCACCCTCCCTATTTCTTTTAAAGCATCTAAATCCCGGAACTTCCAACAACCATTCCTGTCCCTGAGTTACCCAAGTTTCTGTAATGCCCATAACATCGTAGTTCCAAGTACTGACCCATGCTCTAAGTTCACCCGCCATATTTCTGATACTTCTGGCAATGAAATAGACACACCTCAAACCATCTCCATGTCCACAATTACGCTCCATGGACCGCATTTCTTTATTAACAACCTCACTCCCTGTTGTGTCTGTTGGAAGGTTGAATAACTCATCCTCTGAATTACAAATCCGGTTCCCCACCTTCTGCCGATCTAGTTTAAACCATCCCGTATAGCTCGAGCAAACCTCCCTCCCAGGATATTTGTGCCCTTCCAGTTCAGGTGCAACCCGTCCTTACTGTACAGGTCCCACCTTCCCCAGAATGTGCTCCAATTATCCACATAATGGAAGCCCTCCCTCCTACGCCAGCCCTGTAGCCACGTGTTTAGCTGCACTCTCTCCCTATTTCTTACCTCATTATCACGTGGCACTGGTAGTAATCCAGAGATAACTACCCTGTTTGTCCTGGACTTCAGCTTCCAACCTAATTCCCTGTACTCGTTTTTCACATTCTCAGTCCTTTTTCTACCTATGTCATTGGTACCAATGTGTTGACTTGACATTTTTCTTTCGTAGAGGCATCCGCCTTTTTCAAAGCTGTCCATCAACTGCTACCAATTTCTTTATTGTCAGGCATGTAATTAAAAGCAGGAACTTGCTCTGATTTACCCCTCCCTGATTTACCATCACTGAAAGCCATTGTCACATCTCCACTAGCTCAGATCACCATGGAGATAAATTGCGAACATTCCCTGCTTTAATGACACATCTGTGCAATAGATCACTGTGTTTGGCTATCAGGAAACTTCTTCAATCCATCTTTAAGGCTGCTATGGTTGTTAAGTGGTCATCAAACATTTCACATTTTTCTGGCACTAGAATGGTGGAAGATTCATGGAGTACACTTTCAATTACTAATGGCTTCACTGACCCTAGGCTTTTCCCTTTCTTTCACTTCTCTTTGTACTCTGACAGCGTCCTATTTCAATATTTTATCATTAAAGCCCTTGTTCAATGATTTCTATGTCAGATCTCCTGGAAAGCTAAGTGGTGGTACAGATTTGCTGCCTCCATTGCCTTTGTGGTACTATAAAAGTGAGTTTGCTAGGATTAAAATTCTTCCTCAGCCAGTCACCCCAATTCTTCAGATGAAAAAACGTTTATATTCAGTAAATTAGAGTTCAACGGTGATTGACAGCAATAGATGTTCATTTCTGATGCTGTACTAATATCCAGACCTATTATTTGATCAGATTACCCACTGACTTGAACCTCAAATAGAGTATTTACTGAAGAAGAGATAGTAGGAACTGCAGATGCTGGAGAATCCGAGACAACAAGGTGCAGGGCTGGATGAACACAGCAGGCCAAGCAGCATCATAGGAGCAGAGAGGCTGACGTTTCGGGCCTAGACCCTTCATCAGAAAAGGGGGAGGGGAAGGGGGTTTTGAAATAAATAGGGAGAGAGTGGGAGGCGGATAGAAGAGGGATAGAGGAGAGGATAGGTGGAGAGGAAACAAACAGGTCGAAGAGGCGGGGATGGAGCCAGTAAAGGTGAGTGTAGGTAGGGAGTTAGGAAGGGGATAGGTCAGTCCAGGGAGGACGGACAGGTCAAGGGGGCGGGATGAGGTTGGTCGGTAGGAGATGGAGGTGCGGCTTGAGGTGGGAGGAGGGGATAGGTGGGAGGAAGAACAGGTTAGGGAGGCGGGGACGAGCTGGACTGGTTTTGGGATGCGGTAGCCCTGAACCTTGTTGCCTCTATTTACTCTATTTACTGAAGAACTTCATTTATGTGGGTAGATTGCAAAGATTAATTTCTTTTCAAAGCAGAGATGTTTGAAAGGAGATTTAAAGGTGCTCAAAACCAGAAGAGATCTGCTCGGAGTAGATAGAGAGAAATCAGCTGAGAACAAGAGGACACTGATTTAAAGTGATTGGTGAATATAGCTACTGCAATATGAGGAAGATTGTTTTTCCGCACAGTTAAAGATTTGAATCTGGAATGCATTGCCTGAGAGTATAATCGAGGTCAATTCAGTCATTATTTTACAAAGGGAATTGCATCAGAGCCTGAAGAACGAACGTTTGCAGGACTATGTGGAAAGGGCCGAGGAGTATGACCAAATGGGCAGCACGGTGACTCAGTGGTTAGCACTGTTGCCTCACAGTGCCAAGCATCCAGGTCCAATTCCATCTGCGGGCAACTGTCTGTGTGGAGTTTGCACATTCTCCCCGTGTCTGCGTAGGGTTTCCTTCGGGTGCTCCAGTTTCTTCCCACAGCTGAAAGATGTGCAGGTTAGGAGGATTGGCCATGCTGAATTGCCATAATGTCCAGGGATGTGCAGTCTAGGTGGATTAGCCATGGGAAATGCAAAGTTACAGGGATGGGATGGATCTGAATGGCAGGCTTTTTGGAGGGTCAGTGTGGTCTTGATGAGCCAAATGGCTTGCTTGCACACTGTAGGGATTCTAAGTGAGTTGCTTTTACATGGGCCTAGCATTGGAACAATGGCCTTTCTGTGCTGTGACTATTCCATGATTCGATGATAATTCTCTATTGAGGAGACAAAGGTAGCCAGCTTAATTGCTTCACTTACTAGTGAAACATTAAATGGGGAGAGTGCCTCCCTATCCTATTGCCCATAGTCAGAGGCAACAACAACAAAAAAAAAGACATGCCATTCAGTTAGATGTAAAACCTAATCAGGGAGAAATTGGTGCACGACACTTGTTTGAAAAAGAGAGCCACCTTGACCTAGAAACTGCCAATTAGATTCAGATTCAACTGACCAAAAAAAAGTTCGGCGAGCATACTAATGGAAGGTCTGCATGAGTGCAATTGTTGCAATCATATTTCATTATTTACTCTGCTGGGGAGAGTATTATAGAAACAAGCCATGGGTGTTGTGAAATATATGGTGAGTGTTTCTCTTTAGTTAAATAAAAATGGCAAATTAAACTGGTTTGTGGGTAGGCACCTAGCACCATCTCCTTAAACCATGAGTCTGCCTTTTAATATCTTGGAGAGGTGCCACACAAAAGCATGTGAAAAAGACACAATTATTCAGAACACAATTGAATGTTACCTACCTGTGATCAGATCTCAGTGACAACCAACATAAGATGTGTGACCGAAATTCAATGTTATCTCCTGACTGCAGCTTCGGTTCAATATTCTTCCATGTAGGCACAGAGATAGCAATCAGTGCCTACCTTTTTGCAAAAAGAGAAAAACGGCAATAAATTTTGTTTTTCAATAAAAGCTATTGATTGGACAGATCTGATTATTGTTGTGAACCTTGGGGAAGCAGAGCAGCAGATTGTCATTTTCCTTGTTATTTTGTTCCCTGATACACTACCTTTCATGTATCAAGCCATTTATGTATAAACCATGAGATAACAAGGTGTAGAGCTGGATGAACACAGCAGGCCAAGCAGCATCAGAGGAGCAGGAAGGCTGACGTTTCGGGCCTAGACCCTTCTTCAGAAAAAAATCATCACAGCTTCAAAGGGTCTCAGGATTTCTCAATCAGATATGAGAAAAATGACTGTACGAAGAAGGGCTACACATTTTCTGTTTAATACATGATCCTGCGTACCTCATTGTTATAGGATCGATTTTAACCCTATGAGTGGAAATTAAATGAAAATGTATTGGGTTTATTTACTTACCAGATTCTGCCAACTGTGGTATTTGCTCTGGCTCAGTCTCCTGTCCAAAGCTGCCACACATGTGCTGAACAAGATCCAAAAATACCATCAAACCCCGACCACAATTTTAACCAGGAAAAAGTGCTCAGATCCCATGCCTAGTGGATTCAAATGATGAACAAACCAAACATTTCAAAAGAAAATTTTACACCTTTGTTTGTTGGACCTGGAGGAGCAGATGTCCCATACTGGACCGTCCAACCCAATTTCAACTTACACCCCTCCCTCATCGCAGAAACCCTAATCTGAGTTTAACTTAAGTGCTGGCAATTACTTTCTCCCCACTTGGCACTTAGAATAACTTGCCTGGTGATAAAATGATGGCTACTGACTCTCGTTGGGAACAGTCAGGTAATTTTCCTACCTTAGATCTATGGAACTGGTAAAATTTCTTTGGATGAAGTGTTCACCACATGTCAAAAAGGTGGCTATCAACATTAGCCAACTAAAAAAATGTGCATTGAGAAAGAACAAAGGACTGAGATACTTGTCTATAAGGCATGCATCCTCAACTCAGTGCTGTATGGCAGCAAAGTCTGCACAACTTACCCCTTCCAGGTTCAAAGGCATATTCTTAGCATCACACAGAAAGTACAGTGATGAGTGAAAATGCAGTTTCTACAGCAATATGTCAAGTCTGCTCATTCCATTCAAACAAAGAAGCCCTCATTGATCTACATGCATGTACAGGATGGTAGATGGCTGCTTCCCTAACATTATGCTCGATGGGGAGTTAGCTCATGCCAACAAAACGGCAGGGCACCAAAGCTCCAATTCAAGAATATCGTCAGAAGAGTTGGAAAACCTATAACGGCAATCATGACAAGTGAGGGACTCTCACCCTTGATCTAAACAAATGTCAATACCAAGTATAAACTGGAATTCATCATTTTGATGACATGTAGTTTCAGAACCTTCGAACAAGGCATTAGCAAATAACCTCCAGAGGTCAGTGGTAACGGATATTTCCCATGTGGCACTTGTAGATGACTCTGCCATTTTGAAATCAACTTGTTCGACAGCAGAGAAGCAGTTGATCATCTGACTTCATCAAAGATCTGAGGCTGCATTCATGTCAACTCTCACAGATGGAGAGATGTCAATCAGCCATTAAAACGTCCTTCATGTGACATTTATATACCTTTTATACATTTTATTTTCTTTACTCCTTCAGGAAATATTGGCATAGTTGCCAAGGGCAACATCTGTTGCCTATCTCTAATTACCTTGGAGGGGTTTCAGTTTTTAACAAAATGAGCCAGGAAGAGGAAATTAGCAGAGATAACAAGGTGTAGAGCTGGATGAACACAGCAGGCCAAGCAGCATCATAGGAGCAGGAAGGCTGACGTTTTGGGCCTAGACCCTTCATCAGAAAATTTTCTGAT
>NC_063336.1:26151216-26165793 GCF_021869965.1 Rhincodon typus
TCATCCAGCTCTACACCTCGTTATCTCTTGGAGTAGAAAGGTTGTTTTGAAAGCATTGTGCCAGACATGTCGATGATGTAACTTGCTCAGTACAGCTGATTGACAGTAATCAGTGCCATGATACTGGGGATATTGGCTTGAGAGAGGACACTGGTAATGGAACTCCTATCCTGTCAATGGATTTCCAGAATTTTGCAAAGGTCTGTCTGGTACTATTTTTCTCATGGTTTAAGATGTATTCTGTACATTTTCCATGTCTCTCAAACTTATTGAAGTGCAGGTAACACAATTGCCCTGTAGACCATGAACTTAATGCTGAGTTGGAGGACTTTCTCATCAAACACCCTGTTCCTCAGACGGCCAAAGACTGTGGAGGAGATGTTGAATTTCATCATTAAAGTCTTTGCTCACTGACAGGAAGCTCCCAATTGATCCACATTGTCCAATGACATATCCTGGATCTTCTAAGATCCTGGGAGTAGTGGGCAGTGTAATATGGTGGATGCAAGCTGGTTAAAAACTTGGGCTTCTGAAAGCTTAGCTTAAGGCCCATCTGCTCATAGGCATCTCTAAATGATTGACAATGTTTTGGAGTTTGGCCTCTGAGGGTACACACTCAAAAGCATCATTTGCAGCTTAATGCCAGAGGTTAGGGGTAGTCTTGGTTCTGGACCGAAAGCAAAACAGGTTGAAAATTTTCCCACTCATGTTTTAGAGAAGCTTTCGACCCTGGTGGGAAGATTCATGGATATAGACTGATTTGCTGTGATGAGGAAGATGGATTGGTGTATTTGACACTGATGCTTTGGTGCTGTGACACAGCCTTGTTCGCCCCAAGTATGCACAAGTATTGGGTCTGTGGTGGACCCATTGCTGAGGGTTGTGGTTTAAATGTAATCATGCCGCAGTCAGAGAATGGTGATGAGTTTCTGTGGCCATCCAAATTTGACGACAATTCTTCATAATCCTCCCAGTTCGTAGAACTGAAAACCTTTGTGAGATTGAAGGAAAAAGAAGTGATGGATTTGAGAGCAGAACAGACACTGTTGGAATTCTGGAGTTCCTTTTCAGTGAGCATTACTGGGTTGGCTGTGAGGACCTGACTGAGCAGATTTTACTTCAGTCCATCAATATTGAATTTGCTGTATCGGCATTTCTTTTGCCACCATCATTTTTGCACAGGGCTGGTGGAGCTAGTAGACCTGAGTAGGTGATGATGGGTTCAACAGTTGTCAGCTCCTGCCATTACACAAGATGATGTGAACATCCTTGTGGTCCATCGTTTGATTGATGGTGTAGTCAAGCATATGCCAACATCCAGAGCAGAGTAGGCTTGAAGGGCTGGATGGCCTACTTCTGCTCCTAATTCGTGAGTTCATACGTGCCAGTGCCTATTTAACGTGGGAGAACAATTAGATATTACCGAGTGATTCTGTCAGAACAAATTATATTTCCAGTGGCAGTAATGACCAGAACAATCAGAAACAACACTCCCTGGGCTAATGCGCACATTATGTTGCCCTGAACCAACCAGCACTGTCACAATCTTTGGAGTTTGCTGTCTTGTTTGAGCAATACAGGGGCAAAAGGTAGCTCACTAAACTCTTCCAGTGTTTGTTGCAAGCTGTTGCCTTGAACTGAAAGACTGCAATATTAATGCGTCAACTGTCCAGGGTTTTGGCAAAGAACGAAAGAATCTTGAAATAAGAATATCAAAGAAGAAGAAGCAAAAGGAGTACCTCATCAAATCTTATGGTCTGAGCTATTAAACTGTGATTTTCCTAGTATTTTTTTCTTCCACCCATAACATCAATACAATTGTTTGTCTGTGTAGAGGGTTGAATAAGGGGATCAGAATTTCACCTCGCTGAGTTACATTTTCATAATTTATAATTTTGTGAGCCTGCAATTAAAATTGATTTAATTGGAACAAATTCTAGTTCATTTTAAGTATGCTTGATCAATGTTCAATGTTAAACTAAGTCCATCAAATCGGTAAACTGGGGACGTTAAACAATTTAATTAAATCTTTAAATTTTGCGAGCACCCAGGGAGTAGTGGTCTTAGGGTTTATCAATGGGCTTTGGGGTGTTATCAGTGCACATTGCCAAATTGGTTGTGACAGACCTGCTTACTTGTGGTTTGGTGTTAAAGTAGTGAGATGCTCCATGGTGGACATCTCCTGAACAATCAGCAAAGACTCATTTACCACAACGGCTGGTTGCACACTTCACAGGGCTGGGTTGGAGTTCACCAACTGTCTGGAATTGGGCTCTTGTTGGCAGTTCAGAACATATTGCTATCTCCTTAAAGTCCTACTGCACGCCACAGGAGCTGCAGGGGTCCTTGAGGCTCTTTGGATTTTCTCTCTACAATGGTTCATCTGGCAGCTGCAGTGAAGTGCCCTGATGAAGGGGATATGCTCCGAAAGCTTGTGTTTTCAAATAAATCCATTGGACTATAACCTGGTGTCATGTGATTTCTGACCTAATTTGATACGGAACTCAACGGTTTCCTCTTAACTGGCATCCTTTAGGAAGATTGGAAGGTGGGCGAGACTTAGATACATCAGAGTTGTGTTATAATTGCGGATATGGTCTGCTAATTTTCAACTTTCACGCTTTGATTTTAGTATCTAAGATCTTTCATGGATTAAATTGATTTATTTGTTAACAAAAGGTAAGTACTGATCTGAAATGGCTTGGTGATCTCCTGACCACACATTGGGGAAAATGCAGGCAATCAATAAATGGAACTATCTGCACTGAAATTCCCTTGAATTACCCTGAAAATAAAAGCTTCCTACAACTGTTTGGATTGGGACGCCAGTGGAGCCAGAATTGGAAACATACAAGTTGAACCATATTTCAGTTCCTGCTTTTGAGCAGCAGAGCAGAGAAAAGGAAGGTTAATACATGACAACAGAGCCAGACATTTCTCTGTCTTCCTGTTTCTTTCAGCCACCCTACAGATAATGCCCAGTGGAAAAGAAAATTTGGAAAAAGAGCCTGATGCTGCACAATCAAGTACATCAACAATTTTCACAAGTGTTGAGGATATGACTCAACAATTAAGTAAGTTAAAAGGATTAGAATCTGGTAAAGAAACTAACAGCTCAAGGACTCTAAGGACTTTTAAATGGTGTAGCCTTTAATTCTTCCTGTCATATGAGACATTCTCTCCATTTTAAACTTATTACCTGCATCTGGGCATATGTTTGTTGCTTTTATTATTTTTGTCCCAGAGTAAGTAGCAAATAAAATTCATCTCTCATTCAATCAAGAAATCCTTGTAATCACTTTCTACATTTTAAATTACATGATGTTTTAATTGAATTGTGATAGCTGTGTGCTAAAAAGAAATAAACAGATTTGTTGTGATGAACTGAGTGGCATTTGAAAGGCGATAAGCCAAATTAGTCCACTTCACCTGTTCAGAACAGATGGTACTGACACTGGGATTCTGTGATAAAATTCAGTTCTTTAACTCTGTTTCTCTCACCATAGTTTCCAGCTGAGCAGTTTTCCAATTTTCATAAAATGATTTTCCAACTTCATTCAATGATGGAGCTGATTCTAGATTTCTAGACATAAAGCCATTCTAATTAAAATATTCCGTGCAAGAAGCCTTTCCATTCACCACCTTGCTTTCTCCTTTAAGGCTCTTTTTAAAAACTATGTCAAGATTTTCATTATCCTTTTGTTAAGAGTCTATTTAAATCTGATTACACTGCTGTGAAGTGCCTTCGGACTTTTTTTAACATTAAATGTGCTTTATAATTAGAAACAGTGATGTTTGCCATTGATGATGTATTTCTAAGATGCACTTTTGGGATTTGTACCCAAAAGAAATAACAACTCACATTTAAAATTAATATTTTCCTTTTTTGCATGAAGGAGAATTTAATATTGAGTTGAGCAACATTTTAGGCTGAATCTTACATTTGCTGGGCTAAGTGTAAATCACTTTGAGTTTAGGGTGGGTGTTTTTGCTGTATCTTACCAAACCCGCCACATTAATTGGCATTTTCCGCCTTACCTCTTATACCATGGCAGATTTCTGGTTCATCTGACTACACACTGTTTCTGGAGCAACTCGCTACTTACTGGATGTCCACCAGCACCCCTTATGTCTGCACCAATTTTGAAAGCCTGTTGAGCACCCAGAGCAGAGCTGGCATTTGACAGCTGTCCTGCTCAGTTTTGGAAGGAGTTCAGAGAGACATCAGAGAAAGAGGAATTTGGCACCCGACTTCTCAGAGTGGTTGTTAATGGGCTGGTTAAAAGGAAAAGAGTCTTCTTCCTGGAGGAACAGGAAAGGAGACACTACCAGCCTGCTGAGAGATCGTTGCCCAGGTCAGTGAAATCTCCAGGCTGAGAGGGCTGACAGCAGTGCAGGAAGACGATGAAGGTGAGTGACCTTTGCCAGTTCATGAGGTTTAGGTGCCCAATTCTCCTCCTTCGCACTCAGTCTATTCCTGCCACCGCACACTTTCCACCAAGGTTCATGCTCTGACCCTTCTTCAGTCAAGTACAGCACCTCCCACCCCCCACATGCCCCCATCCTTCCATGCCACTAACCATGTATGACTTCTACACTGCCCCTTCACACATTTGAAAACACCTCAACACCTTTCCCCCACATGTACCAGCACAAACTGTTGTGCTAACCACTTGCATCTTATTCCTTTGCCCACTTACATTAATACAGGGGAAGAGAGTGGGCCAAAGGGGGAACCAGTGCAGCAGAAGTTGGAGAGTAGGGTGCCAGATATTTGTGTCCTCACCCACTCTGAGAAGAGAATGCTTGACCTCATAGGATAAGAGCAGGACCACCCCTCCATGGATGAAAAGGTATTTCTTTCCCAAATACTGAGTAGGCATCACTTATCACTCCAGTGCAAGACTCACAGTAACCAGTGCATGGCCAGTGCAGTGTATCAAACACCACCAATAGCTGCCATATCCTCAGCCTCTTGTGTCTTACAGGTGCACCCGATACAGGAGTGTGTATCTCAGGGAGTTCGCTAGCAGTATCTGTGCCAGGAAGTTGCAACTCACAGGGGCTGGCTAGGAAGTAGGCAACCTGCATACCTGTGTCACCAACATACCATGTGTTTGCAACATATTTTGTTGTCCTGTGAACACCCAGTGACTGGTTGCAGATGTAGCTTCATCATTCAAACAGCGAGCTCACACATTCTGACTACAGTGACTGCGTTCACAGCTGATCTCCTCAACATTGTGCACTTTCTATATGCCAGGTAAGCCTGACATTGCTGTGTGCACTGCCAATACATTCGACAATGCCAGCATGCTAGCGATGGCTCCTTGAAAATCGGATGCCAATGCCTGTGGTGAAAGGGTACTTCTGGGTGGTACTTGTGGACCGTGCCCTACTTTGCAGTTCAGTCATGGCTGAGATGGAGGTCATTTGGAAGAGACGGCCAGTTGAATCTGCTAAGAATCCACTTTGGTTTCCAAGTCGGGTTTTCCCAGATGGCTAGTTTGGTGAGTTCGCAACTGGGATATTAATGTGGCAAGTTGGGCTGGTAGCAAGGTGTTTAACAACTAATAATGAGTGTCAATTGGCAACCTACTGCTGTCTACCAAGAATCTCACCACACTGCTTGGGTAAAGTGTAAGACATGGCAAGATGGTCTTGACATCGAGCTGGGGCTTGCCAAACATCTCGCTCGATTCTTCAACACATCTCGCCACAGCCCATGTCACTCAGTCCCCAATAAGATTCTGAGCAAAGTTTTAAGGAATGGATGTTCTAGCATATAAATTTAGACATTATTCCACAAAAGGTTCAAATGCTTTCAGAGGAATTAAGCATACTATGATAACCGTTACACCAAGTACTAAATGTTTACAATGATGTCTGTCCAATTACTGCCAAAATATGGTTGGGTAGATAGTTGCCACTATCATCCTTTTCAGACTGGGTCTACAGGGCCTACTTCGTCTACAGTGTTAAAGGGAACCACTAGGTGGCTAAAGAGAAGAGGATCTTGTCTTAAACAGGATTTTAATCATTTCATGATAGCAATTAGATAGAGACAAATAAATATTGTTATAAAGACTATGAGGAGACCTAGAAAGCAAACCTACCTTTCTCGAAATTTAGAGCTGTGCTATTTTTCCTCACCCAAGTCCTCAAGACATTATCACATTAGGTGGAGTTTAATGCTGCTTTCAGCATTAATAGTTTCAGGACCATTACCTTATATAATTTCAGGGATTGACTGATTCAGCCTTTTGGAATAATTACATACTTATTCTAACACTTCTTTAAAAATCTTTCATTCACTCTTGGTATGTGAGAATCTGCATGAATGTAAGTATCACCTGCAATAATTACCAATTTAACAAGAATGACTCACCATAACTTAGCTCAGTCCTTCAGTTTCAGATCGATTGTTTACTTACAAGGCTGGAGCTGGTAGAATGCTTTGCAGCTTTTCTTTATTAGCTAAAGCAGTGTCTGGCTAGAATGTCTTTTACTAATTGAGCACTGAGAACAGAAATTCACCTACAAACTAAAGGCAATGTAAAGAACTTTGCTCTTTCCTTGTAATTGTTTTTTTTACAGCTTACTGTCATCTGTTATTAGTGGATGGAGTTTATTTTTTGCCTCCCAGAAATATGCTGGGAGGTTCAAATCGCATTTAATCAGGAAGGAAGGAACAGGGTGGTATGGTCCCCTATCTTCCCAAATTCCCCTGATTCCATTTGGGATGGGATGGCTTGAGGATGACATTATCACTCAGAAGTCAACTGAGTCCCTAAAGTAACAATTTAATGGCTTTATCTCACTGACACTGACATTCAACCAGTGGTGAACACGGTGGTAGTCGGGGGTTGGGGGGGTTGTGGGTGGGGGGTTGGGGGGGCAAATTGTCAGCTCACCAACTAAACACTGAATGATTTGTCTGTGCCCTGGTTGGTGAGGGGAGTGGTGGGTTGGCTGTGCTATGGGGTGTCTTGGGCAACACATGGCAAACAGAGGAAGCTGGTAATGGCATGTGCCACACACAGATGAAGACTCCTGCCCACTCTAAATATTATCCACCTTTTCGTCTCTTCACTGGAGCTGCCCTGATTGATCGCAGTGATCCTGTCTTATCTATTGATACTCCAGGCTCCAGTGGTGATCCCACAGCCTGGGCCTATTGCTCACTGCTCCTGGCCATACTACTGGTACTGGAGAATTGCTAGCCTTTTCAGTGGTTGGCACTTCTCAGCACTGGGATATCCCCACTGAACACAATGTGAACCAAGTCAATGACTAAAAAATGTGTCCGATTGGCACTAAAGCAAGTCATGGATGTGACATATCTACAACAATATTGCCACCAGCTGTCAATGTGGCCAATGTACTGCACGCTGCCGTGAGCATGAAATTCTGCCCAATGTCCCTTTAGTCCATAGTAACATGATAGGAGCAGAAGTAGATCCCACAGCCTCAAACCTACTCCACTATTCAATGTAATGGTTGCAGACCTTCTTACCAGAACTCCATAATTCTGCTGAATCCCCATATTCCTGAAAAGCCAAAACTTATATCAATCTCGGCCTTAAATATATTCAATCCTGGACCATCCACAACTATCTGGGGTAACAAATTCCAAACATTCATGACTGTTTGAAGTAAGAAATTTCTTCATGAGTCCAAAATGATCAGCTTATGATGAGGCCATTCCCTTTGTACTAGGCTCCTTACACAGGGAAATTACCACTCAGTAATGCTTCTGTCAAGAGTGTCTGACTCGTGTATTTCAATGAGATAAACAATGTTTAGCCATTTTGAGTGCTGATGAAAATGATGAAATGCTTCTTCTGCTTCTTGTTTCTGCTTTAACTATGTAATGGCCAAAGCTTTGTATTTCCTCTATTTTTGGACTATGGATTAAAAAGTAAAGGTACTTTTTTAAACCAAAAACGCTATGCAGTATTAAAAATCATGCCTACCGGAACTCATTGTGAGTTCCACAAAATGTTGTGTTTACCTGAAACTGTGAGAACAAAAGCAGACACCAAAGGGCCAATGGTTCTGAACTAAGAGACAACTGCTTGACAACAACATTTTGATTGGTTCATAAGCGGGCGACCGTGGATTTTGTGAGGCCAGAGTGGCAGGGAACCACCAAAGTTCAAAGAGAAAACATCAAAAAATCCTGCTCTGCGTCCGTCTCCTGTGTGAATGTACAAGAAACAATAATAATTAACTATCTTCCACAGACCTTTCTGTGTAAAATTCCTACTGGAGGAGGAATAAATTACCTTTAAAGATAGCAAGAGGACACATTTTCAAACAGTCAATGAAAGAGAGCTTTGCTGTGAAACAACATTGCGTCAACAGCAACTAAAAGAAATTGGAAGTAACCAAAAGAAACAACTCATCAACTTATATGGTCTGGACGGGTGCTATTGAACTGTATTTTTTCTGACTTTTTAAAAGTCTTTTCTACCTTTAGTATTCATGTCTTGCCTGTTTGTCTTTGAAGAGATCTTATGGAGGGATAGAGTTCAATTTATACAGTTATAAGTTTGTAATTTAGATTTCCTCATAAGCAGTTATTTTCTTGCTAAGAACAGAGACATAGTAAGCAATTCATTTTTAATCTGAATTAATCAGTCAAATAATTGAAGACTTTGGATAATTTGACTACATCTTTTCATATTTGTTACAGGTCTGGGAATGGTGAGGTTTAATGTCTGGTGTATCACCTCAATGGGTTGTAAACATTGTGCCACCATCACAGGCTAATTTCCATATTCCACTCACGTATATATGAGCAGGATTAAATGAAAGACCAAATGGTAGTTTGTGAGATATATGTTCCCCAAAAACCCTCTCCCTCACATTGCAACACTGAACAGATCCATGTCTTTGTTTCTAAAAGGCTTTGTTCAACTGCTGCTGTACTACAATGTGCAAGTAAGATTCAGACTTGACAAGTCCCAGGCAATGACTGTTTCCAACAAGAGTGATTTTAACTATATTTCTTGGCATTCAATGTCATTGCTAATGCTGATTTCTCAGCTGTAAACAGCCTGAGGGATGACACTGACAAAAAGAAACTGAACTGGATCAGCTATATAAATACTATGGCTACGTGAGTGGGTCAGAGGCTGGAAGTCCATAGTGACCAACTCACCTCCTGACTCCCCAAACTACCATCTACAAGATACTAGTCAAGAGTGTGACAGAATACCTTTCAAGACCATGTATATATGCAGCTCCTGTAACACACAATAAATTTTACACAACTTTTTGGATAATTGGTTAAGTCCGATCATGCTAGTGAAGTGTATGCTTCATCAGTAATGCCTGCAGATGTTGACACATTGTTGGAATTTGGAGAACGTCAGTCGGGATTGAGCAATGCACTCTCCCACCTACTTAACAGTTATAGTATAAATTGTTAAGAATAGTTCATTTCCACCAGTGAAGACAGATTCACTATTCTCTACAATCTCAGTATGATCTCACAACACAATCCTGACAAAGGAGTGCACTTGACTTGTACACCATACACATTAACACCTCCCAGCAACCCCATGCAGTCGTATAGCTGTACAATTTCTCCACCTATCTAATGGCATAGCAGGCACAAAGCTGCCCACGGTACGCATCTGGCACAGCTGACACTCCTCTGCACAAACGACCCCATTCTTTCACCTTCATCACTGTTTAGATTCCACAATGGTTTATCGCACCCAGCTCCCACCTACTGATTCTGGGTGTCAGTCAAGTCTTGTTTCGCTTGTAGTGCCTAACTGCAGCTGAACTCTGTCACACAGTAGGAAAGCTTCATCCTCCTCTGCAGAGATCTGCTCCCACTCCCCCAGTTCCTCAGCATCTATCAAATCACCTTGTTCCCTGCTTCAGTTGTGCAGAGCACAATACTCCAGAGTGATGCAGCACACTTTGCCTGGACTATGCTGGAGGACCCTCCCAGACTGATCACAGCAGTGGAATTGCATCTTCAGAAACCCCATCATCTGCTTCACCATGGCCCTGGTCGAAGCAAGGACAGCATTGTTTCTGTGCTCTACTCCAATCACGGAGTGGTGTAACGGTGTGATGGGAAAACCACAAGACCATAAAACAAAGGAGTAAAATCCATTGCTTCTGCAATGTCAGATGCCAGTATTTATGGATGAGAGAAGAGTGCAGCTGGTGCCTATGGATTGCACCTGAGACACTGTTTGATGCTGAATAACATGGAGGCTCACTGCAGCCAGAAATGAGCTGAAATTGACAGGTACCCACTCTGACTTGCAGGTCAAGATTTCTCGATGACCACATTGTTCAGCATGTTTGGTAAAATAACAAACTGAATATTAATGGTGCAAGGTTAGGCACTAATAAGGCATTTAACTATCATCCCCCTTAATTGGCAAATTACCCACTGCCTTGCAAGAAACTCACCTTGCTGCATAAATGCATAAAAGATGCAGCAGGTTGCCCCTAATGTCGAGATCGCTCTCATTGGACTCACCAAAATCTGCCGTAAGCCTCACTCTAGCCCATATCATTCAGGCCTGTATCAGATTATGCTCCTAAACTCTGATTCTCTCTCCATAGATACAGCGAGACCTAGTGAGTTCCTCCAGTACTTATAGTTTTTATTTCAGCCACTTGCAGTGTTGTCCAATGCAAAATCAAAAGCTATGGCTAAGCTGCAAATTAATAGCCTTCACTGCCTTATTTCAGTCGGCCAGAAGGTTACAATTTATCTCTATTCAAACCTATTGCAGAAGCAGAGGAGACAGTAACCAGTTGTGTTATTGTTTTATTTTCTCCTTATCCAGTATTGCATCATTACAGCTTAGTTGTCAAATCTATATCACTTCATAATATCTTTGATAGTGATAGGATCAAATCAACTAATGTTATGCTGAGAACAGGTTTATTGACATTCTGTCCTAGGCAATGAATCGTCCTTATTGTAGAAGCTGATTGAGTGAGACATTAATGTCTTTATAAGATTTATCCTTTGTCATTGAGAATTGTGGGTCACAGTAAGTAACAAAAGCTCACTGACACAGGCCCGGTAATATTACACATGTGCAGAAGTTCTCTGGCTAACTGTGAATTTTGATGTTTCCTGGGCACATTGGTAAACAGTCTCATTTATGTTTTTATCATGGCATATGTACTATGGATTTATGAGATTGCAGAAATTCAGAGCAGCTAGCTACCTGACAGGTTTCATGGTAATGACAAATAATTCATTTGCAGAGTGTTGCAGGTGAGGTCTATCTTGATGTCAGGAGCAACTTGCTCCATCTTTTATGTGTGACAATACTATGGCCTTGTGAGGTATATTTTGTCCTTTTTTTTGAAGATGGTTTTGAGCTGGTGATGAGCTGTCTCTTCCTAGCCAATAAACTGAACAGTTTATGAGGCGTTGTTTTTTTTTAAGTTAGTAGAATGAAAGCAGCATGAATCAGTGGAGTCAGGCTTCAAAAGACCCAGGATTTTTGCTTAGTTTTCAAGTTGAACTTGGCTGGGGAAGCTTTTTTACAGAAAAGAGCTGAATTTCTCTCTCTGCCCAAATTTTCTCTTGGTGTTCTTTTTTTCCTGGACTGGAGAAACATCAAACTTGAACCAATCTATTTTACTGAATATGCCTTTGACAAGGGTGTTTATAGGGTGTTACTATATTGGAACAGTTACTGTTTAGTAATTACATAATCTATTATTCTGTTAAATTTTCCAATAGAGTTAAATTTATACCAATTCTTCTTTCTTTTGTTTGTATTTTAACTGTAGAGTAAGAATAAAGTGTGTTTTGCTTAAAGCTGACGAGCGTAATTCAATCGAATTACATTTGGAACACAGCACCTTACACTTGCCCTTAAATAAGATGAAAGTTAGGGTCTAGGATATCTCCTTGATATATTTGAAGGGGTTGGGTCTGGTCCATAACATATGAATTTGCTGAGTGGTAAGGTAACTTTCTTGTTAGACAGCAGTGCGTTGCCAATGAAGGGGGATTATATCCTATTAACGAACCAACTCATATCATTAATATTTAGCTTCCTATTTTACCAAATGCACAGAACAAGTTAGACATCAAGAATTCTTGATTTAGAAGTCAGAGAGGGTATCTGGTGATTTTAGCTCGCCACTTTCTTCAAAAGACTTCCATATTGGATGCCAAGCATCGATATCTCTATGCAGTCTTCATGAGCTCCAACCTCAAGACATTTATAATCAACATGTGCCTGTCTATAATAACCCCCATGCCAATCCACTTTCAGGATGATTCTGCACTTGTGTTGCCCTGGCAACACTCATTGTAACGGTGTTGCAAGGACAATATGGGATCGGGGACATGCATCCAACTCATGGACTGGACCAAGCTGCATCTCTGGCTTGTTTGCTTGTTGTCATAACGTTTAACCATGCTGTGCCTACTTGGAGCTCATAACATCCTTGCCTTGCCTTTTGTGCATAATGCCCCTCAGCCAGAGATACCAGGCTCACAATTTGTGTCATTTAGCACAAATACAAAGTCAAGAAGCTTGTCATAGTTGGCAGCAGGCCTTAGTCAAGTCAAGGGAAATACCTTCATGAGGTCTCTGTGTGGTAAATGAACAGCACACAGTCCAGGGGCTTGAATATAGTCAGTCAGCTGCTTAGGGCAGTCAGAGACAAGATGCTTTCGACATAATTGATGAAGAGCCAAATTTTGGGTGACCCACCACCTGTCTTGTCTCTATCTGCCCTGTCGGGGGGTGTTTTCCTCCTGGATTGAGAGACAGAGAGAGAGAGAGAGGAGGAGATAATTATTATGGAAGATGAAAGTGGGTGGTACAGCTGTCACTTTTGGCTGAGATGGGCAAATGTCCTGAGCAAGTGAGTGTGCAGTTTTCTGGTGTCAGGGTTTGGGTGTGTAAGAGTGAGTGAGGGAAGATGTTGTACTTCAGCCAATTTCTACATAAATTTTACAATTACATTATACTTGTGAGATGAGCAAATAAGTCAGAATTGACTTGCAATTCAGCGAAACTTTTTTAACAAGGTGCGTTAAAGCTACAAAAGGCCCAATATTATTGCAAACTCTGCTCTTAAGTGAAATAATGCCCGATTCTTGTATTAATTACTCAATCAACCGCAATGCTAAACCTTTGTCAAAATCCCTATCTAAATTACTACTGGCTACCACACTAGGGCCAGGTCCTATCTCCAGTTGAACTTGGCCAAGCAAAGGTTAGTCTCACACATGATCTTCATTTCTCTCTATATCTCTCTCTTTCTCTCTCTCTCTCTCTCTAGATGGATGGCGCTTCGCTGCTGGGCCAGCTTGAGTCTTCGCTGAGACAAAGACTGCTAGGTATCCCTTTTTATTACTCTGTGCTGCATCCTTCCTGAATGTTCTCTGGCCCACAGCCAATCAATTTTCCAAATCAAGGCCATGGCATCCATTGGGATCCCTGACATATCAAAAGCATGTCCCTCCCTCCATTCATGAAGATGGTGGGAACCAGGGCACCAGCAAATCTGCTCATTGCACTCCAATACACAAACCAGCCTTATTTTCCAGGCCAGGTCTATTCTTGTCCTTGCCTGCCATTGTCCTGTGTGGATACTTTGTGCTTAACTTATTCTGAAAGTCCCATCAGGCCTGGCTGCTCAAAGGTTGCCCATTCTGGTTTCCAAGCTAGTTGTTCAGGGCGTGGGTTATCTGGCCACAACAGTTGGAATGAATGTGAACTAAAGATGGTGGCACATGCTGGCAGAGTGGAGAAGGAGATTAATTTGCTTTTGCACTGCTGTGTATTTCTCCAGGCAACGGAGACAGCACTGACCTGACTGGCAAGCTTGGACCAGATATTGTCTGGTGTTGAGGCCTTCTCTGCTGGTCTTGGTGGTAGAGGATGTCCCACCTTTGCACCATCCTGTCCAGCAGCACCTCCAGGACTATACCCACAAAGCGGGTACTAAATTTCCCTTAATAAAAACTGAAAGAAGTACGGATGCTGTAAATCAGGAACAAAAGGAAAGTTGCTGGAAAGCCCAGCAGGTTTGGCAGCATCTGTGAAGGAAAAAACAGAGTTAACGTTTCGGTCCAGTGACTCTTCCTCAGAAGGGTCTAGGTTCTGCAGAAAGGTCACAGGACCCGAAACGTTAACTCTGTTTTTTTCCTTGACTAAATTTCCCTTGTCTGCAATGTCTAGGGCAAGTGTCAGAAACTACTGACAGTGCTTGGCCAGGTGCACAGCAGACTTTTAAAGATCATGCTGGCACCAGGGATTCCAGTCAATTCTGGAATATCCTAGCAGTGGCAAATTTTTCCTGGAATGGCTAATGGTAAGTTGGATCTTAAACTGGCAGAGAGTGATGTCAGGCAGGTTTAGCAAGATGTGGCAAGAAAACTTTTGATGCTTTGAATGAAAGGCCCGCCACAAAAGAAAAATGCAATGCAACTCTCATGCAGCCAAAAAAAAATAGGATTCAACCCAACATCCTGAGTGAAACATGCCTTTTCTTTGGAACTCACTATCCATAGTACTTAGCTTTTATTTGACAGCAAAGTGTGCAAAGGCCAAAGAG
>NC_063336.1:26175793-26192942 GCF_021869965.1 Rhincodon typus
TTTCTGAAGAAGGGTCCCGATCTGAAACATCAGCTTTCCTGCTCCTCTGATGCTGCCTAGCCTGCTGTGTTCCTCCAGCTCCACACTGTGTTACCCGTGTCCACTATGCCAACCTATGACCTTGTATCCATCACTTAGACACTTTATAATCCCATTACAACTGAATATTAACTCATACCAAGTTATGCCCCACACCCAGCTTTTGCCATCCCCTCTCTGTGTCAACTCTTCAAGCACCTACCATGAGCAAGCCACTTGAGCCACACTGTCATAAATAAAGTAGGAACATAAAAGTAGGAGCAGGAGTAGGCCATTCAGCCCCTCGAGCCTGCTCCACCATTCAATAAGATCATGGCTGGCCTGTGCTCTAACTCCATATGCCTGCCTTGGGCTCATACCCCTTGACACCTTTGTTTAATAAAAATTTGTCTCTGTCAGACGTAAATTTAACTATTGAATTAGCATCGACTACCATTTGAGAAAGAGTGTTCCAAAATTCCACTACTCTTTGTGTGTAGCAGTGCTTCTAACATCTCTCCTAAATGGCCTGGCCTAATTCTTAGACTATGCCCCTGGTTCTAGAATCTTCAGCCAATAAAAATAGTTTCCCTTATCTATACCTTATCTTTCCCTGTTAATACCCTGAAAACCATGATGAAATCACCCCTAACCTTCTACATTCCGGAGAATAAAAGCCTAACTTGTCTAATCTTTCCAGGTAACTTAACCCCTGAGGTCCAGGTAGTATCCTTGTAAACTTGTATTGAACTTCCTCCAGGGCCATAACATCCTTCCTAAGATGTGATGGCCATTAATGTTATCACTATTTAAAACAAAAGCACCCTGGTGTAAAGAAACATTGAATGCATTGAAATACTTTTAACTAATTTCTTGTGAAAAGAAGCATTTGTATTCTAAGTTCTTTGACAGCTTTGACATTTCCAATGGTTTATGTTTATTTTAAGCACATTCTTGCCTATTTTTCACAATTTCATTGATTTCCCCCATCGAACCCTCAGGATACCTGACAGATTCTGAGTGTTCCTAACAACTCCCTTGAAGGGTTCATGATCCCACCTAATGGAACGTGAAACCTGAAGGACCCTGATCAATCTCCTAAACTGTCCTGGGACCAGATCAATAAGAATCTCTCAAATTTCCAAAGGGTTACCTTGGCGATCTAAATAAATTTACTGAAACAGATCTCCTCTAAGTCAGTGCCCTCTGGGTTCCAGACACGGGGGAATACCAAAATGGGATTTACAGGTAGACAGCAGACCATTTAAATGGCCAGCTGGCTCACTGAACTGTGCATGTCCAAACCCATGGTAACACAGGCCAAGCATTAGGAAATCAACAGTGATGGGTTGAATCTTTCGGTCAAGATTCATGGAGGATTTCTCTCTTCAAAGCCTTGCAAGATTTCTTGCAAACTCATCTCATTAACTACTTACTGCCCACTATGACATTCCTTACCTGATTCTAGCCCCATTCTACCATTCACCATAGACACAACAACTCGCCATTCCGGGGATATCCTGGAATGGACAGGCTTTTCGGAGGCTGGATGTCCTCTTCGCCCAGGGACCAGCAGAGGAGACCATGACACCAGACCATGCCAGCCTAGTCTGAGGTTGCCACCTGAGTAAGTGCAGTCTCAGCCAGCTGGAGGAATGCACAGCACTGTTGGGAAAAGGACAATGTCCTTCTCCACTCTCACTGCATACGTGCAACAATCTTCTCATTGATACATTTCCCTCACTCTATTTCCTCTACTGCACCCACCTTTCAGTAAGCCTCATGATTGCCTGTAATATCTTCACTCACTCATGCTTAACCATCCCCAACCCCATATACCACTAACCCTGCAGCCTCACTACATGACTGACCCTGCATGCCCTCTATTCCACTAACCCTGTATGCTGTCTACCCTACTAACCCCTGTATGCCCTCTACCCTACTAATCTGTAAGCCCTCTACCCTACTAACACTGTATGCCCTCTACACCACTGACCCTGTATGTCCGCAACACTACTAACCCTGCATGTTCCCTACACTGCCAAGTCACTCATTCAAGACATCCCCCCAACCGCACCAAAAGCAACAGCTGTGCCATCCACTTTCTTTGCGCTCTCCCTCATTCCAGGAGGAAAACAGAAAGGGTCATGTTAGATGGTGGACTGTCCGCCATTCAGCTCCTCACACATTATGTGGAGCGAATCCTGACTCTGACTGCTTTGGGTGGCTGACTAATTGTATCAAAACCCTTGCACTAGTATCGGAAATGTCCTCAACTTACTGTGTCGGGACCTTCTGGCCGAAGGCTATCTCTCATGATTAGATTGAGAACTGATGACAAATGTGGCAAGCTTTCTGGCTTCGTATCCGCACTAAAAGGCAAGGCGATACAGCGGTACAGTAAGCCTGGTGTCTCTGGCTTAGGAGCAAGGTGCAAAAATGCAACACAGGGCAAGACAAGGCACCCAGGTGGGCAACCATGCAGGCTCAGGGTGAGTGAGTGCTAAGACAGTCAATGAACAGGCCGGAGAAAGTAGGAAAATTCAGGTCCCTGGAAGTGGGAGTCCAACCTTCAACCTCTGACTCACTCAGTTGAGCCGTTTTGCTGTTTAATAGGTGTTAAACAAAGAGTATCTCAGCTTTAATTTGCTGTTGAGGGTAATACTCTATATTTTCATTTGTATGCTACTCTGTACTTGCTAAACATACTCTGTCTTCATTATCATCACATTTATTTTATACGAACTGTCATTCTAGACAAAGCAATATGCCTGTACATTGACAAACTGGTCAACAGTATCATATATTTTCAATTACATGTAATGGGGTGCAAATATAGATTGGGAATTGACTGTGCATATTCTTCAAATCGAGGGAAGTTGAAGTAAATGGCATCATTTATATAAACGGATAAATAAATGTTTTAGATTATGTTAAATTAACATAAAAGCATGACTAATTAAGTATTTTATCTCTGGACTCTTGACAGCAGCTATGCAGACTAATGCATCAAGTTGCTGGCACTAGTCCAGTTAATTAAATCAAGGTAACAATCTTTCTGCTTTATTGATTATATTGAACAAAACCAAAACTCAACATTCTTTTTAACTGAACCCAATGGCAAAAATAACTGGATCAAAAAAAAACTGGATTTATGCAGAAGCATGCGACATATAAATACATTTCTCTTACATTTTGCATCTTACATTGTTTGAAATAATCTCTAGGAACCAGTGAGATGCATTCTTCTGGATGTTAATTTGAATTTAGAAAAGCAAATATAAGCAAACAGGAGAGCAGGAACAGCAAGAAATCAGTAGTGAAAGTTTTGCCTGTTATTTTCTGATGCTAAATCTTGCTGATAGTTAGATTGGGTGAAAGCTATTCAAAAATGAAAGCATTTGGTTATTTTGTTGCATTTTGACTGGTCCATAACGTTTTCAATGAAGCAAGCCTGGGAATATGCCTCGCCTGATGGTCAGTGAAGTGCAAACACCGAAAGAATGGAAACGTTTATTTGAATTGCGATGGCTCAGGGCTGCAGACACCACTTGCTGAACTTAGACAATGTGATATTAGCTAGCCAGAAGGATCTGTCACCAGCTCCCTCCTTGTGAGACCTGAAGGAGCACTCCTGGTTTCTCCAGAACCCATGAATGGAAGCTTAAGATTCAGTTCTCAGCACCCTCACTTCATTCCCAGCAGTTTACTTTTCATGCGTTCTCTCAGGACAGTGACTTGAAAGGAATTAACATATACATATTAATCAATTAAAAATTTCTAACTGATTAAAGATTTAACAACATCTTAGGTTTGTTCAATACATCTTCATCAATGGTGTGACCCTTTGATCCTTTACTTATACATTCTGTGTCTGATACTACCTCTCTCACTAACACCTGAAGAAGAGTGAGGCTCCAAAAGCTACTGTTTTCAAATAAACCTGCTGTACTATAAACCTGGTATTGTATGATTTCTGACCTTGTCCACCCCAGTCCAACACCAGCACCTCCACATTGTGATCATCCATAAAGGGATCTGGGATGTTCTGAAGTTGTGAAACATGGTGTAAAACTACAAATTCTTTGTTTAATACTGTGACCAATTTTGATCTATTCACGTGATGGCAGTACAATGTGGCCTTGGATAAAATTCAGAGAAAGGCCATCAAATTGATGCATGATTTAAAAAGCCATAGTTACCTTGAGCAAAACAAGTCATGGTCAGATTCCTTTAATCTTCAGTTCTTAATATGATTTGACCCAATTTGTTGTGCATTACATTGTTTGGAAGCTATCTTTCCCCTTAGCCTTCCTTGGACAAATAAAAATTGATTCAGTCTTTCAACATAATTTAGTCACTATAAACTTGGAAATAACTTGGCTACTCTACACTGAGCTTTTACGAAAGCACCAATATATTGCAGCAAACTGCAAACTCTATTCTATCGAGATCTACTCATGTCAGAATAACATAATGGTTTTGACTTATATTCCAGTACCTCCATTTGAATTCCTATAACTCGTTGATATTAACAATAGCACTGAACACGTACTTCCAAAATATCAACAATGACAGTTCAAATCTATTATTGTTTCGGCGCTGCATAATTCATACAAAATAAGATGCCTGTTCTTCTCATGGGGTGTGAGCACCTCAGGCTAGGCCAACATTTATCACCCATCCAAAATGTCCCAGCGGGCAGTTAAGAGTCAACTGTATTGCCGTGGTCTGGAGTCACCTGCAGGTCAGGCTGGGTAGGTAAAGCAGATTTCCTTTCTATAAAAGACAATAGTGAAACAAGTGGGGCTTCATTTCAATTTTACTTAATTTGGTTGGCTTTATTTAATTATGTTTAAAGTGTTTAACAATGTTTAAAATCAGTTCAGTTAGATATCTCTCCCTGTGATGTCAATCGTCCCACAATTTCACTGACTAACTGCAAGTTAAGACTTTTTTCTGACGCATAAACTTTTGTTTGTTTTCTCCCTCTGATAGGCATCATTGTCTTTCTATCCACATTGAAATTACTCAGCAATATCTTAGCCAATTAATGGACGAATGATGCGAGTCTGTCTGACAATAACCACAACTTCCACAATCACGATACAATTGTCACTAATAAAGTTAGTTATATTTTTGCAGACATTTGAGGGGTTTTTTTCCCTTATTAATCTTCAGCACTGATCAACTGCCAGACTTGTTATGGTAGGAGAAAGTGGCAGAGAGGTTTAGGAAGGGAATGAAAAGCTATGGGCTAAGGCAGCTGAAGGAAAGCATTTCTGCTCGTTCAACACTCAGGCTCGAACCTCCTAAAGCACCACTCCACAAACCCAACCCGGTAGAAAGTACTCTGAAACTTCGGATTTTGATTGAGGGGTGGGCGTGGTGAGAGGCTTAGCAGTTGGGGACAGAGAGAGGCTGCTTTGGTGCACTGGCACCTTGTCAAATAAATGAAAAAGATGCAAAAATAGAACTGTCTGGCCCTTACCACATACTCCCCCTTAATCCCCCATACACTCTACATCTCCCACCCATGCTAATGCATGGCATCCCATGAAGTCCACCAATCTTTTTCCTCATATTCTTCATGCCAACTTATGGCTCTGTACCCACCTCTGATGGCTCTTTATGTTTCCCATGTCAGCCTTTGGCCTCCACCCACCCCCAACAGCCCTTTGTAGTTGCTCTGCCAATTTAAAGCCAAAATATGGCAGGATAGATAAAGGGGAAGCAGTGAATGGAATACATTTGGATTTTCAGAAGGCGTTCGATAAAGCTATTTAATAAAGTAAGAACCCATTGAATTGGTGGTGGTATATTATTGAGGCTCAATGATTGGCTAATTAATAGAGTACAGAGAGTTAGTATAAGGGGGATCTTTTTGAGAATGGCAACCTGTCACGAGTGGAGAGTGACAGGAATTAGTGCTGGGGCCACAATTATTTACAATATATATTAATGACTTGGATGAGGAAAGTGAATGTACAACAGCCAGGTACACAGATGACTCAAAAATAGGTGGGAAGGCAAGTTGTGGGGATGACATAAAGAGTCATCACAGGAATATAGAGAGATTGTGAGTGGGCAAAAACTTGGCAGACAGAACATAATGTGGGAAGAACAGAAGAGATGGATATTACTTAAATGGAGAAAGATTAGAGATACCTTCAGAACAGAGGGATTTGGGAGTCCTTGCGCATGAATCACAAAAAAGGCTAGCATTAAATTTCAGTGAGTAATAAGGAAAGGCAAGTAGCCTTTTCTTCAAAACAAATGGAGTTTAAATGTGGGGAAGTCTTGTTAAAACTATACAAGGCACGAGTAAGATCATTGCAGGAATACAGTCTACAGTTTAAGGCCCCTAATCTAAGGAAAGGTGTACTGGCATTGGAGGCAGTCCAATGAAGGTTCACTAGACTGATACCAAGTATAGGAGGACTGCATTATGGGGAGAAATTGAGTAGATGGTGACTATCAGTTTCTTGTGTTGACCAAATAAGGAATGTCACTATTTATAGCTTGGTGTAAACATTTGGAAGCTGTTTACCAGTAAATTCCATTGGCTAGAAGCAAACAATGTGATCAACTTTCACTAGTTAATGGGCTGAGTGCCAGAGACCTTTCTGGAATGAACATAGTTACAGATAAGTTAACAGTACAAAGGAACTCTCTCTCTATCTCTCTCTCTGAGAGGAGGAGGAGAAAGAAGAGGCTTCCAGACCACTCTGCAAAAGCTGTGCCCTGAAGTATTCTTCAGAGAACAAAGAACCATGAAGTGAGACCAACTTTGGCCACTTTATTCGAATCGGGGAGCATTTGATTCAAGCCAAACTTACTGAGTTGAAGTTAGAGTTAGGGTTAAGGGTGGATTAAGTTAAAGCTAAGATAAAGTCAAGTTAAATGAAGTGAGTAAAAGCTGAAGTTTAGTTAGATGAGCGAATGAATCTGGTTGTTCCTCGTTTCTCTTAGAAGAGGCCTAAAAAGTTAATCATAAAGAATGGCAGGTTGCCAAGAATGGGAAAAGATACAAGGAAGCATTTAAATAAAAGGTGACACAAATGGACTGAACATTGCAAAAAAAACCTGGATTTAGGATTCGCAGGTCAGAAATATTGGGAAAATGCAGATTAAGAGCAAGGAAAGTGTGCTTCTAAGCTTCGTAAGGTGACAGCAATTGTTAGTTGACTGGAACAGTTGGAATCATGGAATCCCGACAGAGCAGATGGAGGCCATTTGGCCCACTGAGCCTGCACCAACCCTATGCAGAGCATCGCACCGAGACACAATCTACCACCTTATTCCCATGACTGTGCTTTTACCATGGCTTATCCCCCTAACTGCATATCTTTGGACAGTACTGGACAATTTAGCATGGCCAATCCAACTACTTGGCACATCTTTGCACTATGGGAGGAAACCGGAGCACCCAGAGGAAACCCAAGTAGACACGGGGGAATACGCAAACTCTACACAGACTGCCACCCAAGGCTGGAGTTGAACCCAGTCCCTGGCACTGTCTATGTCTCTGATTTGTGCATTCATATCAACATATCTTGTAAACATCAATATATTTTAAACTCAGAAAAATGAGGGTTATTGAAACACCTTGTTTGATCACGTGAGGCCCCTTGAACTGGACAGGTCAAAGTGCAACCTCACAGAGCAAGTGTGACCCTCACCCTATACATCACACAGAGATCAGACATCACAACAGGTTTGTAAACTGATTTAGCCTGAGCCACGAGGCTGCACGAGCAGACAGAGGGAAGACAAGACCACGGGCACTGACTGCGTCTCTGACCTATGTAGGAGAGAAAGTCCTCAGGGAGAAGATCAAAACAGCTTCACATCACACAGGACACAACACTGTGAAAAGACCATCAGTGAGGTGATCAGACAGAAGACGATGACATTTTAAGGGTCAGTCTAAAATTGTTCCTCTTGAACTGACTGAGGCTTTTGGGGAAATGGAGAATTAATGCTTAAGTTCTATTCTAAGAAATTTTAGTTTATTTAAACCGGTAAAACATTCAGAACTGATTCTTAACATGGGTCTGAAACTTTAATCGCAATGTCACTCCTCTCCTCTAACATAGCCAATCGCTACATCACCGGAGGATGATGGAGAGATTGAGCAGGAGTGGGTACAGAGATAGGAACCTTAATTAAACTGGCAAAATATCCAGAATTGATTTTTAATTTGATCCAGAAACTCTAATCCCGATAGTGATAGGACGAGTACTGTTTGAGCTCAAGGAATTTTCAGCGAGAGGGAAGGGTGATAACTGTTGCTAACTTGCAGCTCCCTTGCTGAGCAGCTTCTCCCCAGCCCTTGGTGATCAGCAGTGAGTGGACAATAGTGAAAATATTACCAAAAGAAGGTGTATTGAATTGTGAAAATCCCATCACTGCCCATCACCAAGGTGCCCTATTGTTTATGTCTGGGAGATAGCAGGAATTGCTGATGCTGGAGCATCTAAGATAACAAGGTGTAGAGCTGGTCCTCAGATGCTGCTTGGCCTGCTGTGTTCATCCAGCTCTACACCTTGTTATCTCTGTTTATGTCTGGAACTGCTTTGTGCATTCTGGAATATTAACATCTTTTAATCTCAGAAAGGTGAGGATTTTGTAACTTCCTGTTTGATTGCGGTGAGGGGCCTTGAACTGCACAGGCCAAAGTGCGACCTCACAGACCAAGTGTGACCCTCACCCGATACATCACAGAGGGATCAGATGTCACAATAGGTTTGTAACCTGCCTTAGTCCGAGCCATGAGGCTGCATTACAGAGAGGGGGGATGGGGAAGACAAGGTCACTACAATGATGATGTTTCTGATTTGTCGAGGAGAGATGGTGATCAGAGAGAAGATCGAAACCGCTTCACTTCACAGACCGAACACAACACCATGAGAAAACCAATGAGATGGTCAGACAGAAGAGAGTGAGATTTGAAAGGTTAGTCGAAAATTCTTCCCCTCGCACTGGTTGAGGATTTGGGGGAAGTGGGGACTTAATGCATCAGAGAATTATTCTTTGACAGGTTAGAGATTATTTAAACTGGTAAAACATCCAGAACTGATTCTTGAAGTGTCCTGAAACCTCTAATCCCAAATGCCACTCCTCTCCTCTGACCGAGCCAAGGCCCACATCGCTTGTGGTTGTTAAAAGTAGAACGAACAGTCACTTAGAACTGAAATCAAACATATCAAATTGAAACCTTGTTTTCGAATGAGGTCAAGTCTATTACTAATGGCAACTCTTGAAATCTCCAACAACCCCATGATTATTGCTTCCCTGTTAGCAAATGTTTACCTCACTGCTTGAAGTTCTTTCTTTGGCAAGAATTTTCAATTCTTAGAGCAGACAAATAGAATTACTTGAAAAAACTAATTTGCCAGACTAGGATTGTTGTAAAGTAACTTCACCTGCTTGAAACTGAATCTAATCTGTTGCATAATTAACCTCTTGTTGATCATTTCCCATTGTCTTTATCTCTCGGACAAACTTCACAATAATTGATGCCTGGGAGCCAAATTCTTCACTTAATTCTTCATCAAAAACATAGGTCCATTACAGTAGTTTAACAGTACCCAGGAGCTGGAATGTGCCTTATGATGTATCATTACATTCCAATAATTCTTAGCTGTTCTTTCTCCTCCTGTCAGTTATACCTAATTGGTTTAAGGAGCAAGAGGTCAGTTTTTACGAAGCTATCCACAGAATTAAACTGTGAGGAACAAGATCACAAAGGACAACTGGATAACACACATGAGACAGGACATCCTGAACAAAACCAATTCAATGTCAACAGATGTTCCACAAAGGAGAGCACAGTTAACTGAAATTCTTCTCACTCTATCCCTCTGTGTCCCATCCACTTCTCAGTGTTAACTCCATACCTTTTAATTTGCTGTCTTTATCAATGGTCAACATCAAACCTGCCACTGATCCACCTTGACAAATGTCCAATGACTTGAGATGGTGTTAAACCAGCTCTTCCTTTTGGACTATTTCTCTTCCTTCCACATTGACCTGATTATTATGACCAGCTCCTCCATGACTTACTTTGACATTTGCAGCCTGCCCTACTGTCCCTGAACAGCCTTAAGCACAAACCCTGCTCCAACCACAAACATAGTTTGATAGTGGTCAGGACTAACTAGACTGGCACTGGCTAGGACCCATTCGATACAATCAGTCAGCCCTGACCAATATCAGCCAGGGATTCACCTTGGGAATGAACAGAAGGATCATCAGGGGGAAAAACTCTGGCTGTTGTTGCGATGGGGTCGAGTGGGACTTGGTAGTTAAGAAGGCCAATCACCAACCAATCTGTGCCGTCCCACTCCACACCATTGGGTGAAACCCCGGTGCTATCTTCTACTGATACCTCCCAGAATTGAAGAAAGAGTCTTCCCCTGGTACCAGCTGGTTCGGAGGTGTTTGAGCTGACTGGTGCTGGGATCAGGTTGGTTTCCCCAAGCGCAGCATCTAGTGTTGGTGGTCTTTCACCAGAGAGATCCCTTGTGTCCTCTGGTGAAAGCAAACCAGCCCCAGGACATTTGTCTCCAGTTGGTGGCAACAGATTAGGTGTCACCACCTTCAGGGGAGTCAAGCCCACTGAAGGCACCCCTCTGTTGAGGAAAATTTCCACTTTGGTGACTGCAGTCAGAGGTTTCCACATCTGTGTCTGCCTCCTCACCACTGTGGAATCACCTTCAGCCATTCCCTCCCAATTCCCAAGGGGCATCTCGTTTCCGAGAACTATCTCACCCAGGAAGGGGGGTTAGTCTGCCTGAGTGCCACATTGCCCTCGAGTGGCAGGAGATCATGTCTCGAGGGTTTATCTCCATTGGCCCTCAATTCACGAGCTCAAGGCTGAAACAGCTGCCCTCATCTCAGTTCCCAGAGTCTCATTATTCCCAAGTTTCCCTAAAGTTTTAGCCCAAAGAAGCTTTCTGTAGGCCCCCTGCCTTCAGAAGCCCAGTTGGAAGCCTGAATCAGCCACAATCTCCTTTGTCAGTATTTAACCTCGAGTCTGAAAGGTCAGGTTCCAGACATCCCTTCCCTTGGAGGGCCGAGTTTATGCTTGGAGTCGTACAGGGGCCACAAGCGTCAGCCACTGTGCTGGATTCCTCTTCCTAATTTGGTCATTGGCCAAGTTGACAGTATCTATGGTTCCTGTGCCCACTCCATTTCACAGTTTGTAGGATTTTGTCATTCTGCCTGTTGAGGCCTCTGTGTGTGGCCTCGATGTAGGAACAGGTTCGGTTATTGATTGAATCACTTGGCCACACAGCTTGGAGTATCTTCACATCCTGCAGATACTCCTTGGTGCTGTGGTGTTTTAGCGAGCAGGGAGGTGTTGCTGTAACAGGACCTTCAGGCATTCCCAAATTGTCACTTAAGGTGTGCACACTGCCCCATTTCTAATCTAGTCTATAATGCCCGGCCCACCCCTAAACCCACTAATCCACGCACCATCACAGATCACTCCTCATCACCAACCACTCCCTGTCACCTACCCACCCCTAAACCCACTAATCCACGCAACATCACAGATCACTCCTCATCACCAACCACTCCCTGTCACCTACCCACCCACCTACCCACCTCCAGCAGCCTCTCTCTGGCTGTGTCCGGAATGCAATCTCCTTCATATCGAGCAGGCCTCACATTCCAAATTAAAGCCCAGAATGAAGGGAGCTCAGAGCAATTCACCTCTGAAACCCTCCTCCACCAACGCCCCCCCCCCGCCTCCAAGCAATGATCCTGCCTTTCATAGGTCACCACAGGGCTGGGTGGCTGAGCTATTTTCAGTATTTCCCTTTGGAAATGGATGAATCTGGATTCTTGGGGCTTGGAGACGAGAGGTCGAATGGATCCTCTCAAGAATTAAGGTTCAACCTCCACTTTTTGTGGGGTTTTGGTTTGATTCTTAGAGGAGACATCTATTAGTGGCCATTCTGGCAGTTAAGGTGATCTTATCCCATTGGGACTAAGAGTGTGGGATAGTTTTCCAGAAGGATTAGCTGTTGCTGTGATTTCTCCACTTAAACCTTCTACATAACTAACAGTTTGCCAGGAATGGGTCCACAGCTCTCTCTCTGCTTTCTTACAGTATCTGGTGGTGGTCTTGGGAAACAGACCTTCCCAAGAGTTCTTCAGCAGATGCTTTGAGAAATGGGTGGTGTAAGGATGGGACATCATGTTCAGGTTGAATGGGCTGTTTAGACAAGTGAACATGGTTGTATTCACTTGGCACTTGGACAGTTTTAGAGTGTGAATGGCATGATAGGGCATTGCCCACTTTCAGACTCGGTTGCAGGGTAAGGCAGGGTGTTTGCAGACAGACGATATGATGGTCCGAGATGTCGACAAACAGGATGGGGACTCCCTACTGGGTCCCACTGTTAAGGTGACACGCAGCTTCCCATTGAAGGTTAAAGGATGGTGGGATGTGACACTTTTGCTGCCACATTCAGCAGTGGGTGAACAGCACCAACTGTCAGCACATACCCATGCTGTGTAGCTCACCTTTACGGGTAGATCATCCACCCTGAGGTCATCCTGAACCTCTTCAGGACGTGGGCTCGCTGGTTACCTGATCGATCGACTTGCTCGTATCATCTGGCAATCAACAATCTTCTGGAGGAGCTCGGAGAGTTTGGCGGAAGCTGTACTCTCTTTTGTTCTTTTTACTCCAAGATCCTGTTGTTCCGGGTTGCTGGATCTCCAGGATCCAACGAAATGTTCCAGCAGATGTTGGCTTTGGTCAACTCTTCCCTGACCACAGACCATTTAACACGCTCTGGTGTTAAACACTGCCAGGCTGATTTCAGGAGCCCACAGACAAGGCCTAGTTAGTTGGTGGTTAATGACAACCCTATTTTTCCACGAAGGAATTTTCAGTTTTCATTTTGACAAACTCCACACACAGCTGGACACTATCCAACTGGAACTCAGGGTGAGAAGGGTGGACCCTGCAAGGGAACAGAGTCCAGCTCCAAGGACAAATTGATGAAAGTGAGTGTTATTGCTGGGCACCAGTGCCAGAACCAAACAGGATGCTGAGCTGGATTTGGATCCTGCTTGTTCCTGAATGATGATCTGGCTGTTCAGATGCAATGCCCGTCAGATTAGGATCAAGCATGAATGTGGCGCTCATGGGCAACGCTCACTTTTATCATGTCCGTCCCTGGTTATTGAAGAGTCCGTTCCCTGACAGGCTCCCTCCACCCTCCCCCCACTTCAGTCCCACTTGTTTCATAGCCAGCCGTGTGTGGAGAAGGCTCGAATGACGGTCAGCGCCCTTGGAAGCTGATCCTTTCCGAACTGCTCCCTCATCAGGTCCTCTTCATTCCTCAAGGGATGTGACATTTTCCAAACCACCCCTGCCCCCACCTGGGTGTCCCTTGGGAATTGTGGGGTCAATTGTTTTCTCATTCTGGGTTGCCTTTAGTTATCAACAAACCAAGTTTGGGGCATGCTGCAGTTTAACATAGCACAGGAGCCAGGGACGATGGGCAAATAACATGTTGGTGAGTCCTCCAGAGATAGGACATTAAATAAATGTCTTAAAATGGAGGCCATGGCTTCATTACATTATCCCCACACAAAGTGGGCTGACACATTTCCATCCACCGCCCCCCCACCTCTCTCCTCCCTCTCCACCACGCCCACCCGCTTTCGCCATCCATATCTTTCAGAACTGATGTTCTGCTCTCAGATTTTGCTGATATTTCCCATCCACCCCCTCTGCCAACCCACCATGCCCACCCTCTTGTCTTGGAGGGCGAGGCCTGATTAGGGCCAGAGTGATCTCCTGGACACATTCCGATAAGCATAAGACGATGAAGAAGAATTTCTCAGATTTTTTTAGTTTCACGGCGCTGGAGATCGCATGGTCTGGGATGGAGTTGGAGATGAGTCGACATGCTGTGATGAACAAGGCAGCGCAGTTGTGTTGGACAAGTGGGACAGAGAAGAATGGACATATCCATCGATAGTCAATTATTTTCCAATGAAACCTGAAAATAAATATGAAATGAATTTGGACAAATTTTCTGTGTGTTTTCTGATTTTTGCATGGGTCATAAATAGCAAGGAACACAGTCTTGGGATCTGAATGTTGCTGGCAAGGTCTGCATTTATTGTCTGTCCCTAATTGCCCTTGACATGAAGGTGATAAGCTGCCTGGGTCATTTCAAGGGCAGTTCAGAGTCAATGATGTTGCTGTGGATCAGAATTCACATGTAGGCCTTCAGGTCAGCTACTGACTGGGCAAACACTGAGTCCCAGACCAGGGAAAATGCCAAAGTTAATCCCTCGTCTGTATGTGCAAATTTAAAGGTTTAACAGGTCCCTGCAGCTTGCCCTGTATCCGGTACATAGTATAGCCTCATGTCCCATCCTGTGGTAAAATGCTCTTGGAAGAGAAAGGAAGGTGACCAACTCAGAATATGCACAGCTCCACCTAATCTCTGAGACAATGGTAAGGATAACATTGCTACTCCTGATAAAACCCAATCTAAACTGATCACAAACTCCCTTCCCTGGAACCAGCACTGTTCTCACATGGAGGAATTGATCAAGCTTCCTTTTTCACAATCTATGATGGACCTCCTTCCCCATCTATTACATGCCTTCAATGATGACTCCTAACAAGTGACAATTAGGGAAAGTATGGACAGAGACCATTGAGGCCATGTGCCCACTGTGTCTAACCAATTGGGATAAAAGCCCAAGGATTTCCTGAAAAAACTTATGAACAAAGACGTATTGGAGAATGAGGGATGAAATTTGAGTGAATTGACTCAGGGAAACAAAACTCGGCATCTTATCTCATACTTTTCCAAATAAAAAGCACGGGTAAAGTAAGAAGACAATCTGCTCATGGAGAGGAGGGGAAGAGTGAAACAAAGGAGAATATGCAGAAATTAACAAGTGAAACACAGTCCAGAGGCTGAAGAGGAATTAGAGTCATAGTCATTGAGTCATACAGCGCGGAAACAACATCGGACTCTTCGATCCAACTAATGCACACCGACCGTGTACGCAAACTAAACCAGTCCCACTTGCCTGCATTAGGCCCTTATCCCTGTAAACCTTTCCTATTCATGAACTTATTTGAATGTCTTTTAAACATGGTAACTTGTACCTGCATCCACCACTTTCTCTGCCAGTTCATTACACGCACAAACCAATCTCTGTGTAAGAAAGTTACCCCTCATTTCCTTTTTAAATCTTTCTTTTACCTTATAAATATATCCCCTACTTTTGAACTTGCCCATTGTAGAGAAAAAAGAGCTCTTGTCATTCACCTTTTCTCTGCCCCTCATGATTTTCTCTGCTTCGATAAGATCATCCCTCAACCTACTACTCTCCCTGAAAAATGTTCCAGCCTTCCCAGTCTATTTTTATATCTCAAAACCTCTATTCCTGGAAACATCCTGTTGAATCTTTTTTGCTCCTCTCGAGTTTAATACACTCCTTCCTATAACAGGGCAACCAAAACTGCAGACAGTCCTCCAAAAGCGGCCTCATCAACATCCTGTACAAACTCCACATGAGGTTCCAACTAATATACTAAAAGAGCTGAGCAATGAAGGCAAGCCTTCTTAACCACCCTGTCTAAGTGTGGCACAAATTTCAAAGAATTATGTAGTTGCACCCTTAAGTCTCTCTGTTTTACAACACTACCCAGGGCTCTGCCATTAATTGTATAAGTCCTGTCCTCTTACTATTATCAAAATGTAATACTTTACATTTATCCAAATTAAATTACATCTGCTAATCTTTAGCCTATTAATCCAAGTGATCAAGATCTCTTTGTATTCTCAGATACCCTTCTGCACTGTCCACTATACCATCAAGTTTGGTGTCATCTGCAAACTTACTAACCATGCCTTCCATATTCTCATCCAAATACTTTATATAAATGACAAACAAAAGTGGACCCAGCACCGATCCCTATGGAACGCCATCGGTTACAACCCTCTACCACCACCCTCTGTCTCATACCGTAAAGCCAATTTTATATTCAATTGGCAAGCTGACCCTGAATCCCATATGATCCAACTTTACTAATTACTCTACCATGCAGAATCTTGTCAAAGTCTTTAAAAAGTCCAAATAAACAATGTCTACCGCTGTGTCCTCAACTATAAAATTATATTGATAAAAGCACCTCTCAATAAATTTGATAGAAAAACTGAAGCCCATGGGATTAAAGAGGCAGTGACTCTATCAAAACAATGTTGACTAAGAGTCATGATGAACTTTGCAGGTCCATCGAATATGTGACTTCAGTCACACAGCAACATGATCAATTCCAGCAGTGACCTAGCAAGCCACTCAGTTGTCCAAGCCAACTAGAACTGGGGAACAAATGCTGCTGATACCCACAACCCAATAATTACATGGAATAACTCCACAGAGGCTGGTATCCTGTTACCAAGTCATCCTTTACTTAAACCTGGAAAGTCTATGATACTGATCCAGCTTCCTCAGAGCCAGCTCTCAGAGTGACCAGAATGTCTCACACTCCTGTTTATACCTGTCAGCTAGGGCTGCCTGATTGGACCAGATTAACAGCGCCAATCAGGGAACTCATATTCTATGGGGTCTACACGGCTGACCTCATTACAATCACTACATCCCTGCCCTTCTGAGTCCGAGGATATAGGCCATTTCCTTCTTTTCGTAGCTCCTCCTGGAACGTTTTAGCATTGGGACAGACTCCTCCAACTCTGCGTCTGATACGGGCAGCATGTAACATACTGTAGTTCATCTCTTGCGCTCAGCGCATCTCAGAAGAAATTTATTCTCCTCAGGCTGCAGAGGTGTCAAGGTGATGACATCTGCCTTATTCACCTCAGTTTCTGAGGTATCTTCCACGCTTGACAGAGAGGGAGAACCCATGGCTTCCAGAACAATTGGAAAGGCAGCTGAGGAGCCGGGCATGTTTGGTTCCTGCACCTTCTGCAAGTTTGCAGCTTTTATATGGACTTATCCGGGACTGTCACACCTACCCAAACTTTATATATTCCACATACTTATTCAGGACTGTCAAACCTACCCAAACTTTATATGGTCCACATGCTTATTCAGGACTGTCACACCTACC
>NC_063336.1:26192952-26205705 GCF_021869965.1 Rhincodon typus
ATATGGTCCACATGCTTATTCAGGACTGTCACACCTACCCAAACTTTGTATGGTCCACTTACTTATTCAGGACTGTCACACCTATCTAAACTTTATATGTCACTAAACCTGACCTCTTGTTGACCATGCCACTCCCATGGTTACTACGCCAAAGTTCGTGCCCTGAAGTGAACAGCTTGGAGTAGTTTTGTGTCTGACATTGACATTGCTGATGCCATCTCACCCACCTTTCCAGGTCCAGGAAGATCAGATTTAACCTGGTGCAGAGTCTTCTCCCCATTAGCAACCCTGCTGGAGCTATCCTTGTAGTTGCATGAGGACTGGTCCTATAACCAAATAGGAGCTACCTGACCAACACAGCTATGTCTGCATCTGATCCTGGCCACCAGACACAACTTCTCATCAACATCTTCATTTTGGAAACCTCTGGATTTCCTTGGTGAACCCTACTGAGCCAGTATCTGGTGGCCACCTTTGCTCACGACAATCTTGCTCCCCTTGTAGCATCCTCTACTGAGATCTGGTACCTCTGGGTCTTCTATGAGGTATGACTTGAGTAAAAGAACTGATAGGCCAATAGCCAGGAGAGTGCATACCCTGGAAAGCCCATGTACATTGGGTTTGCAACAGTTAAGTTGCTTAGCAACATCCAAATCAGAACCAATCAAAATAAATGTCTGATTTAAATGGTCACCCGGTTCTAATGGAGGTCAATATTGGCGCAGCTGTATCAGTGATTGGAGAACCAGTCTTTAACAAGATTCACTCGGGACTCCAACCTTTACGTTTGTGCAAGACCTCGGCCAGACTGCGAACAAACACTGGGGAACCGTTACAGATTAATCGTACGATATCATTTCTGGTCTCCTTTGAGAAGCAATTGGTGCAGTTACCACTGACTGTAGTAAAAGGTGCATGCCCAAGCTTGATGGGGCAGAATTGTTTGAGAAATTGATAGGCACAACAATTTTTGCTTACAAAATATCTGCCTGAGTGAAGTCCTATTAAATATCTAGAAGTTTTTCAGGAATGTCTAGGGACTATCAAAGGAGTTAAGGCCACCTCGCGTGTTGACCAGGAAGCAATTCCGTGATTCCATAAGAACAATTTGCCTTGTTGAATATGAGTTCCTTGATTGAGGCTGTTAACCAATTAGAGAACTCCGGCTGACAGAAATAAACAGGAGTGTCAGATGTTCTGTTCACCCCAGGGATTTACTCTGAGCTGGTTGGTCAGAATCCAGGCACTGTGCATGTGTAAATAAAGGGTTACTTGATGATGGGATACTGGCCTCCATGGAGTTATTTCAATGGCAATGAGAGAAATGCTCAGATACCAGTGCGGTCCTCAAGAAAATTCGCTCACAACTCATCTTTGAGTGGGGTAAGCATTTCTAGCATCATGCCTTTATTTGTGAAGCTTAACTTATTTGATGTTGCAGTCGAAGATTGGGCCCAGTATGTGGAAAGAATGCATTGCTTTTACCAGGCAAATGACATTGGGGCAGATAAAAAGCAATGAGCAATCCTTCTGACTGTTTGTGGACCCATAGCATTTTCAGATGTTAGGAACCTCACTTTCCCTGAGGTGCCAAATACTAAAACCTTTCAAGAGTTGATGGATTTAGTTAAAGAATATTAAGACTGCAGGACTCCTCTAATTCTGAGGTGCTATTGGTTTTATTCAGTAGTTTGAGAACCAGGGGAATCCGTATTGGGATTTTTGAGGAGGTTGAGATGATCTTGGATTAAGACTGAATGAGATACTGAGAGACTGTTTGGTATGTGGGATTAATGATGTAACCATGCAGAAATGCCTATTGGCTGAAACCCATCTGGACTTCAAACAGGCACTACAACTGGAAAATGTGGCAAGTGGAGCATGGGAGCTGCAGGGTATTCCAATGGGAGTGGACAATGTCACCTGCCTGACTGAGCTTGGGGAACACGACTTGAATGTAAGCAATCACATAGCCTGACATAGGTCTTATCCTGAACAAAGGGACATTAAGTTAGCCCAAAGCAAAACCCCAAAACAAAGCCAGCCTCGGCCAAATGCCTAAAAGATTCTTCAGGATCCAGACTGACAAGCCATTGTAGTTGCTGCCAATATGCGGACTCAAGGCAGCAAAGGAGTCAGAGAGTCATAAAGCTGTACAGCATGGAAACAGACACTTCTGTCCAACTCATCCATGCCAATCAGCTTTCCTAAATTAATCTAGTCCCATTTACCACCATATCCCTCTAAACCCTTCCTAGTCTTGTATCCATTCAGATGCCTTTTACATGCTGTCATTGTTCCAGCCTCCACCACCTCCTCTGGCAGCTCATTCCATCATACACCATACTCTGTGTGAAAAGTTGACGCTTAGGTCTCTTTTAAATCTTTCCCCTTTCACATTAAACCTATGGCCTCTAATTTTGCACTCCCCTACCCTGGGGAACAGACCTTGGCTATTTACCCTATCAATGCCCCTCATGATTCTATAACTTGCACTATAGCATGGCACTCCACGAAGCATGCTATTAATAAACACATTGAACTTGACCCCATATACATTCCATTATGAAGGAAAACCAGAAGTGAGGCAATCCATCTCAACGGACCCCAGAGTTTAAAAACCAAGCAGGAAAACACACCGACGCTTCATCGGAGGCTGCACTGATGATGTTAACCAGCATGGTAATGAAACGTCAGCGAAACAAGAAACCAGCTCGGCGAGCCAACCAACCTCAACAACATCAACACCCACAACCCGAGCTACAAATCTACTCCAAAACCTTAGAGATTCTATAACTCTCTATAACGTCATCCCTCAACTTCTGATGCTCCAGTGAAAATAGCCCCAGCCTATTCAGCCTGTCCCTACAGCTCAAACCCTCCAACCCCGTCAACATCCTTGTAAATCTTTCCTGAGCGCGTTCAAGTTTCGCAACAAGTTTCCAATAGCAAGAAGACCAGAATTGAATTCAGTATTCCAAAGTGGCCTCACCATTGTCCTGTACAGCCACAACATGACATCCCAAACTCCTATACTCAAGCAGTGAACAATAAAGGAAGCATACCAAATGCTTTCTTCACTATCCTGTTTATCTACAACTCACCAGTCACAAGGGTTTGGCAAAGTATTTTGGTTCCGAGATTATCAAAAGTGTTTTGTTAGGTTTGCAGGAGTGAATGTGGGAGCAGGTGATGAGTTGATGGGTGTTCAGGTTGTGGAACAGGGAAATTTAGTAAAGAATGACATGGTTGAACTGATTGCTGGAAAAGTTGTTGAGCAAATTCCACATGTTGAGACAATTTCTATTAACGAATGAGGTCTGGATTAATAGTTTCTGATGTACAACTGATATTTCTTCCAGGAAATCTTCGAGGATAATTAGGATGTTGTTAACCTAATCCTGTTCATCATCATCAGTCATATATATTTGGTAATTTCACATTAATATCTCCACCTATTACTAAAGGTTGTTAGTTAATCATTTCTGGAAATTCAACTGTTTAATGATTAGCTGATTGTAAACTGTGCATTATAGCAGGTATTGCCTTCATTCTATTACAGGGCGATTGAAGATGGGGTTTGTTGTGGAAATTATTCTTGGTTCAGTGATCAGAGTACAATCGTTGGAAATGCTGTTTCAAGCTAAACATATGGAAGATCAGATGGGAGATCTATGATTGATTCCATGGAGTGTGGGACATTGTGAAGATGGGCATTTATGGGTTGAATTTGATGCATCAGTAACAACCGGGTGTGAATATCAAATCGTGGGAGACTTTTTCTTAGATGGTACAATAGATCCTGTTGTGATGTAGTTGAAGTCAATCTGACCCAGATCAGAGTCGTTCTGTCCAATCAGTTTCAGCTTGTATACACTATAGGATTTTGTGTAAGGCATATACCTCAAGATGGGAAAGGTGGTGTCAAACTAGTAATTTGAGATATTCATTATAATGGTGAAGATAGATCAACGCATGGGTGATTACTATGTTTTTCATTCATCCTCAGGTTCATCTTGTGTCACATGTTGCAGTCTTAATAATAATATATGCTTTAATATTTTAATGATTTTTACAGTTCAGTTTGTTAAATGTAAAAGAAAGAGAACCCAAAAGTTAAACATGGAATTGATGTTACACAGGCGTGAATTTAATTAGCTTTGAGAGTGTAACGTCAGTCATACATTAATAATTAGTTTGACTGGATTCAAATACTGACCTGCGAGAGAGAACTTGGTCATGGTTTGTGATCACTTTCGCTTGGAGCTTCAGGATCAAGAGGAAGGCCTGTGGTCATGCGACCAGCAGCAGAAATAGCTTTGAGACTACTTAAGAGCTACAATCAAGCATGCTGGGAACTTTGGTCAAGCTAGTTAAATTCTGACCTAAGTTTAAAACTGCAGCCAGGACGTCAGGTCTTCTGAGGAAGGATGACTCTTCCCGAAATGTTAACTCTTGATTTATCTCCACAGATGTTGGCAGACCTGCTGAGCTTTTCCAGCCATTTCTGCTTTTGTTTTTGAGTAGGTTGGGTGTGTACTCATTGGAATTTAGAAGACTTAGAGAGTTGTCGAGGCTGGACCTTTAAGTATATTCAAAGCTGAGATAGACAGGTTTTTTCCCAGAGAAGCAAGATTGCATGGATTACCATTGATCCTTGAGGTGGAAAAGCACTTGGAAGGAAATTTCTCCAACCCAATCCTGCCATTATCCAGAGCTTTATATTCTCTTCACCTGCAAGTAGACAAGGCAGAGTTAGGAATGTGGGAATGGGTTTTCTAGCGATGAGGGAAAGACGACACTTGTGGAGGGTGACTATGAAACTTAGCTATGAGATGGCGTAAAGTTTGGGTGAGTGTAAGACAGGCTGTTAGACGAGGATAAACGTGACTTGGCTTGACAGAGAGAAATGGGAGGAGTTGCAAGCCCAACATGAGGACAGGAAAATAAAGATTTCATGCCATCCAGGGATGTTGAACAGAAATGATGACAAACACGCATTTTAAGCCAGAGAATCTTTCATACAATACATTACAGTTTTTGTTCTTTTAACTAGAAGTTACCTGGAAATTGTTTCTGGTGTACATATCGTTTTGGTGCTGGGAATCCTGAGAGGTCCCAGCAGTGGGAATACTACCAACAGTGGTCAGAACTCAACAGTGTGAGCAGGGCACCAGAGAATGTGGTACATTTGTAATGAGGTGAGAAATTGCATGAAATGACTTGCTGGCAAACATGGACGGAAATCTTCCACGACACCCTTTGAAATTGACATTTAATCTATTTTTGGTTAACTTGGTTATTTTTGGAATTAATGCGCTGCAGCTTCCCTCTGCTGTATGGGAAATTAGGAAACTGTTTGTAATTGAGGTGAGGTTTTGTACAAATGATATCATTCAGCATGCATATCAGTCCCTCACCACTCACAACTGTGATTCTCATGTTACTGTTTAAACTTCGGTCGCAAAACTGGACTTAGTTGACATCAATAATGCGATTTTTCTGATATTGCCATATTTTCTTAATTGACTCACCATTGCTCATATTGTTCAAAGGGCTGGGAAAATTCAGCCTGAAGCCTATCCATCCAAATAACATTGCTTCTTTCATTTAAGAATTTTCTGAACTGCATTTGAAGGAATCCACAATGAAGTCAGAGGTAAAAAGTATGTTTCATTCTCATCACACTAGAATCTTCCAAGCCAAGCATTTTGCTAATTCTCATGAGCCACACTCTATTGCAAAATTCCAATAGTGTATATATAAGAAAAGTCTGAGGCTGTATGTGATAATCTTACAACAATAGCCTGATATCTGAGAATGTTTATGACCGCTAGGCAGTTTGTTTCTTTTTTAATGATTACATAAATTTTAACTTGTACTTTGAAATGAAATATTTGGAAATGCACAGTAAACTTTGTCATGAAAGTGCTGAATTAGATCTGAAGGGTCTCTTTGGACTGAATACAAATAGAATACAGAAATCATTACCTAAAAGGGAAAGTACGCCAAGGGTGGGTTGTCCTTATCTCAAACATGCCAACATTTTTTGGGGTTGTTCCTCCTTCAATCCCAGCCAATGCAAGACCGTAAAGTCCTGTGCAATGAGGGCAAAACACAGATGCATTTTTACTCACTTTGTTTTCATAATTGTCACACATTCCTGCATCAAAATTTAAATGAAAACACATCAGGAAAGTGTATCATTCTTGTTGTTATATCATCTCCTTTAAAATGACATTTGCTCATACTGTATGCTGTGTTTACAGAGGTCACGCAGCGAAAAATGTTACAGCTTGAAAGCCTCAGGCAAAGTTTGAGAAATCAAAGAACTGAACATTCTGATTGCCATGGTGTATGTGAACTCTGAGCAAAACGAAAAGTATTATGGGACTTTGAATTGATTTTTTTTGAAAAAAATTTTTTGAAAATATGGATTATGTACAATAGGAATGTTTCTTTACTCAGAGAGTAGTAAGGGCGTGGAATGCCCTGCCTGCAAAAATAGTAGACTCGCCCACTTTAAGGGCATTTAAATGGTCATTGGATAAACATATGGATGATAATGGAATAGTTTAGGTTAGATGGGTTTCAGATTGGTTTCACAGGTCGGCGCAACATCAAGGGCTGAAGGGCCTGTTCTGCGCTGTAATGTTCTATGTTCTATGTCTCATTAAAAATGTCTGTGCGCTTATCAGAGAGAGGATAGCAGCCATTGTAAGATGAAATTGGGTGGATATTTGGCTGGAAAAATCAATGGTGGGCATCACCGTCAACCTGTGCATTCTGTTTCTGAACTTTGGATTTGGCCAGATGGACGACAGTGGTCTTTCAAATCCTGGACGTTCATGAGCTCAGAGGCCTGTGATCAATATAGGTGTAAGGCAGGGTGGCATGAATTCTCTAGGAATTGCTTTGTCTCTGCTGTTCTAAATTTACTAGGAACACGATAAAAATAAAACATGTTCCTTGTATAAACGGTGCTGGCCACACATCTCCAAGAAAGTCATTGTAAGGCATGGGACCAGCTCCAGAAAATTTGCAGCTAAGAATTACTTTGTACTAGTGTTGAGAGCAGTCAGGATCGGTGCACTTGCTTGCTTTCTGGTTCCATTTATTTTTCATTCATTGAGTTTTGCTACACATCTCAGCGCATACACAATCATTATATTTGACATCCCCACATTTATTTAGTTTTCTGAATAAAAAACTGGTTTTTTTTTGTTCATTGTTTGTTTTTAAATTGCATTTTCCATCATTTTTTGTTTTATTCAATCCTGGGATCAGGGCATCATTAGCTAGGCAGCATTTATTGCCCATTCCTAATTGCCCAGAGGACAGTTAAGAGTCAACCATGTTGCTGTGGGTCTGGAGTCACATGTAGGCCAGACCAGGTGAGGATGGCAGTTTCCTTCCCTAAAGGACAGATGGGTTTTTTTGACAATCGACAATGGATTCATGGTCATCATTAGATTCTTAATTCCAGATATTTTATTGAATTCAAATTCCACCATCTGCCATGGTGGGATTTGAACCTGAGTCCCCAGAGCGTTATCTGGGTCTCTGGATTAATAGTCCAGTGATAATACCACTAGACCATTGCCTTCCCCTCTGGGCTGGACTTTGCTAGCACAAAAGGGATGGATGGGGAGGTGTAGGAGCAGAAAGCTGGTAAATTGACAGTGAAAAGCAACAGAAGGAGAGCAAGGTGCAGATCTGGATGAACACAGCAGGCCAAGCAGCATCATAGGAGCAGAAAGGCTGACGTTTCGGGCCTAGACCCTTCATCAGAAATGGGGGAGGGGAAGGGGGTTCTGAAATAAATAGGGAAAGGGGGGGAGGTGGATAGAATATGGATAGAGGAGAAGATAGGTGGAGAGGAAACAGACAGGTCGAAGAGGCGGGTAAAATGGAGCCAGTAAAGGTGAGTGTAGGTGGGGAGTTAGGGAGGGGATAGGTCAGGCCAGGAAGGACGGACAGGTCAAGGGGGCGGGATGAGGTTAGTAGATAGGAGATAGAGGTGCGGCTTGAGGTGGGAGGAGGGGATAGGTGGGAGGAAGAACAGGTTAGGGAGGCGGGGACGAGCTGGACTGGTTTTGGGATGCGGTAGGGGGAGGGGAGACTTTGAAGCTTGTGAAATCCACATTGATACCATTGGGCTGCAGGGTTCCCAAGCGGAATATGAGTTGCTGTTCCTGCAACCTTCGGGTGGCATCGTTGTTTCACTGCAGGAGGCCCAGGATGGACATGTCGTCTGAGGAATGGGAGGGGGAGTTGAAATGGTTCACGACTGGGAGGTGCAGTTGTTTATTGCGAACTGAGCGTAGGTGTTCTGCAAAGCGGTCCCCGAGCCTCCGCTTGGTTTCCCCGATGTAGAGGAGGCCACAACGGGTACAGCGGATGCAGTATATCACATTGGCAGATGTGCAGGTGAACATCTGCTTGATGTGGAAAGTCTTCTTGGGGCCTGGGATGGGGGTGAGGGAGGAGGTGTGGGGGCAGGTGTAGCACTTCCTGCGGTTGCAGGGAAAAGTGCCGGGTGTGGTGGGGCTGGAGGGGAGTGTGGAGCGGACAAGGGAGTCATGGAGAGAGTGGTCCCTCCAGAAAGCAGATAAGGGTGGGGAGGGAAAATGTCTTTGGTGGTGGGGTCGGATTGCAGATAGCGGAAGTGTCGGAGGATGATGCGTTGGATCCGGAGGTTGGTGGGGTGGTACGTGAGGACGAGAGGGATTCTTTTTTAGTTCTTATTGCGGGGATGGGGTGTGAGGGATGAGTTGCAGGAAATGTGGGAGACACGGTTGAGGGCGTTCTCGACCACTGAGGGGGGGAAGTTGCGGTCCTTGAAAAACGAGAGAACTGAGATGTACTGGAGTGGAATGCCTCATCCTGGGAGCAGATGTGGTGGAGGCGAAGGAATTGGGAATAGGGGATGGCATTTTTGCAGGAAGGTGGGTGGGAGGAGGTGTATTCTACGTAGCTGTGGGAGTCGGTGGGCTTGAAATGGATATCGGTTTCTAGGTGGTTGCCCGAGATGGAGACAGAGAGGTCCAGGAAGGAGAGAGAGGTATTAGAGATGGTCCAGGTAAACTTAAGGTTGGGGTGGAAGGTGTTGGTGAAGTGGATGAACTGTTCGAGCTCCTCTTGGGAGCACGAAGTGGCGCCGATACAGTCATCACTGGAACGGAGGAAGAGGTGGGGTTTAGGGCCAGTGTAGATATGGAAGAGGGATTGCTCCACGTAACCTACAAAGAGGCAGGCATAGCTTGGGCCCATGCGGGTACCCATGGCCACCCCCTTTGTTTGTAGGAAGTGGGAGGAATTGAAAGAGAAGTTGTTGAGGGTGAGGACGAGTTCAGCTAAGCGGATGAGGGTGTCAGCGGAGGGGGACTGGTCGGGCCTGCGGGACAGGAAGAAGCGGACGGCCTTTAGGCCATCTGTATGGGGAATGCAGGTGTAGAGGGACTGGACATGGTAAAGATGAGGTGTTGGGGACCGGGGAATTGGAAGTTCTGGAGGAGGTGGAGGGTGTGGGTGGTGTCACGGACATAGGTAGGGAGTTCCTGGACCAAGGGGGAGAAAATGGAGTCCAGATAGTTGGAGATAAATTCGGTGGGGCAGGAGCAGGCGGAGACAATGGGTCGACCAGAGCATTGTGGTTTGTGGATTTTGGGAAGGAGATAGAAGCAGGCGGTGCGGAGTTGGGGAACGATGAGGTTGGAGGCCGTGGGTGGGAGGTCACCTGAGGTGATGAGGTTGTGGATGGTTTGGGAGATGATGGTTTGGTGCTCAGGGGTGGGGTCATGATCAAGGGGGTGGTAGGAGGAGGTGTCGGAGAGTTGGCGTCCGGCCTCGGCGATGTAGAGGTCAGTGCGCCATCCTACAACTGCGCTTCCCTTGTCCGCGGATTTTATGGTGAGGTTGGGATTGGAGCGGAGGGCTGCACGTTCTGCGGGGGAGAGGTTGGAGTGGGTGAGAGGGGTGGAGAGGTTGAGGCGATTGATGTCTCGACTTCCTGCTACCATGGTGTATTTGCCACCATGGGAACCTAAGCGACATGACTACCCACCAGCTGGATAATTATGCCAATTTGGTGCCCAATAAAGAGCCACTTCCTGACCTCACCATCATTTCCTTAGGGGAGGTGGTGGTATCGTGAAAATGTATACTGGAATGGTAATCTAGAACACCCAGGCTCCTTCTCTGGGGACATGGCATATAGTTAAATTTGAATGTGATTAAATTCTGGAATTAAAAGTGAGCCCAAAGGCTAACATGAAACCATTGCTGATAGTTGCAAAAAAATCTCATCTGGTTCATTTTCCTTTGAAGGAAGGAAATTTGCCATCTTTACCAGGTCATCATGTGTCTCCAAATCCACAATGATATGGTTGACCCTCATCTACCCTCTGGGCATTGAGGGATGGACAACAAATGCTGGCCTAGCCAGTGACACCCACACCTTATGAGTGGATAGAAAAAAATACTGCAGTGGTGTCGGAATAGAGAGGTAAACTGGAACAATCTATCAACTGAATCCTGGGGAAGGGGATCCCTCAATTATTGGCGCCCTACATTTTCTGCAAATAGAGGGAACAAAAGGTGAAGAGATCCACTCTCACGCCCCACCTCCACCCACGGTCACATCCTCAACCTGACTCTGCAATCGATTTGGTGGCACCTTCTCCCTTCTTTGTACCAACTTGGCAGCAGGCATTGCTAGCTGTACCCCTGCAGATTTTGCTGACTTCTCTCTCAGTGGCACACTGCATTCAGGCAACAGCCTCTGAATTGACAATCATCGGCAAACCACCACCCAGACCCTGCCACCTGCCTGGGGGAGGGTTGTGACTCCTGTTTTAGGTCCTGCAGTGACACTACTTAAGGGGTAGGGAAAGAAAAGCCATTGTTTCCCTTTTTATTTTCACTCTAATAGCAGAGAACAAAATGTACTTTTTCTAAGTGGGCTGCATATGTTGTCAGCCATTGTAAAACACAAGAAAAAAATAAGTAGGCTGGAATTGGAATAGCATTAATGAATCTGCTCGAAGGTCATTGATCTGAAAAGGTAACTCTACTTCTTTCTCTGCAGACACTGAATGGTGCCAGCATCTTCTATTTTTATTCCAGCTTTCCAGGTTCGCTTTGATGTAAGTATCATTATGCAGGAAGTAAATTAAGGCAAGATGAATGATTAGGAAGAGCCAGGGGAAATTGCAGATTTTCTGTTTTAAATGAATTTGGACGATGCTGCAAAATTTAGAAGCAAGAGGGTAATAAGAATCATGATCCATTTTTCAACACCAGAGTAAAATGTATTTAAATTATCACTTGTACTTCGGTATTTATTTTACAAGCTCTTCCTTTGCCCACACAATGACACCACTTTTGCGATTGTCAATAATTGTCTTCTGTTTGTTGTTTATCATTTGCAGTTCCTTCATTTCTCATTGCTGTTCTCAAATCCTTGGGTGTAGCAAAAATCAAAAAGACATTGAGAATCATTTTCTTTCATTTTACACAATCATATTTTCTTCTGACTAGAATCACAGCAGCTCACAGCAATGGGGTACAATGCTGATTATTCGCAGATGATTTATAAACTAATTCAAAGAAAACATTGCTTTTAATTCTACTATCAGCCTCTCTGCTCCTATGATGCTGCTTGGCCTGCTGTGTTCATCCAGCCCTGCACCTTGTTGTCTCGGATTCTCCAGCATCTGCAGTTCCTACTATCTCTGATTGCTTTTAATTTGTTGCACTGTAGCATTCACCAGGTCTTTAAAGTACACTGACAAAATCACTTGACAAATAGCAAAAGAAAATCTATATTCCATCTCTGCTCACTGGCCTTTTTGACACTGTGGATGGCTGAAGCTATGTCAGACAAGTTTCAATTGATTTCTCCCCTATTGTTATTTTGTTTTGTCCATGACTATAAAACCTAAGTCTACAAGTGCAGGCTGATATTCTGAAAAGCTCCAATTTTGGGAAACCCTTTCCCAACATTTAGTGAAAACTAAAGTGCCATTTGGAATGTTTAGGTACACATGATTGCTACAAATGCTTTGTGATATCACACAAACTCTGAGGGAAAAAAGAAGCAACAAAATGCCTTTTATATAGTACCTTTACAAAAGAAAAATGCCTGGAGGGGACTTATCAAATAAAATTTAACTCTAAAGGTACCCAAGGAGATACCAGGGCTGGTAAAGTAGGCTTTAAGAAGCATATTAAGGGAAAGAGAGATAGAAAGACAGAGACTTGGGGAAAGAATTTCACAGCTTAGCGCTCAGGCAGCTCAAGGCACAGACATCAGTGGTGAAGAGATAAAAGGCATGGATAAGCCAGAAGCCTGATGTGGAAGAACACAGAGATCTCGGAGAGTTGTAGGGCTGGAGGAGGGTGCAGATATGATGGTGTGAGTTTACAGAGAGCCCACAGAAATTGGAGTATATGCATGTACATCTCTGTTAGGGGCAGGATCACTATTTCTGTTCTTCTCTATGTAACCAGGCCTTTATGCAACTTCTTTTAGTCACATGCATGACCTGATTTCTAACCAATCATTTTATCTCATTTTAGTCATGTAGGCAAGCGAAACAAAATATTGAAAAACCTGTGATAGTAGGAACTGCAGATGCTGGAGAATCCGAGACAACAAGGTGCAGGGCTGGATGAACACAGCAGGCCAAGCAGCATCATGGGAGCAGAGAGGCTGACGTTTCGGGCCTCGACCCTTCATCAGAAAAGGGG
>NC_063336.1:26206105-26220609 GCF_021869965.1 Rhincodon typus
ATTTATTTCAAAACCCCCTTCCCCTCCCCCTTTTCTGATGAAGGGTCTAGGCCCGAAACGTCAGCCTCTCTGCTCCTATGATGCTGCTTGGCCTGCTGTGTTCATCCAGCCCTGCACCTTGTTGTCTCGGATTGAAAAACCTGTACTCGTTAAACATAACAATGTAAAACCAACAGTTAATCCACAATATTGAGTCAGAATTAGAACACAAAAGCCCATCGGAAAACATAGCTATGCTCCTGTGTGGCAGTGACATTGTTATCACCTTCTTCATGGGATGCTTGTCCTGTGGGGATTACTTTAAATCCACCAAGTAAATTTGGCACATTGTGAAAAGCACATTTCCTCTTAGTATGCACAGTCTATTTTTGTCAGAAGTTCTAGAAAAGTCAAATGGTTAACAGAGCAGAAACAGCAAAGTGTGGATAGCTTCATTTGGCACATTTTTCATCTGCCAAAAATGTTTGCAAGTCCTCCAGAAATAATTATTCATCTCAAATTAATGTCAGCCATTTAATCTGTGTGTTACTGAAACACTGGGTCACTTCTTAAACAAGAAAGATTTGCAGTGCTGTGAGGATCAGGCAGGGAAATGGGAAAGCGGCTCTGTAAGAAGGCAACATGGGCAGAATTGGCAGAATAGACTCCTTCTGTGTTGCATCATTTCTACACAACTACTGGCAGAATGAACAAAAATTATCAACCTGTAGATTCTAGGAGCATGCAGGTAAATGCAAAGTGAATGAGTATCAAGACAACAAGCAAGCATCTCTGAGAAGTAGCCTCTCCAGTGTTCAAATGAGACGCATGTCCCTGTGTGCAATGAGTTTGCACTACAACCTATCAATGCTAGTTACTGATGTGCCCCACAATGCAAGTCTGCCCTTCCAGGCTGCACTGACAATGAACAGGAGAAGTGCCAGGATAGCCACGCTGCATTGGCAGATGCTGGATGCCAATGTCCATACAGTAGGGATGCAGGCGGCTCGTGGCCATGGATCGTGTCCTCAGTTGAGATTTGAATGTAGACAATGTGGAGATCATTCAGACTAAATGTCAAGCTTTGAAACTGTTAGGTTTCCTTATTGGTTTTCCTCAATATCTGGGAAGTTTGTTAAGGGAAGAGAGTGAATATTAATGATGTGAGTTGTGACAGCGACAGAAAGCATTTAATTAGCGTTAATCCCGATCAATTGACAATGGATTGGGATGATTTCAACGTCCAGAATGCCAAACTTTTTGTCTTTACATTGCGCAGAGTCACGCAGACCCTATAAAGTCCTGTCCTGAAATTTTCATTGTAAATTCAGAGACTGCTGCCGTTGTCTCCAATTTAAATACCTTGCACGCTCTTCGAAATAAACAACCAAAGCTCTCCTTTATCTCTCATGATCAAACCACCCAGGCTTGCAAAATCAAAAGGAAAGTACTACAGAAGCTGGAGATCTGAAAAAGAAGCAGAAAGTGTTGAAGTAACTCAACAGGTCTAACAGCATTCATGGAGAGAGAAACAGAGTTGATGTTTTGAACTGTAGAAACACATTTGATTCAGTAATGTCCTTGAGGGAAGGAAAGCTTTTTCTAAAAAAAACATTCATTTATGGAATGTGGGCATTGTTGACTGGGCCAGCATTTATTGACCATTGTTAGTTGCCTTAAGAAGGTGGTGGTAAGCTGCTGTCTTGAATCCATCTTCTGGAGGGGAAAAACATCATTAGGGAGGGTATTCCGGGATTTTGACCCAGCAACAGTGAAGAGACATCAATATATTTCAAAGTCAGGATGGCAAGTGTCTTGGAAGGAACTTGCAGATGATAGTTTTTCCATATATCTGCCTTGTCCTTCTAGATGGAAGTGATCATGGATTTAGAAGGTGTTGTTTAACGAATCTTGGAGAATTTTTGCAGTACATCTTGTAGATGGTATAGACTGCTGCTATTTAGCCATGGGGGTTGAGGGAGTGGATGTTTGTGTATGTTATGCCAATCAAATGGGCTGCATTGTTCTTAATGATGTCAAGCTTATTGAGTGTTGTTGGAGCTGCACACATCCAGGTAAGTGGGGAGTATTCCATCACACTCCTGATTTGTGCCTTTTAGATGGTGGATAGGCTTTGGGGAATCAAGAGATGAGTTACTTGTCACAGTATTCCTAGCCTCTGACTTACTCTTGGATCCATTATATTTATGTAACTAGTCCAGAACAGTTTATGTTCAATGGTAAGCCCCCAGGATTCTGATAATGGGGATTCAGTGATGGTAACACCATTGACTGCCAAGGGATGATGGTTAGATTCTCTCATTTGGGAGGTGGTCATAGCCCGGCATTTGTGTGGAATGAATGTTACTTGTCATTTTTCAGTCCAAGCCTGGGTATTGTCCACATCTTGCTGTATTTAAACATGGCCTGCTTCAATATCTAAGGAGTTACAAACAGTGCTGAACATTGTGCAATCATGAGCGAACTTCCTCACTTCTGACCTTATGATGGGCAGCAAGATCATTAATGAAGCAGCTGAAGATTGTTGGGCCTAGGACACTACCCTGACAAACTCCTGCAGAGATGTCCTAGAGCTCACATGACTGATTCCCCGACGTATATGTCAAGTATGACTCCAAACAGCAGAGGATTTGCTCTGAGAGTGGAGGATTTACTCTGATACCCATTGAGTCCAGTTTTGCTCAGGCTCCTTGATGCCACACTTGGTCAAATGTGGCCTTGGTATCAAGAGCTGTCACTCTCACCTCACCTCTGGAATTCAGTTCTTTTGTCCATGTTTGAACCAAGGCTGTAATGAGGTCAGGAGCTGAGTGGCCCTGGTGGAACCCAAACTGGGTGTCACTGAGCAGGTTATTGCTGAGCAGGTGCTGCTTGATAGCACTGTTGATGACATCTTTCAATACTATATTGATGAATGAGAGTAAACTGATGCGTGCTAATTGGCTGTGTTGGATTTTTGGTGGACAAGGCATAAGTGAGCAAATCTCCTCATTATCAGGAAGATACCAGTGTTGTAGCTGTACTTGAACAATGTGGCTAGTGGTATGAAAAGTTCTGGAGCACAAGTCTTCGTTACTGTTGTCAGAGTTAATTGCCTATACAGTCTCCACTGCTACAATGTGGAGGGAATTGACTTGGCTGAAGACTAGTATCTGTCTGGAAGAGGCCAAGATAGATCATACTCTTGGAACATCTGGCTGAAGATTGTTACGAATGCTTCAGCCTTATCTTTTGCATTTGCCATCTTTACCCAGTCTGGTTAACATATGACTCCAGACCCACAGTCATGTCATTGAGTCTTGATTTTCCTCTGGGTGCTTATGGATGTGCAATTAATGTTGGTGCCACCAATGAGGCCCATATCCCATGAACAGATAAAAATATTCCACCACCCTGAATTGAATGTTGTTTCAAAACCTTTTCTGTAAAAGGAAATCAATATTAATCCCAGATTTCTCTGATCTATGCTAACAATGCTCAATATACTTTTGGTTTTGTGTATCTTCAGGGACACCCACCAATGAGAAAGATGGCCAAATCAAGGGTCAATTAACTCAGTAAGAGTTAATTGATAAATCTCTCAGCAAATCATGGGCCTCGAAGTCCTAGTGAAATCCTATCTGCCAGAAGGTAGATGTAGCAGCTTCCTAGTCGTAAAGTTTTTTACTGGAGACCCAGGCTTTAGTGAAACAAACGACAAAAATGTAGCTTGAATTTTTTCAGTGTCAACGTAGTGTGGAGCTGGAAGAGCAAGCAGGTCAGGCAGCATCAGAGGAGTAGGAGATTCGACATTTCAGGTTAAGGCCCTTCTTCAGAAACTTTTGAAGAACTTCTGAAGAAGGGTCCGGACCCGAAATGTTGACTTTCCTGCTCCTCTTATGTTGCCTGACCTGCTGTGTTTCTCCAGCTCCACACTGTGTTGACACCAACTTCAGCATCTGCTGTTCTTGCTAACTCCCTTGCTTTTTTCAGGTTTTGCGGAGTGGGAGTCATAGCATGAGGAGGTCAGAAGCAAAATCGGGGTGTGGCCTTTTCCGGACAGATCTCTGGCCTTCTAAACTTCCCTCGACTGGCCCCAGATTGGAGAATCTTTCCCAGTTTGCTCACTGAGTAGGCAGATAATTTGTCTGGTGGTGAGTTGAGGGCATTAAGTGTTTGTTAATTGATTATGTAAGGGCCTTAACTATTAGCAAGTGAAGCAGCTTCCCAAAAGACCAGCATAGGTAGTACTTATTTGATGAGATGGCAAGAAGTCTGGAATGGCCGAGTATCTCTCCAGGGCCAACTCAACCAATTCTTTAACCTTCTCACCACCTTGCCCAGCGCCTTCAACGAGAGGACTATTACACCCTGGATATGTTTCTGTTACATCTTTGAATAAAAAACCCATTATCTTTCCAACAGTGGTGCTTAATTACACAATCTATATATAAAAACAATGAGACAGAGTTAAGACAAATATCATTTGTTTTGTTTATTCCATGGCCTCTTGTTTTCAAAAATCGTTTACTGCTAGAGACCAGGGCCTCTCGAAACTGCCAAGCACTGTGTGGGGAGGAGGGAGTTTGCGTGTCGAAACTGCTGAGGGCCTGGAGTCTGTCCAACCAAAACTGCCGCACCTCAGCTGCAGAAAGTAGAAAATGTGAATTTGATACAAAAGGTGAAATTTATGAAATAGTAATATTTTGCCAGTCTGCCAAAAGGGCATGGACAAGCCAGGATCCCGAACACAAATTAACCTGCTGTCTCTGCCGCCTAATGTTCACTGGTCTTATTCTCTGTCTGTTTTTTTTTTGTATATAAAGGAATCACATTAGCTGTGCACCTGTACCCCGGCACTATACAATTTTCTCATCAGTTTCTACATCTGGACCAGAAATTTTAACCTCTTGATTGTTTTATTAATTAGCTTCCTCTTTTTTTCATCTAAATGTCTTTTTCTTTCTTTTTTGATCTTTTCATTGAGTGCAATGTCTATTTTACTGTAAATTATCAAGACAAAGTAATGATTTAATGTTTCTGCCATTTTGCATGCATGAGCTGTGACATGGGTATCCTTTATTGACATTAACGCACTCAGTACTTTTATTTTCTGATTTGCATTGCTGTCATATACCATTCTTCTCACACGTCATGACCATTTTTTTGTGCTTTCTCTTACTTCTATTCTTTCATGGGATTGGAGCATCACTGGTATTTATTGCTACTCCTTAAATGTCCTTGAACTACATGGCTTGCTAGGCCATTTCAGAGAGGAGTTAAATGTCAACCATCTTGTTGTGAACTTGAAATCACATGTTGGCCTTGTGCTCTGCAGGTCAAGATGGTAACCTGAAAGGGGGTTAGTGAACCACATATGCTTTTGTTACAGTTAATGACAGTTTCATGGGATGGAATCTTATAGGGGTCTGAGTGATGTGGGCTATAATGACATGTGTGGCAAAATCAGATTAGAAGTCCAGCAAGACCCTTCTTGACATTGGGAGCATCTCGTTCCATCGTTCCTGCTTTGAACAAGCAGCAAGCTAAGATTCTTGCTAAGCAGTGGCAAGTGGCCAATTGAGGGCAATTATTGCTTGTTAAAAACTTTGTGGCCCAACCTGCCTCATTATTATTCAGATTTCTATCTTATTAATTTAGGCTTCACGGAGGGAACCATTTCATGAAACTCAATGACATTGATACTTAATCCCTAACAAAAAAATGTAAGATTCAGCTGAATATTTCTGTTTTCACAGTGGGGCAAAACTAAGGGTCATAAACATAAGATATCATTGATGAATCCAATTAGAAATTCAAAAGAAATCTCTTCACCCCCAAAATGGTAAGCATACAGACAAATAATAGTGGAAGAGACTTTTTAAAAATTTGTTCATAAAACAAGTGCATCACCACGTCAACCAGCTTTTATTGTCCGCGGTGGCAGTGAACAACTTTCCTGAGGTGCTGTAGTTCATTGGGGTAGGTACACCTATATTGTTGTTAGGAAGGGAGTTCCAGGAGTTTGACTCCCCCTGACGGTGAAGGAATGACAATATATTTCCAATCAGCATGGTGAGTGATTTGGAACAGGCTGCATGGTTTGGTGCATGGGAAATCATGTCTCACAAACTTGATTGAGTTTTTTGAGGATTTAGCCAAAAAGATTGATGAGGGCAGAGCGGTAAACACTGTCTACATGGACTTTAGTAAAGCCTCTGACAAGGTTCCGCATTGTACGCTTTTTAGAAAAGTCGGATCACGTGAGATTCAGGGAGAGCTTGCCAATTGGATCTAAAATTGGCTTGACAGTAGGAGACAGATGGTGGTAGTGGAGAGTTGTTTTTCAGACTGGAGGCCTGTGACTATCGGTGTTCTGCAGATATCAGTACTAGGTCCACTTTTGTTTGTTATTTATATAAAAAGATTTGGATGAGAATTTAGGAAAGATGGTTAGTAAATTTGTGGATGACACCAAAATTGGTGGTATAGTTGACAGTGAAGAAGGTTATTTAAGATTACAAAGGGATCTTAATCATTTGGGCCAATGGGATGAGGAATGGGAGATGGAGTTTAATTTGGATAAATGTGAGGAATTGCATTTTTGTCAAACAAACAAGGGCAGGATTTATACAATTAATGGTCGGGCCCTGGGTAGTGTTGTCAAACATAGAGACTGTTTTTTGAAAGTTGCATCACAGGTAGACATGGTGGTTAAGAAGGTGATTAGCATGCTTGCCTTCCTTGCTCAGACTATTGAGTATAGGAGTTGGGATGTCATGTGGGAGTTGTACAGAATGTTGGTGAGGCCCCTTTTGGAGTACTGTGTACAGAACTGGTCATCCTACTTTAGGAAAGATATTATTAAATTGGAGAGGGTTCAGAAAAGATTTACTAGGGTGTTGCTGAGACTGGAGGGTTTGATTTATAAGGAGATGCTGGATAGGCTGGGACTTTTTACACTGCAGCGTAGGAGGTTGAGAGGTAACCTTTTAGACGTTTATAAAATCATGGGGGACATAGATAAGGTGAATACGAAAGGTCTTATCCCTCGGGTAGGTGAGTTCAAAACTAGGAGGCATATTTTTAAGGTGAGAGGAGAAAGATTTAAAAGGGACCTGAGAGGCAACTTTTTCACACAGTGGGTGGTTCATGTGTGGAATGAACTACCAGAGGAAGTGGTAGATGCTGGTACAGTTACAAAATTTAGAAAACATATGGACAAGTACACGAATAAGAAAGGTTTACAGGGATATGGGCCAAATGCTATTAAGTGGGACTAGTTTAGTTTGGCAAACTTGGTCAGCATGGACGAGTTGGACCAAAGGGTCTGTTTCCATGCTTTGTGACCTATAACGCTATGACTCTGAGTGACTTGAAAGGGAACCTGCAGGGGAGGTACTTGCTACATTTGCGTATGGACTACTTCAGTGTCTGAGGAGTCTTGAATGTTGTTGAACATTGTGCCATCAACATCAAACATCTCCACTTCTCATTCAATGATGAAAGAAAGCTCATTATGAAGTAGTTGAAGAAGGATGGCCCTGAACATCACCTTGAGGAAGGCCTGAGCCACAGAACTGAGCTAATTAACTTCCACCATGATCATTTTCATTGTGCTTGGTAGAAAGTTTTCTCTCCCATCATCCCAGTTCTGATTGTTCATGATTTGCTAGGGGTCCTTGACATCATATTTGGTCAATGATGCCTTAATATCAAGGATTGTCACATTCGCTTTAACTCACCTCTGGTCTTCATTTTGTTTCTCAATGTTTCAAGGCTGCAATTATGTCAAGAACTGATGGAACTCAAATTGACCATCTTCTTGATGACACAGTCAAAACCGCTTCCAAAACTTTGCTGATGATCGAGAGTGGACCAATGGCCTAGTGATTTGCTGGGCTGGATTTGTCCAGCTTTATGTTGTCAGAACATGTCTGGACAATCTCTCCCATTGCTGAGTAGATGTCAGTGTTGTAGCTTTACTGGGACAGCGTGCCATGTCATCAGGGCACATTGCATTTGCAATATTTGGCAGCTACAACCATTTGTTTGATTTGACATGGAGTGAATCGAAATGGCAGAAGATTGGCATCTGTGATTCTGGAAGGCCTAAGAAGGAGTCCTGACTAGCATCGATATTTAGATAGGTAGGATAAATGAACAGATGAGGAAGAAGGAAAATAAGGGTTTATTGAAGAAATTAGATGATGGGTGGGTGAATACTATTAAAGAATTCATTGGGCCAAATTGTCTGTTTTAAATGATAAAAGCTACCCATAAACTATGTAACAGTTACTTTTGTTGGCAAGTACACATGTCACAATCTAGTAGGGATAGGACTGGGATTGCCTGTGGCACTCTAAATTCATACTCACATTAACTCTCGTATGGCTGACAAATTGGAGGATTATCAGTAGATTCACTCATCAGTGTGAGTTATCAGCATCAAGAAAACTGATGAAAAAAGTAAAAGAGGATTTATGTATTTTTGTTTATTTAACCATACACCACTCAAAAGTTCATTTGATATTTTTATGATTAACTGCTGACGAATTTACTGATTTACTATTATCCCTGTGCAGCCATTGCTTTCTAAATGATACTAACAGCAGCCCTACATTGTATTATTTCTGAACATCCAGTAACCTGAAAGCACTGAGTTGTGTAGCAAATAATATTTCATTGATTCTTTTAAAATTTGAAACAAAATCTAACTCACGAATATAAAAGAAAATCTATTGAAATCTTTTGATTTTCTTTTTAGCATCGATTTTTGTCTCATGCTAAGGGAGCTAGATCAGACAGTTTTAGTTATCAGGCAGACAATATTCTTCCCAAAAGCAGTTTAGGATGGACAATAAACGCAGGGAGGCCCACATCCTGTGAAGAAAAAAACTCAACTATTCCTTGTTCTGGAGGCCTTCTGTCTTTTTATGTAGTGTCTTCTGAAAAAAGCTTATTTTGAAATTCCTATTTAATTTATCAATGGTTTGTCAAAACTCAGTGAAAGTTCACTTCTTGCCTCAGATTAAAATCCCTTTTAGTGCTGGCATGACTTTCTTTCTGGAAAATTTCTGCATGAACTGGATACTATTTTGTTTTGTTAAGTCTTCCTGAGACCATGGGACAAGCTGATAACTCAGTTTATTTACTCCTTCGGATCTTGGGTAGATTTATAGTTCGGGTTGTGGATGCTACGGTTGGTTCGCTCGCCGAGCTGGTTCGTTAGTTCACAGACATTTCATATTTTTGAGAGTCTTGTGGAATGTCTTCCTCTTTAACACTACCAAAGCCTCTTTCTTCTGGAGATTTTCTCTCTATAACATCTAGCCAGTTAGGATTTATTTCCAGCCCAGACTGCTTGGAGACTGTTAACAGCATCACCCTTGCTGTTATGGACTTCCTCTCGCTGGATGAATTGTTCTGACTTTCTGTGTTACTGGACTCCTCTTGCTTGGCAATAGTTCTTTATATGCTCACTTCTCCATTTTTTCTAATGCACTGAACCATTCACCTTAAGTCCTCATCACTTCATTTAAATGCATGCCAGTGAAAGAGAAGCTCCAGAAAATCCATTACCACTCAAAGCAGTGGGAATAGGTAGAGCACCACACACACAGTTCAATGAGTCCTTGCAGTAGCCACCACCACTTTTCCAGTCCACTCCATGGTTATATAAATCCTCCAATATTCAGTACTACAACAAACTGAAACAAATAATATAAATAACCAACAACTAAGTTACATTTCTATTGATGCTTTTAAGTACCTTTGAAATGGTGATACAGAAGAGTCAGCAATTGCTTCTGAATGAGCATGTGTCTAAAAAAGGAAGCAACACTGAAAATGACAGCTGGTATCTTCTATCTGTACCAGACCATCCTGTAACCTTAACAATCTATGCTGGAAATGCTGAAATTACTTGAACTTTAGGACCTTAACTTAGAAACCAACATAGATTCAGATAAGCAAAGAGACTGTTCAAGAGACTATGTCCATCCATTCTCTTATCAAATGTTCCTGTGTCTATCTTCTTGCTGAGATCTAATGAAATGCACAAATAATTTAGATGCTGCAGCAGGCAATTTTCATGCAGAAGTAATTATAGTAGTAAAATTAAATTTGATGCCACATGGAATTAAGAATTTCATTATTCATTCGGAAGCAAATGTTAATTAAGAGATTTAAACAATAAATTTCTTTTGTATAACTACTCATGATAAACACAGACAGACTACATTTGGTCTATCCAGTCTGCCTTGGTTCTTTTTAAAGGATAATCTAACTAGTTATATTCCTTCATTAATTCTCATTTTCTTCTCTTCAACTGTTATCCAGCTTCTTCTTGGAGGCTACTGTTGATGTCAAAAAGTCTAGAAAAGGCAATTAAGCAGTATAATTTGTATTTTGATCAGTTTGCATTTAATGTGGATGTTCTATCATTGTTCATATTATGTAGGCCAAGAACCTTTCTAGAGAATAAATAAATCTGTTCACCACATGTCAAGCAACGTTATACAACTTCTCTTTAAGTAAAAAGAATTTGCTCAGGTCACTGCTAGTTCTTTTGGCAATCATCTTAATTCCGTGGTCTTGGTATCAGACTTTTAGTCGTCTGAAAGTTATTGTGATTATTTATTCCGTCTAAAATTTTCATGTTTTTAAGCACCTCAGTGAGATCCCCTTGCACCTTCTCTGTTCCTAAAGAACTCTAGCTTCACTCGTCTTTTCATGTAATATAATCTTTCATCCCTGGAACCATTTAAGTAAAATGCTTTTATGCCTTCCCTATAATCTTTAGATCTTTTGCATTCTGAATTGGCTGAAATATTTAGCTGAGGCCAAATTAATATTTTCAGTAGGTTTTATGCAACTTTGTTGCGTGTGAATTCATTTGCCTGATTTTTCCATGTCCTTTTGAGTTTGAGTAGGGCCAGGGCAGCTGGGCAAATCGGCAGAGTCATAGCAGCCAACTTAATGCCATCCAGCCTCTCGCTGACTTTGCCTTGGTGCTGTTAGGCAGGGAGTTATTAGATTTTTACCTAGCAACTGTGAAGCAAAGACAACACATTTCCAAGTCAGGGTGGTGTGTAACTCGCAGGTCTGGTGTTCCCACCCTACTAGATGGTAGAGTCCATGGGTTTAGGTGGTGCTATAGAAGGATCATTGAAAGAGTTGCTGTAGTGCATCTTGTAAAGTGTACGCACCATTGCTGCTGTGTATTGTCGGGACAGACTGGATTTTTAAGATTGTCAATTAATTGTCAACATATCAGGCTACTTTGAACAAAAACAGAGTGTGAGTCAGCAGGACTGTCAGTGTAGAGAGAAGCAGAGTTAACATTATGAATCTGGTGTGGGTGTTCTTTAGAATTTTGACCCGGATGATTTCAAGCTTCTTGAGTCTTGTGGGAGCTGCTCTTATCCATACATATGGACAGTAATCCATCACACTCCTGATTGTGCTTGGTTTGTGGTGGCCAGGTTCCTCACCACAGGTCTGGATATAATTTTGATACTTTGCTCCCTGGTCTTAACCTCCCCAGCCTAGTTTAGAACCTATTATGTTGAAGATCTTCTCAATCACTGGTGTTAAACAGACTGGCTTGTACGACCCTGCATGTTTGGAGAATTGAACAACTATGAGAAACACCTTCAACTTTCTTTCGGTATTCCCTCAGCAAACTTTCCCCTTTCATCACCACCATCTTTCCTAGCAGCTCCTGTTTATCTATTTTAATTTCATTTACATGTGCTGAGAAGGATTTGTTTTTGGTTGCTCTCCCGCTATATGCACAGCGATAAGTAACTTCTGGCTGACAGAGCTTGGCTGGTTGCATGGCTGCGTTTTAAAGGTGGCTCAGCTCTTGGGAGTCCCGGGAGATCCCTAGTAACAGTGGGTACTTCTGTCTGTGGTAAATAGGCACATAACTGGAGACCACTGGGCCGTACCGCATATATACTCAGACAAGTTCCAGAAAATAAAGAGAAAAACCTTACTTGACCACTGAGAGAGAAACCCTCTATGAAACTTGACAAAAAAGACACTCAGCTGCTTTGTGGTAAAATTGAGCCCTAAAAGTCATTTTTAGTTCTCTGTGGGTCTTGTTTCTACTTCTTCATCCTACTTCCTGGTCCAGGTTAGTTTGTACTGTCTTTCAGAGCACTTGTTAATCTGCCTGCAAGGATATTGGATCACAGTCCTATTCCACCATGAGCCATCTGTCTTGATCGTGGCTCTACCTTTACAGAAATTGTCCCCCATCCCAGGAATCTGAAACCTTCCCTCTTGCATTGTGCCTAGTGTAAGATGGTTAAATCCCCTAGGCCACAGGTACTTCACTTCAATTTTTATTTTCCCTCATGTGGCAGGTTATCATTCGAATCATGAAAACACTGAGTTAAGCAGGTGGATGTCAATGGAAGAAATGGACACATTGTGGGATCATCCCGTGTGGTGATTCAGGAAGAAGCCAAAGTTCCACTTATATTGCATCTTCCATCACCTGAGGATTCTCAAATTGCTTCACAATCAATGAAGCATTTTTGAAATGCTACCATTGTCATGAACACAGCAAGATTCCCCTCCCCACCACCAAAAAACGACTAATTTTAACAGGATATTCTGTTAATGAGTTTGGTATAAATGTTGACCAGAGTAAATTCCTTTGCTCCTTTTAAAGTCACGCCCATGAGAACCTTTACACCCAGCTGAGATGCCTCAGTTTCATGTCTCATCTGGAAAATGTTACCTTCTCAGTCTTGCACTGGGAGTTCTGGAACCTCCAGAGGTTAAAGACAATAGTCAAAATTGGGATTTAAGGTTGCTGAGCAGGGAATGTCTGCCTTCAAAAATCATTAAGGATAATTAAGGATGCGCAATCCAAAAAAATGAAATCTCAGCATCTTATTAATATCACATGAAATTCCTTATTAACAACAACTGAGTTCAAGCTGTAACAATATTCTGTACAGTAACAAATGAACCAATGAATCAGCAGGCTCCTTGAGGTCTTTCAGAAAATGAAAATGACGAATTCTGAGTAGCATCTTTGGCTTTTTCAAGTGCAGATGTTGTTCATTAATGCAAACCGTCTTAAAATGATAATCACATTTCAAACCTGGCATGCTTCAAATGAGTCGATTTTGTTCAAGTAGGCTGTCCTGGCAACAGTGCATTAGAAAAAAAACTACTTATTGTGAATCACTATAGAAATAGCTTTGACTCATGCCATCTTCTGAGCATCCAGGAAGGTGGTAGTTGTCAATACTTAAGGCAGATTTATTGTCTTTCAAAGCTCTGGCAACAGTAATGTCAGCAGTAGTCAAGCAGCAACTCATCTTCTTATACTTTTATAACTAAAGTGCAGTAGTTTAACCCTATGGGCTAAAATCTGAATTCTGCAGCATTACGGGAGGTGAAACCTCCCTGACTAGGGTGTACAGTGCTCCCAGTGCAGCCCTCTTGGAACGCCCTTCTGGGAAAGGCATCAGGCACTGGGTTGTTGGTAGAAGTGGTTCACAAAGGGGTGATGCATTTAGTCACGTGATGATGACTGTGCAGTGATGTTCAGTGACGGGTACCAGAAAGACAAGCAAGGTATCAAAAAAGCAGCATGGTGGCACTGTGGTTAGCACTGCTGCCTCGCAGCACCAGGGACCCGGGTTTGATTCCAGGCTCGGGCGACTGTCTGTGTGGAGTTTGCACATTCTTCCTGTGTCTGCGTGGGTTTCCTCCAGGTGCTCCGGTTTCCTCCCTCAGTCCAAAGATGTGCAGGTTAGGTGGATTGGCTATGCTAAATTGCACATAGGGTCTAGGGTGGGAAATGTAGGGATAGGGTAGGGGGTGGGTCTGGGTGGGATGCTCTTCAGAGGCTTGGTGAGCACTCGATGGGCCAAATGGCCTGTTTCCACACTATTGGACTTCCTCAAGTAGGTATCCAATGTTGGGGAATTTAGGGCCAAGGACAGGAAGCAGCAGGGAGGTTCAGCTATTGAGGATGAAGAGTGCTGTCCAATGAAAAAGGAAACCCTTCAACGAGACCCTTCCCACCTTTTCATTTGAGGCTTGAGCAGTGGAAAAGTCCCAGCAGTCTGCTGCCCTAATCCTTCTAGATGGTAGAAGGCAGGGATTTGGTATGTTCTGTCGAAAGTGTCTCAGTGAGTTACTGCAGTACACCTAGTATATGGTACAAACTGTGCGCTGGTCATGGAGGGATTTGATGTTGAATGCAGTGAATAGATTGCTAATCAAGCATGCTGCTTTATTTTGGATGGTGTCAAGCTTCTTGAGTATTATCGGAGTGGTATTCATCCATGCAAATCAAGACTAATTTACGATATTCCCAACCCTATGCTTCTCCAATGTTGTGCTGGTTTTGGGGAATCCATGAGGTTAGTCACTTTCCTTAGAGTTCCAAGTCTCAAACCACTCTTATAGACAAAGTATTTATATAGGTGTAGAGCTGGATGAACACAGCAGGCCAAGCAGCATCATAGGAGCAGGAAGGCTGACGTTTCGGG
>NC_063336.1:26320609-26344912 GCF_021869965.1 Rhincodon typus
CATCCCAGGCCCCAAGAAAACCTTCCACATCAAGCAGATGTTCACCTCCACATCTGCTAATGTGGTCTATTGTATCTGCTGTTCCCGATGTGGCCTCCTCTACATCGGGGAAACCAAGCGGAGGCTTGGAGACCGCTTTGTGGAACACCTACGCTTGGTTCGTGACAAACGACAACACCTCCCAGTCGCGAACCACTTCAACTTCCCCTCCCACTCCTTGGACAACATGTCCATCCTGAGCCTCCTCCAGTGCCACAACGATGCCACCCGAAAACTGGAGGAACAGGGCCTCATATTCTGCCTGTGAACCCTACAACCCAATGGTCTCAATGTGGACTTTACAAGCTTCAAAATCTCCCCACCCCCGACCTCATCACAAGACCAGGCCCCCTCTCATCCCCACCTCCTTGACCTGTCTGTCTTTTCTCCCACCTATCCGCTCCTCCCATCTCACTGACCAAACCCCACCCCCAATTCCTATTTATACTCACCTCACCTCTACTAGCCTCATCCCCGCCTCCTTGACCTTTCCGTCTTCCTCCCACCTACCCACCCCTCCCTTCTCACTGACCAACCCCCATCCCAACTCCCTACTACTCACCTTTACTGGCTCCATCCCCGCCTCATTGACCTGCCCGTCTTCTCTCCACCTATCTGCTCCACTATCCACCTTCCATCATCGCCTCCCCCTCTCTCTGTATTTATTTCAGATCCCCATTCCCCTTCCCCATTTCTGAAGAAGGGTCCAGACCTGAAACATCAGCTTTCCTGCTCCTCTGATGCTGCCTGGCCTGCTGTGTTCTTCCAGCTTTACACCTTATTATCTTAAAAGCTAACAATATTTCTCCCCTGTCTTATTTTTTAGTGCAGATAGTTATGGTCTTCAGCAGTTATCGGATGACTGGTAGACATGTTGCCATACAGCACTTTGCTACGTCAAATTCACCCCTACACTATATGCCAGCTACATACACAGGAAACGTACTGGATGTGCTTCAAGGAAACACCCATATCTCGAAGGTGAAGAGTAGCCCTCAGTCCATTCTAAGGAGGCACCCTTCAGTCAGGGTGTCATGGCAAACTAAGTCAAGGGCAGCGTCCACTAGCAGTCCATGGTTTGGACATAGTAAGCTGATCACCTAGCTGATAAGGATCAGGGGATCATGACTAGTACCATCCTCTTTCAAGTTTTCTCAAACCTCTGGCTTATCTTGCCAAAGCTACATCATTTTTAATTTAAATTCCCATTCTCTCCCGCTGTTTCCTTCCCTTCTCTCTCTCTTTCACCACTTACTCTCTCTTATTCTTCATCTTCTTTCTTCCCTTTGGAATTCCATTTTTTTTTTAGTTCTTCCTGGTTTTGGAATTCCCTTTCTTTTTCCATAATTTGGAATTGCATCTCGAATTTTCTCATTTCCATTTGCCTGAAGTCAAGATTCACTGATGCATCCGATGTAAGCCTGTAGCACCTGGCCTCTCAGTTTCAACCAAACCCAATTGTTTCATGATGAAATCCATAATGTCTCCCTTCTTAGTTTCTGCAGCAACTTCATTTCCAGTCTGCTGGCTACCTCTGCTGGTTTAGTCGTATCTTGTAACTGGACTAGGGAAACTTTTGACACTTTCAAGAACCCTTTAAAAATTTCCAGTGCCATTTTAAGTCAGAGTACAAACCTGGTGTCAGATTACCCATTCTAGTAGCAAAATCCAATTCAACACCTATGTTGTCTGTCTTGCAACATCTAGGACTTGAGCCCTCAATTATGTTACGACACAGAGACAGACTGCTGAACCAAAGCAGCCTTTCTCCCTCTGTATTCACAACACCGTTAAAATTAAAACTGCCAAAGATCCCCAGTAGTTCATCCAGTGCTTCCTAACCAGACTTTTGAATAATCAATCTCAGGCTTTGCGAATAATCGATTCTAGACACTAGTTTCGCATCTTAAATGAAAAACTTAATAATTTATTAAATGCACCATATCTTTAGCAAAGAAACAAGGTAGACTAAATAATATTATGCTTAAAACCCAAAACATTTGCTTTCAGCTCCCATTCACAAAAAAAATGGATAGATAAACTCAGTTAAGGGATATATAAAGGAAAATAACAAAATTAGCCAGATTACTTAAATGGTTTTCACAGGCATAGTTATAGACTCCTTGGTTTTTTTTCCGGAAACGTTGATCGGGGTCACCTCTCCAATTCATGCAGGTAGAAGTTGTTGTACTTCTAACTCAGCTTTCTACTTTCTGGGCTTCCAGAGTGATGTGAGAGGTTGGGTGGGGAGTTTTCAAATCTTCATGCTGTATCACCAGAAGTCAAACTCATCTCCCAGATAAAAGGTTAAAAGACTTCACCTCTGGCCATGTCCTGATAGCCTAATAATCTCTTCCCAAGGCCTCAGTTTCCATTCAACTTCCACTATCTGCTGGAATTTAGGGTCTCTTCCAAACTTGCTGGAACCAATTTCCTGGTACTGACCTCATTAATAGCCAACTTCTGCGATCTGTCACTCTTCTCAGTGTCCTTGTGTCTTTAGAAACCCATGGAACATGCCCTGAGATGTTGCTGACTGATGGAGGTCTGGATGATCAAGTGGCAAGCTACAGTAACCAGATCACTTCTCTGACTTTCATGTCAGGAATTGTCGCCATCCAGTTTCTATCAGGTGGGTGGGAAAACAGGAAACCGTATGTCAGTGAGGTGAGATGATGTCCTAATGAGCATGTTAATGCTTGAAAATAGGCCACTCACTGCTCACCAGTAATGCACTTGTCTTGTCATTCAACACACAGCTCTTAACAGCCAGAAATTCATCACTGTTGATCTGATGTGATTCACCCAATTTTGTTACCAGTGCTCATTCCATTCAGGATCTGGGAATATTCCACCCATTGCATTCTATCTTCCAACTCCTGTTGACCTACCCAAAAGATCCTTCTGCAGCCTCCTTCTATCCTCCTCATCAACTAATTTTAGACCATAAGGTCATAAGATATAGAAAGGGAATTAGGCCATTCAGCCTCCATTCCACCATACGATCTTGGCTGATATATTTCTCAAACCCATTCACCTGCCTTCTTCCAGTAAGCTTTGATTCCCTCAGCAATCAAGATCCTATCCTCCTCTGTCTTAAATACACTTAATGAATTAGCCTCCACAGCCCTCTTCTACAAAGAGTTTCTCAGATTAATCACCCTCTGACAGAAGAAATTTCTTTTTTTGCAGTTTTAAAGGGTCTTCCCCTCACTCTGAGGCTGTGCAATTTGGTCCTAGTCTCTCTTATTGTGGAAACATCTTTTCCAAATCCACTCTCTCCAGACCTCTCAGTATTCTGTAAGTTTCAATCAGATCCCCTCATTCTAAACTCCATTGAGTACAGGTCCAGAGTCCTCAACCACTCTTCATGTGTCAAGCCCTTCATCCCCAGGATCATTCTTGATCAACCTCCTTTGGACACACTCCAAAGTTAGCACACCCTTCTTTAGATATGGGTCCCAAACTTTTCTGGCTAATTTTGTATCATCAATAAATTTGGATATCTAACTCTGAATCTTTTGATCTACATCATCAATATAAATTGTAAATATCTGAGACCCAACTATCATTGTTTGAATGACCCATTATTTGGAACACACTCACCTAAAAAGGCCCCATATATTCCTACACTGTTTCCTCTCAAAAAAAACTAATCCTTTACTTAATATATTAATGCTATTTGTTTTATTCTTTGCATTGTAAAGCTATGGCGGGGAGGTTTTTGTTTGTGCTGTGTTAGGGGCTTTAATTATTAACTTGTCACTCTTTCTGGAGCCATGGTTTTCAAACCAGTATGTATAAGAGAGCAGAGATAGTAGGAACTGCAGATGCTGGAGAATTTGAGGTAACAAGGTGTAGAGCTGGATGAACACAGCAGGCCAAGCAGCATCAGAGGAGCAGGAAGGCTGACATTTCGGGCCTAGACCCTTCTTCAGAAATGGCTTGGAAATTTTGGAAATGGCTTAACAATTTGAGTTGCCTATTGCCTTATACTGCCCTATTTCAGATAGGGATCTGGCAAAACTAGAATGTTTCTCAATGAGGCAGGTAACATGTCATCCTCCATCTTGCATACTTAGATAACCATTTTCATATGAGTTCAGGCAAAATTGTATGGCAAAAAAAAATTAAGATCTTGGCCATTGAACATTGACACAACAAAAATATACTTTAACTACATTCTTTGCCAGTTAATTATCACTTTTGGAGTATATATGTTTGCTTTTTTAAAAAATTTATCTGTGTAGTAATTACGCATGTCAACATTATATTTCATCTGCCAATGTTTGGTTCACTCACATTGCTTATTTTTCTCAACCTGGAAAGTTTGATTCCAATCTCACACATTGTGTAGCCAATGCATTGCATATGAAAATTCCTATAAAAGAAGGTATTGGGACTCATTGGCTTTTTAAAATCTATGATATACTGCTTTTATGCTTTCATTACCTCTAAACTGAAGGATTGCCTTCATACATCAATGCAAAAGAAGGCTACATTCTTTAAAGTAATTTGCCAGTAGTCAGTATTAGTGTAAAACAGGAAGGAGTTATTTACTGGGTGAACAACATGCAGAACTGATCAGAATCTGTCTTAACAAACTGTGGAATATTTTGCACAATTATAGTGAATGGCGTAAATGTGTCCACTACCTTTGGGAGGGATGTTAAATTTGATACCACTTGCTCAATATACAGAAGTAATTATTGGATTATTCTCAATTTACAATGATTGCTGAAAATGTCAGCAAAATATCTTTGAAGGGAAGCTATTAGACCCAACAGCTGAATTCTTTATATTTTTGTATTTTGTTTTGATTCTGCCAATGATCAGTCACACACAAAGAACATGTTCTTTCACATCGCAAGTAACCTCCGTCAACTAAGGACAAGCTGATATGGCTCTGCAATTCTAGAAGTTCCCTGCTACAAACTGTTGAGTAAAAGACTTGGAAGTAATTAATACAAATTGCTACATTTCTGTATTTGTGGAAATAAAACAATATTCTTGGAGACTGTCCAGAACCAAAAATATGAAACAATTTGGTTCCACTCCAAACCTGATAACACAGCTTATCAGTGAGACTCTTGCACTGAAGAAGACGACTCAATGGAAGGGAAAACCACACACTCATCTGTACTGAGAAATTGCTTGTTGTCTGAAAATTAAAGATCCGAGATAATGTAATATCTAGCCTCCCGTGAATGGAAATACTCTGTGATTAGTTATGACTGCAAATGTGGATTAACTGTAGTCAGCACATCATTTATAAGCAATTGGTGTGTCAGAATAATAAATTATGAAGTCTACACTGTCTGAACAGATGGCAAGTGAGAACAAGAATGTGAACGGGTCTAGTGGGGAAATGTTTTTTTGTACAGCTGTTCAGTAAATCTCAGGGGACAGTTATCATAGACTGACATTACCGCTGAAGCCATCTTGAAGATTTCAGGTTTGGGCATTTGAGTTAAAGGTAGAATGTGAATAACGATTTTTGTTATCAAAAAACAATTACAAGACATGGTCAACCATTTAAAATTAAACTTAAAATGATTGATTTGAGAACTGTTGTGTTATTTATAAAAGCTAAATTAATTAAGTAATCAATCCTGACTGTTTTCCTGACTCCTGATTACTATAAGTACTATTCCCATTATTGCAGCCCTTTTGAATTCTCAGAAATTTTTATACTTTCTTAACCCTTTCTAAGAGTTATTCAATCAAGATGACTGGTACAGTTGCAACATTTAAAAGACATTTGGACAGGTACATGAATAGGAAAGATTTAGACAGATACGGGCCAAACACAGGCAAGTTGGACTTGTTTAGTTTGGGAAACTTGGTCAGCATGGACGAGTTGGACTGAAGAGTCTGTTTCTACACTGTATCACTCTATGACTCTATTCTGGGGTAGACGGCTCCAATACAAGCTGGATGGGTTGCACCTGACCTGAATGGATTTAATATCCTTGCTGGGAGGTTGGCTTATGTTTCTGGGGAGATTTTAACCTAATTTGACTTAGAGGAGCAGATAGACAGACAAACCACAGAAAGGTGTGGGAAAAAACAGAGTTATAGTTCGAGGGGACTTCAACTTTGCCAATAATAACTGGGCTTGCCTTAGTGTGAAAAGGTCAGATGAGATAGAATTTTTAAACTTCATCCTGGAAAGCTATTTTTTCTTTATTCATTCACGGGATGAGGGTGTCGCTGGCTAGACAGCATTTATTGCCCATCCCTAATTGCCCAGAGGACAGTTAAAAGTCAACCACATTGCTGTGGGTCTGGAGTCACATGTAAGCCAGACCAGGTAAGGATGGCAGTTTCCTTCACTAAAGGACATTAGTGAACCAGATGGGTTTCTTCGATAATTGGCAATGGATAATGGATTCAGTGCCTGTGTGTAGTAGTCCTACTTGAGATTGGGAAGTGCTAGACCTAATCCAAGGGAACGAAGCTGGTCAAATGTTTGGTGATTCAATGGGTGAGCGTTTTGAGGGTAATGACCATAAGTCTGTAAGTTTCAAAGTCACCATGGAAAGGGATAAGGATAGTGCAGAAATTAAGTGATTACTTTGGGAGAAGGATGATTTCAATACAATTAGTTAGGATCTGGAAAATATAGACTGGGAGTAGCTACTTGCAGGTAAGATTACATTGGAAAGTGGAAGTATTTTAAAAGTAGTACAGTGAGAATTCAGGGCCAGCGTGTTCCCTGAAGTGTGAAGGGCAAGGCAGCAAGCCCAAGGAACCCTGGATGTCAAGGGATATCGAGAGTTTTGTAAAGTAAAGGAAGGAAGGGCATGTCAGGTACAGGATATTAAAAACTGGGGAGGCCCTTCAAAAGTACCGAGAGTGTAGGGAGTTGATTAAAAATGAAATTTGGAGGGCAAAGAGGGGCCATGAAATACGTTTGGTGGATGGGATCAAGAGTAAACCCCAAGCTTTTTCATAAGTATATCGTCAGGACTGCTCATGACTGGGTGGCACAAAATGGCTGACAGCTGCCCATGGCTACAGTAGTTCGAGCATATGGGAAAATACTTAATATAGCCTCTGCAAGTCGAACAACAGCAGTCTGTGTATTCAAGGTTGCTGAAATAAGTTAGAATGGGCAGCTGCGATTGCTTGCATAGGTAAGAACATTTCACACTAATTTATTGTTTCTCTTGAATTATTTTATCTATATGTTACAGTATTAAGCTCATAGGCTAAGTGTGCCACCTACATGGCCTATGAAATGTCTCTTTGTTCCACTATTGGCTTGTTACCAGTGATGGGTGGACCACCCACCTGTACAATTTCTGTATAACACCACCGTCACCATCCCTGGATATGTCCAGTCCAACGAGGAGGACAGACCCAGCAGAGATAGCGGCACAGTGGTATACAGTCAGCAGGGTGTTGCTATGGGAGTCCTCAACATTGACTCTGCATCCCATGGAATCTCATGACTTCAAGTTTAACATGGGCAAGGAAACCTCCTGCTGATTACCACATACCATCCTCCCTCAGCTGATGATTCAGCTGCACTGAGAATGGCAAGGGCACAAAATGTACTCTGGGTGGGGGACTGTAATGTCCACCATCAAGTGTGGCTAGGCAGCTGTACTGCTGATTGAGCTGGTCGGGTCCTAAAGGACATAGCTGCTAGATTGGGTCTGCAGCAGGTTCTGAAGGAACCAACAAGAGGGAAAAACATACTCGACCTCATCCTTACTAATCTTCCAGCTGCAGTTGCGTCTGTCTATGACAGTATCAGTAAGAGTGACCATTGCACAGTCCTTGTGGAGACAAAGTCCCACTCTCACATTGAGAACAACCTCCATCGTTTTGTGTGGCACTATCACCGTGCTAAATGGAACAGACTTCGCACAGATCTAGTGACTCAAGACTGGGCATCCATGAGGCACTGTGGACCATCAACAAGAGCAAAATTGTACTCCAGCATAACCTGTAACCTCATAGCCCAGCATATCCCCCACTCAACCATTACCATCAAGCCTAGTTCATTTGACAGTGCAGGAGGGCATGCCAGGAGCAGCACCAGGCATACCTGAAGATAAGGTGTTAACCTGGTGAAGCTCCCAAACAGGATTACTTGCACGCCAAACAGTATAAGCAGCAAGTGATAGACAGGGCTTAGTGGTCCCACAGCAAACGGATCAGATCTAAGCTCTGCAGTCCTGCCATATCCAGTCGTGAATTGTGGTGGACAATTAAACAACTCACTGGAGGAGGCAGTTCCACAAAAATCCCCATTTTTAATGATGGAAGAGCCCAGCACATCAGGGCAAAAGACAAGGCTGAAGCTTTCACAGCAATCTTCAGCCAAAAATGCCTAGTGGATGATCCATCTCGGCATCTCCAGTGGTCCCCAGCATTATGGATACCGACCTTCAGCCAATTTGATTCACTCCACGTGATATCAAGAAACAGTTGGAGACACTGGATACTGCAAAGTCTACAGGCCCTGACAACATTCTGGCAATAGTACTGAAGACCTGGGGACCAGAACTTGCCACTCTCCTAGCCAACCTGTTCCAGTACAGTTACAACACAGGTATCTACCCGACAATGTGGAAAATGGCCAAGGTAAGTCCTGTACATAAAAAGCAGGACAAATCCAAGCCAGCCAATTACCGTCCCATCAGTCTACTCTCGATCATCAGTAAAATGATGGAAGATGTCATTAACAGTGCTATCAAGCAGCACCTGCTCAGTGATACCCAGTTTGGGTTCCACCAGGGCCACTTAGCTCCTGACCTCATTACAGCTTTGGTTTAAACAAGGACAAGAGAGCTGAATTCCAGAGGTGAGGTGACAGTGACTGTTGTTGACATCAAGGCTGCATTTGACTGAGTGTGGCATCAAGGAGCCCTGGCAAAACTGGAATCAAAGGGTATCAGGGGTAACCTCTCCACTGGTTAGAGTCATACCTGACACATCGGAGGATAGTCGTGGTTGTGGGAGGTCAGCCATCTCAGCTTCAGGACATCTCTGCAGGAATTCCTCAGGGTAGTGTCCCAGGCCCAAACACCTTCAGCTGCTTCATCAATGACCTTCCCTCTATCATAAGGTGGGGATTTTTGCTAATGATTGCACAATGTTCAGCACCATTGGTGACTCCTCAGATACTGAAGGAGTCCATGTTCACATGCAACAAGGTCTAGACAATATCCAGGCTTGGACTGACAAGTGGCAAGTGACATTCACGCCACACTAATGCCAGGCTATGACCATCACCAATAAGAGACAATCTAACCACCACCCCTTGGCATTCAATGGTGTTACCATCACTGAATCCCCCACTTTAAATATCCTGGGGGTTATCATTGACCAGAAACTCAACTGGTCTCACCACATAAATGCAGTGGCTACAATAGCAGGTCAGAAGCTAGGAATATTGTGGTGAGTAACTCACCTCCTGACTCCTCTCCACCTATCCTCTCCTCTATCCCTCTTCTATCCGCCTCCCACTCTCTCCCTATTTATTTCAAAACCCCCTTCCCCTCCCCCTTTTCTGATGAAGGGTCTAGGCCCGAAACGTCAGCCTCTCTGCTCCTATGATGCTGCTTGGCCTGCTGTGTTCATCCAGCCCTGCACCTTGTTGTCCCAAAATACCTGTCAGTTGTAATTCCCATGAAAACATTAAAATGGAAACACTGAAGATTTTAAAGAAAGCACAATACCTAAGCCGTTCATAACATGGTGTCATAAATGATGGGCCTGCTAATCTACATTCAATTTTGATGGTTCAACAGCCTGGTATTGTAGGGTTGCGTAAAAAAAAAATCCCCAACATCTAAAATACTGGTTGAGACCCTGGGCTTTTCTAACATTTAAAATACTGGACGAAATCCTGGACTCTGGCTGCAAATACACAACCAAACCAGAATGACTTCTGTCTGGGGCTACTGTTCAGCTTGGAATTCCAAAGTACATCTCCACTTTAAGAGAACAATCAACCAAACCTAAAACCCTGAAATGAATTGTTTCAGAGATAGTAGGAACTGCCGATGCTGGAGAATCTGAGATAACAAGGTGTAGAGCTAGATGAACACAGCAGGCCAAGCAGCATCAGAGAAGCAGGAAAGCTGACGTTTCGGGCCTAGATCCTTCTTCAGAAATGGGGGAGGGGAAGGGGGTTTTTTCAAGCCCACCGACTCCCACAGCTACCTAGAATACACCTCCATCCTCCCACCTTCCTGCAAAAATGCCATCCCCTATTCCCAATTCCTTCGCCTCTGCCGCATCTGCTCCCAGGATGAGGCATTCCACTCCCGAACATCTCAGATGCCCTCGTTTTTCAAGGGCTGCAACTCCCCCCCGCCTCAGTGGTCGAGAATGCCCTCAACCGCGTCTCCTGCATTTCCCGCAACTCATCCCTCACACCCCCTCCCCGCAATAATAACCAAAACGGAATCCCCCTCGTCCTCACGTACCACCCCACCAACCTCCGGATCCAACACATCATCTTCTGACACTTCTGCCATATGCAATCCGACCCCACCACCAAAGACATCTTTCCCTCCCCACCCTTATCTCCTCTCCGGAGGGACCACTCTCTCCGTGACTCCCTTGTCCGCTCCACACTCCCCTCCAGCCCCACCACACCCGGCACTTTTCCCTGCAACCGCAGGAAGTGCTACACCTGCCCCTTCACCTCCCCCTCACCTCCATCCCAGGCCCCAAGAAGACTTTCCACATCAAGCGGATGTTCACCTGCACATCTGCTAATGTGGTAAACTGAATCCGCTGTTCCCGTTGTGGCCTCCTCTACATCGGGGAAACCAAGCAGAGGCTTGGGGACTGCTTTGTGGAACACCTACGCTCAGTTCGCACTAAACAACTGCACTTCCCAGTCGCGAACCATTTCAACACCCCCTCCCATTCCTCAGATGACATGTCCATTCTGGGCCTCCTGCAGTGCCACACTGATGCCACCCGAAGGTTGCAGGAACAGCACCTCATATTCCGCTTGGGAACCCTGCAGCCCAATGGTATCAATGTGGACTTCACAAACTTCAAAATCTCCCCTCCCTCTACTGCATCCCAAAACCAGCCCAGCTTGCCCCCGCCTCCCTAACCTGTCCTTCCTCCCACCTGTCCCCTCCTCCCACCTCAAGCCCCACCCCCATCTCCTACCTACTAACCTCATCCCGCTCCCTTGACCTGCCCGTCCTCCCTGGACTGACCTATCCCCTCCCTAACTCCCCACCTATGCTCACCTTTACTGGCTCCATCCTTGCTTCCTTGACCTGTCTGTCTCCTCTCCACCTGTCTTCTCCTCTTTCCATTTTCTATCTGCCTCTCCCTCTCTTCCTATTTATTTCAGAGCCCCCTTCCCCTCCCCCATTTCTGAAGAAGTGTCTAGACCCGAAACGTCAGCTTTCCTGCTCCTCTGATGCTGCTTGGCCTGCTGTGTTCATCCAGCTCTACAGCTTGTTACCCTAAAATGAAACTAACTTTTACACCTCGGGCTACAGAGTGCAGACACTTGTGGGACCTACACAGATACCTAACATTCAACCTCATTCAAAATGCATTCACAGAGATAACGAGCATCCAACTTCAATCAAAATCCATTCACACATGCTCTTAACTATTGGGAAGCCAATTAACTTCAGAAGGAAACACCAGGAACACAATGGACAGCATAGAGTTGAGTGGAGATAATGGGGCACACAGGCTGTATAACTGCTAGCCCTGATTTTATCAGGGAAAGAGCCTTTTCAACAACAAGCTTCTGCACAAACAGCTTCCCCACAGGTTTCCAACCCTAGTGAGCAGCCTCGCAAACAAGAACCACAGAAGTCGAACAGAGAAGCTAAACAACAATGGACATCTGAGAGAGGGGAAACCAACCAAGTGCCATCCAAACAAAAGCATCCAGACCTGGGCCAGTACCGAACCAAGAGAACTGACAGCAAGAACCTTAACAGCCAGCTGTACTTCAAAATCGCATTTTCCTCAGTGGTGAGCTTAAACTCTGAGACCCCAAAGTTTCCAACCTAGCTAGCAGTGAGGGGAAGGCGGGTGGTGATGGTGCATGGGACCCCAAGGGTAGGAAGCCTGATTAAAGTTTCTATGATTAAAACTGCTGCTTAGGTTCTAATAGAGTTTAATCTGTGTTTCATTTAATAGTGTGTTCAGTTACTATCCTCTGTATAATTGATAGCGCTGATCCCACTGTTTCGTGCTTTTATCTGTATTTCTTATATTGTACTTATCTTTTGTATTTAAATAAACGCAGAGATTCTTCTGCCCTGAAACACCTGTCTACTGCCTTCTGCATTTCACATTCCCTAAATAAGTCCAGTGTCAGGACTAGGGATCTGGGGGTGATTCAAACCACCTAAAAATCAGCACATTATTGACTGCAAACCATAACCCTACAGTATGGCCAGAACATTGATAGAGCATCTTTTCTCTATTTTGCTCAAAATACACTTTGCTCTTAAAAATTTTCTTTAAGTACATACAAAAATTCCTAAAACAGTTCAGTTTGGCTTTTACAGAGGAAAAACAAACAATATATTTGATATTCTTCAGAGCTTCCCTGCAGGTGCAAGACAAAGGCGTTTTCTACTCATGCAGGAATCTATTTCCATTCATTTTGAGACAACAAGAAGTTCTGACTACTGAATGGGCCGTCATTATACTTTGGCAAAAAGACCTTAGATGGTGGTCTTTCCCCACTAAGCCATGGCAGCAATTAACGCAAGCTTTAGTGTGTCCCTCAGCAGATAGTCCTAGACATTGGAATGTGCCAGTCTGCAATACTTAGTTAAGGTCAACTCTTTACCCTCAAAGACCAGCAAGTTTCGGGCAGACCAAAGAGCATCTTTCACCGAGTCGATGGTCCTCGAGGTGGAGTCAATTTTTGCTTGATTTTTTTTCCATTCATTCGGGCTGTAGAGCACAGAGTCCTGCATCGTAGACCTGATTGGGATGAACCTCGACAAAAAACATTGCATCTCTAAATGATCTTTTATACTTTTTTCATTTTTAAAATAAGCTTTGTTCATCAAAGAAATCTTTATATACATACATAATCACTATAGCAGTTCAATTCCGTACAGTCCTTACATATTGGGAACAAACTAAAATCCAAGGCATTTCTTATTTATACAAGTCTATATTTACATGCATTTGAGGCACTAGGAGGGCCTGATACTGAACAGTTAACTTTGGCAGGAAGACCTGAGACAGTGGTCTTTCTCCACTGCTCCTTGGCAGCGGCTGCCCTAAACTTTAGTGCATCCCTCAGCACATAGTCCTGGACCTCGAAATGTGCCAATCTGCAGCACTCAGTTCGCGCCAACTCCTTGTTGTGGAAGACCTACCAGGTTCGGGCAGACCAAAGAGCATCTTTCACAGAGTTGATGGTCCACCAGGTACAGTTGATGTTTGTTTCAGTGTGCATCTCGGGGAACAGCCCATAGCGCACAGCGTCCTTCATCATGGAGCTGCTCAGGATGAACCTTGACAAAAACCGTTGCATCTTTCTCCCAACTTCCTTTGCAAAGGCACATTCCAGACGGAGGTGTGTTACAATCTTGTCCCCCCACAGTCATTTCGAGGGCAGTGTGCAGTGGCACAGAGAGTCCAGGCATACATGAAGGATCTCACAGGTGGAGCCCTTCTCACGACCAACCAAGTAATATCTTGGTGCTTGTTGGAAAGTTCTGATGATGAGGCATTCTGCCAAATCACTTTGACAGTCTGTCCAGCGATACACTTGACAGAGTCCACCCTTTCCTTTTCCCATAGGGTCTCGAGGATGTTGTGTTCTGACCACTCCCTGATGAACTTCCAGTCTGGATGGTTTTGTTTGCAAATTTCTCCATGAAGGACAAATGATATGGAACAGTCCAACTAAATGGAGCATTCTGCAGCAAAAGGCCAGTTAATTCCTTTGAAACACTAGGAACAGTTGGAACCTCAGTATGTATTGACACTTGGTGTTTGCGTTCTGAGGGTCTATGCTCAGTTTGATGCAGCCATACACAAAGGTGGTATCAAGAACTGGGTATGACTGGGTATTTTCTCCTCCCCTCCCCCCCTCCACCCGCCCCTTATCTAGAGCTTTGAACATTGTGTTTCTGCGGATATGATCCATCTTAGACCTCCAGATGAAATCGAAGATGGTTTGGGTAACAGCAACAGCGCAGGTTCAGGGAATGGGCCAGAACTGTGCCACGTACAACAACAGAGAGTACCTCACACCTAATGACTAGGCTTTTGCCTGCAATGGAGAGGGAAAGGTGCTCCGAAAAGCCCAGTTTCTGCCTCATCTTGGCAATGCACCCTTCCCACATTTTTGCACAAGCCCCAGCCCTCCCAAACCATATTCCCAGCACATTCAGGTAATCCGTCATGACGGTGAAGGGGAAAATGGATCAGTTGACCAAAGAATATGGACTTGCTTTTGCCTTGATTTACCTTGGCTCCCAAGGCCAGTTCGATCTGGCCAGTGGTGTTCCGCAGGGATCTGTTCTGGTGCCTCTGCTCTTTGTGATCTTTATAAATGACTTGAATGAGGAAGTGGAAGGGTGGGTTAGTAAGTTTGCCGATGACAAGAAGGTTGGTGGACTTGCAGATAGTGTGGAGGGCTGTTGCAGGTTGCAATGTGACGTTGACAGGATGTAGAGCTGGGCAAAGAAGTGGCAGATGGAATTCAACCCAGAAAAGTGTGAAGTGATTCATTTTGGAAGGTCGAATTTGAATGCAGAATACAGGGTTAATGGTAGGATTCTTGGTAGTGTGGAGGAACAGAGGGATCTTGGGGTCCACGTCCATAGATCCCTTAAAGTTGCTACCCAAGTTGATAAGGTTGTTAAGAAGGCGTATGGTGTGTTGGCTTTCATTGGCAGGGGAATTGAGTTTAAGAGCCGCGAGTTTATGCTGCAGCTCTATAAAGCTCTGGTTAGAACACACTTGGAATATTGTGTTCAGTTCTGGTCACTCATTATAGGAAGGATGTGGAAGCTTTAGAGAGGGTGCAGAGGAGATTTACCAGGATGCTGCCTGGACTGGAGGGCAGGTTTTATGAAGAAAGTTTGAGAGAGCTAGGGCTTTTTTCATTGGAGCGAAGAAGGATGAGAGGTGACTTGATAGAGGTGTACAAGATGATGAGAGGCATAGATAGAGTGGATAGCCAGAGACTTTTTCCCAGGGCGGAAGTGACTATTACGAGGGGGCATAATTTAAGGTGATTGGAGGAAGGTATAGGGGAGATCTCAAAGGTAGGTTCTTCACACAGAGAGTGGTGGGTGTGTGGAATGCGCTGCTGGCCGTGGCAGTGGAGTCAGATACTTTAGGGACATTTAAGTGACTCTAGGTAGGCACATGGAGGATAGTAAAATGTAGGGTAGGCAGGGTAGTTTGATCTTAGAGTAAGATAATAGGTTGGCACAATATCATGGGTAGAAGAGCCTGTACTGTGCTGCACTGTTTTATGTTCTATGTTCTATGGACTGGTTGCAGATCTCATGAGTCCATGCACTGACAGTGGATCTGAACAGAAAATGGCGACATCATCCATGTACAGGGAGACTTTGACCTGCAGGCCTTCACTGCCTGGAATAGTCCCCCCTCTCAGACTGACGTCCTACCTGATGGACTTGACAAAAGGCTCTACAAAGCACGCAAACAAGGCAGGAGAGAGTGGGCAGCCCTCTTGACTCCATGTCTGATTGGGAAGCTTTCTAATTCCCATCCATTGATTGAGACTGCAATACTGATGCTGGTGTAGAGCAATCAGATCCAATTGCAGAACCCTCCCCAAAGCCATTTTAAAGAGCATGTTCCACGTCAATGTGTGTGATATCCTGTTAAAGGCTTTCTTTTGGTCCAGGCTGATGAGGCAGGCATCCACCCATTGCAGAGTCCGTCCTGCACGGTACAGCACAGGTTTGGTTGCGGTGAATCACTGATCCCAGAGAAGATCTGACCCAGTTGGCAATGACCTTAGACAGGATTTTGTAACCTGCATTTAGCAGTGCAATTGGTCACCAAATTCTAATTTCCTCCCTGTCCCCCTTCTGCTTGTATGAGGATTCATAGATTCACACATCCTACTGCCAGAAGCATACTATCATAAACCTCCAGCAAGTTATGGCCAACCAAGTCCCATGGAGCTGAATACAACTCGGCTGGTCAGCTGTCGCTTCTGGGAGCTTTATTGTTTTCTAAGGACTCGAGGGCCTTGGTCAGCTTATCTGGAGATAATGGCTGGTCCAGCCTCTCCCATGTGCTGTTGTCTAAGACCTCCATGATAGAAGACAGGAATGATTGGGAGGCCGTGCTATCTGTTGGGCTTTGTGTTATACAGTCTTGTATAAAAGGATTGCTGATCTTCAGGATGTCAGGCTGGGATGATATTATCAACCCATCTTTCTTCAGCCTAATGAGCACAGAGCTCTCCTTTTGCAGCTTCTGGAAGAAGAAACGTGAGCATGTCTCATCTTGCTCCATGGTGTAGACCCTGGACTGGAAGATCATCTTGGATGCCTCCAAGGCAAAGAGTGAGGCTTGCTGGCTCTTCACCCCCTGGAGATCCTCCGTGACATCGACCTTCATCATCTGCAACAGGTGTAGGTTTTGCATGTTTTTCTGGAGTTTGGACAGCTTTGCCTGCCACTGTCAAGCTTTCTGAACACCTTTGATGATAAAGAAGCTCTTGATGTTCCCCTTGGCTGTTTCCCACCAATCTGTCAGAGATGTAAAGAAGGGCTTCATGGTTCTCCAGCCTGTGTAATTCCTTCTGAGCTCCTCAATATGCCCCAATAGTTTCACATCCACCTTCCATCAGCTGGCTGGTCACCCTGTAAGTGACAAGTCACCAAGTAGGAGGCAGCGGTCAGTGAACAGCACTGCTTGATGTCAATGGATCTGACTGAGAACGTGCGGAACACAAACAGAAAATCTATTCTTGAGCAGATAGGCCCGTCTGGCCACAACCAGATGGATCTACGCTGCACTCTGTCTGCAGGGGTCTGACAACACTGTGCAACTTGGCAACTTTAACTGTTTCCATCAGGAATGTGGGTGTGTTGTCCAGGTCAGCCCCTCTAGATTGTGCTGCCACATCGATGATCCTAGTGAAGTCTCTGGCCAGAATGACTGGCCTGGATGTTGCCAGCAGCAGTGGGAGCTGCTGCAAGACGGTCAGCCTCTTAACTCTTAACCACCAGAGCGCACACGTTAATTATTCTTGGGGGAGCATTTCTGTATGTTATGTCTGCTACAAGGAGGCACCCGATCACCACCTCCCTAACTCTGGAGATGGTGAAGTTGCCTCCCTGCACCAGAATACCCAGGCTGGAAAAATGGCAATAGTTCTCCCCTGACCAAAATCGGAGGCCTGTGGGGTCATATGCTCAACCATTTCCCGTAGTTACTGAGGTGAGGGTTCCTACACTCCTACGGAAACAGGAGGTGCGCTTTCGTGTTGGCCAAGTAAGCCAATGTGGAAACATATTGCACAGTAGATTTAACGCTATGCAGATGAATGCTGATAATTTTTACACCCTTTACAACATGCTAAGAAGATCTTGGTTTAACACTAGGTGAAAGATGACACGTTCAACAAGGCCACAGTGCCTTGGCACTTCATGAATGTGTTACCCCAGATTATGGAGCAAAGAAACAAGATGACTGCTAACTGAGGTATGCTGAGTGGCAGCAAAAACTTGTATAACACCCATACTCCAGAAATATCTTTGTCTTCTCTGAGAATTCTATTGACAAAATAGCTTTCTCTGATTTTTTTTATATCACCATTACAATAAAGCATTCTGTTTGAAAATAACCAATATAGTTATAGATATATGAAGCATTATAATTCACACTGCAATGCTCACCAGGGCATTGCTTATGCATTCCACAGAAATATGAATCTTCATTATGGCCCTAAGAAACAACATTTTGTACGCATTATGTAAGAAAGTCATATGCAAATACGAACTAACTTTTTTATCTTTCCAAATACATTCCAGTAGATTACTGTAAGTACTAAACCTAATGACATTTTTGCATCATGACTGCCTATTTAATCCTTACAGTTTTAACATATTAAATGAATGCTATTCTATTCTTCAGCAGAATTGGAAATGATCAATTTGACATAATGAAAGGAATACCCACTTGAGACAACCATTTGTTTCCGAATATGAACAACACCTTAAATTGTGTTTTTTTTTAGCTAGCTACAGAGAATGGATATTTCTCACTTGACAATTCTCTGAGATTTTCCTAAATGCTGAATTTTTGGATAATGAGTTGGAAATTAACATATGTGTACCCTTCAGAAAATTCCCAAACCTGAGCAATGGGAACTCATTCAACAAGGTGATAAAACTGAAAAGTTTTACCAACAAAAGAGCTTCAGAAATGTAAAACTGACATTATTCCTGGAATTGCATTCCCAGCAGTGCAGGTACCAGAATTAGTGCAAATAGAATTATAGAATATTACAGAACAGAAGGAAGGCATTCAAACCACTGTGCCTCTGTTGGATCTTTAAAAGCTCTATACAATTATTCCCATTCCTTATCATTTTTCCACAGTGATGCAATTTTTTTCTCCTTTAAGTACTTATCCAATTCCTTTTCTCACAGACAGTGACAATGCAGAACAATGGTGATCTTCAATGCATGAGTTTAGAATTACCCCCCAGCTTCACAACTGCAGATTTGCCTGCAGGTGCTTCCCAATAAAAGTAACAATATTAGGATGACATGATGGCTCAGTGGTTAGCAATGTTCCCTCACAGTGCCAGGGACTTGTGTTTGGCTCCACCCTCAGGCGACTGTCTGCGTGGAGTTTGTACATTCTCCCCACATCTGCGTGGATTTCCTCCCACAGTCCAAAGATGGGCAGTCTAAGTGGACTGGCCATGCTAAATTGCCCATAGTGACCAGGGATGTATAAGATAGGTTAGCCATGGGGAAATGCAGAGTTACAGGAATAGGAAAGGGTGGTGGGTCTATATAGAATGCTGTTTGGAGGGTCAGAGTGGACTCGATGGGCAGATTGACCTGCCCCCACACTGCCAGGATTATATGATCCTCTAGTCATGTGAAAGCATCTTGGTACTGCCTTTCAATCATCTGCAGGCAGCTGCAATGCCTTAGACACACATTCTCTTCACTACCTCATGATGTGAAAGACCCAGGTTTCCCCTTTGCAGATGCAGATTGTCATCCATAGCTGCAGCCTCTTGAGTTTCTGCTTCAGTTAATGCTTGGCATTCTTGCTGAGTTTCCTTATCCTTTACCTTAACCTCAGCAATGCTAGCACAGCTGTCAGGTTAAATTGATTAAATATCTGGAATGAAAGTTTAGACCTGTGAAGATCAGCTGATGGTAATACCAGAAATGCTAGTTCCCAGAGTAAGACCTGGCTTGAGAGACCACATGTTTTATTTTTCTTTGTGGACATCAATCAGTAAGAATACTTAACTCGGAGCTATCAACTTATTCTAACAAAAGAACGTACATTTATTCCACAAAAGTAAAGCAGTAAACTATATTGCACTGGACAAGAACTATTGGAATAGCCTCATTACATACATCAAAAAGACAGATTCATCCCTTTTATCTGAGTGATACTCTTACAGGCACTCATATCTCAGTGCAGAATTAACTCCTATCTCCACAGTAAAACCTCTTGTTCAGCTGGTACAATTGTAATCAATTTCCTTTTGCAAATTGTTACACATAGGTGTTATTTGACTCAGTTAATGTCTCCTGCAAGACACTTAAAACAAGTTACTCAGTCAGCCCACTGTTACTTAATGTAGATTCCATAAGCTCATGTTTTCAATATCAATGTAGAGTATCCTCCTCAATGACACACACAGCTTTCTACTTCTGGAGCTTTCTTCTCACTAACTTTTAGGCTCAACAGAATTTCTGCCGAGCCCTAAACAAAAAAAAAACAAAAAGAACTGTGAATGCTGGAAATCAGAAACAAAAACAGAAATTGCTGAAAAAATTCAACAGGCCTGGCAGCATGTATGGAGACAAAGCAGAGTTAATGTTTTAAATCCAGTGACCCTCCTTCAGAAGGGCCTGAAGGTGTTCTGAAGAAGATTCACTGGCCCCAAAATGTTAAGCCTGCTCTCTCTCCATAGATGCTGCCGGACCTGCTGAATTCTTCCAGCAATTTCTTTGTAGGGTGTTGTGTTCCAGATGTAATTTGATTGGTTACACTATTCAGCTTTAAGCAAAACACATTTTATTCTTACACTACAGTTGAAATACAAACAAAAGAAAGAAGGATTTTTATAACTTCAACTGTCTTGGAAGACTTAACTGAATGATAGATTATTTAACTACTAAGCAGCAACTGTTCCAATACAGTAACATTTCATAACACATCCCTGGCAAAGGCAAAGTCAATAAAACAGATTGTCTCACATGGGATTCTGGCAGCAGAGAGAACCCAAACTCTTAGCTGAAGCTGAAAGGGATGTATAGCTGCCTCCATAATCATCTTCAAGACGTTTAAAACTACTCAAACCAAATTAAAACCCTGGTTCTATGGGAGCCTGAATCCACCCATTCAGGCTGTTTCTACTGTTCTAACTTTTAAGGAAAAACTCAAGGTCTCACAAGCTGAGATAACAAGGTGTAGAGCTGGATGAACACAGCAGGCCAAGCAGCATCATGGCTTCGCAGTGGGGTTAAAATTGTATCAGAGATAGTAGGAACTGCAGATGCTGGAAAATCTGAGATAACAAGGTGTAGAGCTGGATGAACACAGCAGGCCAAGCAATTTCCTTCATTGTCTGGAAAAGACACCTCTTGACCAATGGCTCAAGGCCTCTTATGAAACAAGAAGGACAAAATGCATCTCTTAAAGCCATAATAACATCACATTATCGAATTAGGCTCTCCCTCCTGGCATTCTAAAAATGTTGGATGGGTCCAAATGATTCCAGTCCTTGCGTTTGAATGACCCATTCAATGTGATGATAAATTACTTTTGGATTTTTTAAAATTTTAATTCTTGTGGGATGTGGCCAGCATTTTTATTGTCCAACCCTAGTTGCCCTTGAGAAGGAGGTGGTGAGCTGCTTTCTTGAATTGTTGCAGTTCTCCTGCTGTAGATTGACCCACAAAGCCATTAAGGAGGGAATTTTAGAATATTGACCCAGCAACAGAGAAGAAATGGCAATATTTTTCCAAGTCAGTATGGTGAATGGCTTGGAGGGGAACATGAAGATGGTGGTGTTCCCATGTATCTGCTGCCCTTGTCCTTCTAGATAGAAGTGGTCATGGGCTTGGAAAGTGCTGTCAGAGGATCTTTGGTGAATTTCTGCAGTGCATCTTGTGGATAGTACACATGGTTGCTATTGAGCATCAATGGTGGAGGGAGCGAATACTTGTGGATGTGGTGCAAATCAAGCGGGCTGTTTTGTCCTGCAATATGTCAAGCTTCTTGAGTGTTGTTGGAGTTGCACCCATCCAAGCAAGTGGGGAGTATTCCATTACACTCCTGGCTTGTGCCTTGTAGATGGTGGGCAGACTTTGGGGAGTCAGGGGGTGAATTACTCGTGACAGTATTCCTGGCCTCTGACCTGTAATTGTAGCCTCTGTATTTATGTGGTAGGTCCAGTTGAGCTTCTGGTAAATAGTCACCCCATAGATGTTTAAATTAGTGGATTCAGTGATGGCAACCCCATTGAATGTCGAGGTGCAGTGGTTAGATTGTCTCTTGTTGGTGATGAACATGGTCTGGCATTTGTGTGGCACAAATGTTACTTGTCATTTGTCAGCCCAAGCATAGATATTGTTTAGATCTTGTTGCATTTGAACATGGACTGCTTCAGCATATGAAGAGTTATGAATGGTGCTGAACATTGTGCAATCATTGGCGAACATCCCCAGTTCTAAACTTATAATGAGGGAAAGGTCATTGATGAAGCAGCTGAAAATGATTGAGCCTAGGTCACTACCCTGAGGAACTCCAGCAGAGATATCCTTAAGCTAAGATGACTGATCCCCAACAATTATGACCATCTTCCTATGTGCCAGGTATGACTCCAAACAGTGGAGAGTTGTCCCCTGATACCCATTGACTCCAGTTTTGCTAGGACTTGATGTCAAGGGCTATCATTTTCACCTCACCTCTGGAATTCAGCTCTTTTGTCAATGTTTGAACCAAGGCTGTAACGAGGTCAGGAGCTGAGTGGCCCTGGCAGAACCCAAACCGGGCATCACTGAGCAGGCTATTGCTGAGCAAGTGCTCTTTGATAGCACTATTGATGACACCTTCTATCATTTTACTGATGATCGAGAGTAGACTGACTATTTTTCCAACATTCAAAATTGGATTAGCCTCAATTTCCTCTTGTCACACGTTAGGAAGAAAAAGAACGTTCTCCTTTACCTCCATTAGAAATTCTCAAAGCATGCTCCATGGGTGCTGGCAAAACATACAAAATCCATTTTCTCAGATTTTGGCGTCCAATACATGCTGGCCTCTAAGAACCATCATTGAATATTTCTAATCCACTTGTGAAATGCTTCTACACTTCTATGCTGCATCATAGAAGTATTGTGTTATTATAAAGCTGCAACAAGAGCATCGATGCATCTCAGAGCTTTACAATAACTATTGTATGCTCATGCACTACCTACCTAGATACTAATAGTATCCCTGCTTTGCAATGCCCTTATGTACTTTGCCCCCTGAGCCGGGGCTACCAGGCTCATGTTACTTTGATTTGACCTTGCTATACAGTGCAATTTTGTCATGCAGAAAATTATAAGGAAATCTCACTAAAAATGTCCAGGACTTTGGTATGACCAAGCGCATAATGCAGTCCACAATTTCAGTTGCCAAATCCGAGAAGCAAGATATTGCTCAAAAACGGTATATTTTGTTGAAGCTGTTTGTCTTGCACCCATCAAGAGATCTGCAAAAATGTCAATGTAAAAGGGAAGAGCATTTTAATACTGAATGAGTTGAGTGTGCTGATTAGTTAGCAAATGATTGGGTGAGGCATGACCAAGAAGAATTATGATTGAAAATTAACTGCCAAGCTTTGTTCAAATTTAAACCAGACATGTTGAAAGAAGTGGTATATTTGTCTTGCAAATAGTACAGCAAAGGATCAGTTGAATGATTTCTCGGATGACAGAGTTGCTCTATACTGTACTGAGTAAATTGGGGCCATGTTCTCTGGAGTTCGGTAAAAGGAGAGATGATCGGATTGAAACATATTAGTTGCATTCCCTATTTGGGTAATCATTAACACAAGGGCGCAGCTTCAAAATATGGAGCTCTTCACTGAGGACATGGATTAGATAGAAATGTCTTCCCTTAAAGGGTTAGGAATCTTTGGAGATCTCTGCCACAGATGGTTACAGATGCTCCATCATTGATAATATTTGCAGCTGAAACAGGTGGAGCTTTTCTCCTTTTGGGAATCAAGAGATGTGGGGAATGAGTAGGGAAGTGGAGTTGAAATTGAAGGTGAATCCCATTCAAGGCAGGGTCTTGAGAGGCTGTAAACTCTTCTCCTGTCCTTATTTATAATCCTATCCCTACAACTCCTTCAGCACAACAAATCTTTCTGAGATGGCTGAACTTCTCCAGTTTTAGCATTTTACTCATTGCTTAATCTCTTTCGCAATAACATGAGTGGCCATGTCTTTTTTTAATCATTCATGGGATCAGGGTGTTGCTGGCTAGGCCAGTATTTATTGCCCATCCCAGAGGGCATTTAAAAATAAACCATATTTCTATGGATAACAAGGTGTAGAGCTGGATGAACACAGCAGGCCAAGCAGGAGAGGAGCAGGAAGTCTGACGTTTTGGGCCTAGACAATTTCTATGGGTCTGGACTCACATATAGGCAGTTTTCTTCCCTAAAGGACGTGAATAAACATCATAGAATCATGCTAGATTGAAGAAGTCCTTTGGCCATCAAATCTACCAGACAAAAACACTCTAAACCTACACTCATCTCACTTTCCAGCACTTGGCCAATAGCCTTGAATGCTTTGACGCTTCAAGTGCTTGTCCAAATACGTTTTAAAGGTTGTGAGGTTTCCCATCTCAGCTATCCTCCCAGGCAGTGGGTGAAATAAAAGCCTTAGTTTGTATTTGGCTGAAATTCTGAAATAGTTTCTCTAAAACCCTCTCAACTTTTCTTCAAGACCTTCAAACCTACTGGTTTCAATTATTGAATCAGAGATAGTAGGAACTGCAGATGCTGGAGAATCCGAGACAACAAGGTGC
>NC_063336.1:26345312-26370732 GCF_021869965.1 Rhincodon typus
GCCTCTCTGCTCCTATGATGCTGCTTGGCCTGCTGTGTTCATCCAGCTCTGCACCTTGTCGTCTTGGTTTCAATTATTCATTGTTTATTTCAACCAATGTTTAAATATTGCCTTTGGCTTGGCTGATTGAACTCTTGTTCTTGAGTTCGAACATCCTGGATCCTTACTGCAGGGAATTGAACAAAATGTCTGGGAAGATGCTTCAGAGCATTCCTAAGGGCATATGCATCATTTTACTTGGCATTCTTTTGGATGGAACACGAAGGCAAGACTTCGTGCTCTTTCAGACTCCTCTTCCACACAACGTTTCAGAGAAGAATAGTGTCTGAGTCAATAGTTATCCCTCAGTCCACAACACTAAAAGAACTAATTATCCATTGGTACGATGTTACCCTTTGTGAGAACTTGTGTGCAAGTTACCTATTGTTTTACATACATGACAAAAGTAAGTACAAGTTAAAAAGCACTTTATTATCTGGAAAGCACTTTGGTTCACGAAAGGCATTTTATAAATGTAACATTTTTTCTCTCCCTTAATACCTCTTTATATGGCTCAGCATTAAATTTGCATCATAATCCTTCTAGGTATAGCTTTGAGATGCTTTATAATATTATTAGCAACTTGTAAATGTTGTAAAACTGAGCTTATATTTGCTTTCCTGGAGAATGTAGAGGTCAACTATGACTGAAGACATAAAGAAGACACACATTGTGTGCGAAATAACTGCTGTAACAAAAGCCACTGGTCTTTAAATTAATGCATTCTGTTAAGCATAATGCTGGGGGAGTTCCTGACTTTCTTTACTATCCTCAGTGCAATGAAAAAGGATTTGCATGCACATAGCATCTTTCATGATCGCAGGAATCCCAATGAAGTACTGTTTGAAATACAGTCACTGTTATAAGAATCCACTGGAGTCAATTTTGTGAACTATCTATTCTCATGATCATGGTATTCTTCTGTTCCTTATTGTGAGATCAACAGGTGTACGAAACAAATATTGGTATATATCTGCTTCAGTTTGATTGCCCAGCTGCATACCTGACTTTACCGAGAGCTAATTCTTTTAGTGCCGCAGCCAAATGTAATTTTGCATTCTTTAATAATTTCAGGACTTTTACAGCTTTTGTTATCAAGATCTTTGCACATAATGCACTGAAGCTGAAAGCGTAATAATTCCAGAAAATTTCCACTTCACGCTGGCTGTTCAGACAGACTATTTAACCTCCTGTTTGAGATCAAGAAAAAACACACTTCATGACTGTTGACCAAGTGCATATCTTCTGATATTCTGACTTCTACCAGCCACTTCAGTAAGGCGTTTGATAAGGTTCCCCATGGTAGGCTGATGGAGAAAGTGAAGTCGCATGGGGTCCAGGGCGTACTAGCTAGATGGATAGAGAACTGGCTGGGCAACAGGAGACAGAGGGTTGTAGTGGAAGGGAGTTTCTCAAAATGGAGAACTGTGACCAGTGGTGTTCCACAGGGATGTGTTTTGGGACCACTGTTGTTTGTGATATACATAAATGACCTGGAGAAAGGTATAGATAGTCTGATTAGCAAGTTTGCAGATGACACTAAGATTGGTGGAGTAGCAGATAGTGAAGGAGAGTGTCGGAGAATGCAGCAGAATATAGATGGGAGAGTTGGGCGGAGAAATGGCAGATGGAGTTCAATCCAGAAAAATGCGAGGTGATGTATTTTGGAAGATCCAATTCAAGAGCGAACTATGTGGTAAATGGAAAAGCCCTGGGGAAAATTGATGCACAGAGAGATCTGGGTGTTCAGGTCCATTGTACCCTGAAGGTGGCAACGCAGGTCGATAGAATGGTCAAGAAGGCATATGGCATGCTTTCATTCATCGGACGGGGTACTGAGTACAAGAGTTGGCAGGTCATGTTACAGTTGTATAGGACTTTGGTTTGACCACATTTGGAATACTGCGTACAGTTCTGGTCGCCACATTACCAAAAGGATGTGGATGCTTTGGAGAGGGTGCAGAGGAGGTTCACCAGGATGTCGCCTGGTATGGAGGGCGCTAGCTATGAAGAGAAGTTGAGTAGATTAGGATTGTTTACATTAGAAAGACGGAGGTTGAGGGGGGACCTGATTGAGGTCTACAAAATCATGAGAGGTATAGACAGGGTGGATAGCAAGAAGCTTTTTCCCAGAGTGGGGGACTCAGTTACTAGGGGTCACGATTTCAAGGTGAGAGTGGAAAAGTTTAAGGGAGATATGCGTGGAAAGTTCTTTACGCAGAGGGTGGTGGGTGCCTGGAATGCGTTGCCAGCAGAGGTGGTAGAGGCGGGCACGATAGCGTCATTTAAGATGTATCTAGACAGATACAAGAATGGGCAGGGAGCAGAGGGATACAGATCCTCGGAAAATAGGTGACAGGTTTAGATAGAGGATCTGGATCGGCGCAGGCTTGGAGGGCCGAAGGACCTGTTCCTGTGCTGTAATTTTCTTTGTTCTTTGTTCTTTTCTTATAAGCAGACTCTTTAGAGATTAAATAAGATCTCACTTCAGTCGAACCATTCTTAGTAGGGAACTATTTAACCTAAATTATCTATTTGGAAATGTTACATTTTGCCTGAATTTACTTTCCGTAGATGTCATTGGGAACTTCTACTGTTTGGCGTAAAGTTGGCTTTCTACTTAACCTCAAGTATTTTCTGGGCTACAAATAAAGTTAGACAGAAATCTGTTTGCGTTATTATTTGTGTTCCATTAAAACTAATGTATGCTTATTTTTTGAGGTATAAATTTTCAAGACGTATGTGTTTGGACAATTGGTCGTAGGAAATCAGGATATCATAAGATCTTTATATACAGATTAAGGGAGAAACGAATTAGCTGCTGCAAAGACTAATGAACTGTTGTGGTCCAAGAGGGCATTTCAATACCACATCATCACAGGTTGGCTCAGCCAATCATGATGATATTATGGCTTTAAAAGGTGTTTTTTGACCTGGGTTTTTCCTGTGAAGAGATGTTTTAGCCACAGATGTTGGGCTGTCTGCTCCAAGTTAATAAAGTAAGCAGTTTGTGAGGCCTTTTTCTAAAAGTTGGAACAATGGCAGCAACATGAATGGGTAGAGTCAGGCTCCTAGAGAACTATGGTTTACTTTAGCTTTCAGCAGTGGCTGGGATTTTGAAACTGGTTGTCAAAGCTGGTACATAGTTCTCTCTGTTACAGCTAAAAGCTTGGGGTCTCTTCCTGCTGCCAGAATCATATGTGAGACAATCTGTTTTACTGAATTTGCCTTTGTCAAGAATGTGTTTATGATATGTTACTATATTGGAATGATTTCTGTAATCTATTATTCTGTTGAGTAATAGAGTTAAAGTTAGACCAATTCTTCTTTCTTATGTTTGTATTTTGCCTGTAGAATAAGAATAAAGTGTGTTTTGCTTAAAGCACATGAGTGTGACTAATCAAATTACATCTGGAACACAGCACCTTGTACATGACTTTAAACAAGATAAAAGTTAGGCTCTAGGCTATCTCCTTGATATATTTGCAGTGGGTTTGGTCTGGTCCATAACACAATGAAGCCATGAATAAAGAATAAAAACAGATACATCAAGCAAAGTATACAATAAAATCCCAGAAACGGTATTGGAGAGCACTATCTCAGTTTTAACACATTTCTAACTCTTGGGATTAAAATCAGAAAAATGTGGCTGATTTGATTGAAAAGGCAAAGATCAACAAGCAAGTTGACTATAACATCTTCCCATAATATAACCCAGAAGGAAAGCAGCACCTGACGTAACTTTCTGCCTCTTTCTCACTATTTCAGCGATGCTTTACATTGATTTAAGATATCGCATTATCACCTAAATTGATGAAGACAATTTTGAATTTTAATCTGAGTCTTTGGGGTCACGTATTGCAACAGAAATAAATAGTTAGTTCTTTTCATGCTAGCAATCAATCTGCTATATTACATGCATCAAACAGAAACATTTCCAAAAGTGTTAAGCAAACAGAATTAACTTTACCCTAGCAGCAACAACTTGCAATTATACAATGCCTTTAATCGACTGAATGTTACAAGTCTCTTCACATGTGCATTATCAAATAAAGATTGACATTAAGCCCTATGAGGAGATGTCAGAAAAGTTTGATTACAAAGATAAGTTTATGGAGAGTTTTATAGAAACAGAAAGAAGTAGAAAGAGAGAGAGTTCTATGCAGGGAATTCCATAACTTTGAGAACTGGCAACTGAGGACATAGAATGATGAAATAATTGAAGTCAGTGATGCCCAAGAGACCAAAGTAAGAGGAAAGGGAATGCAGATATCTCAGAGCATAATAGGATTAGAAGTTACAGGGAGAGATGAGGCTATAGGCAACTTTAAAAACAAGGGCAAGAACTTTAAAGCTGACCCTTTTTTGAATTGGGAGTCAATATGGACACAATGTACACAGGTGATGCTTGAACTGGATTTGGTCCAAGTTAGGATACAGGCAACAAAGCTTTAAATGATCTCAATTTCATGGTGACCATTGAATCAAACTTTGGAACAGCTATGTCTAGAAGTAGCAAATGTACGGGTGAGAGTTTCTGCAGTAAATGAGTTGAATTAGAACTGGAGTTGATTGATGTTACAGAGATGGAATTAAGCAGCCTTTGTGATTGGAGGGAATACTACTTGATAGCAAATATGATACCAAGGTTGCAAACAGCTTGGTTTAGCCTCATTGAGAAGCCTTGGCTCAAACAATTTTTTTAATATTACCAGAGTGCAGGTCATCGAATATCTTGTATTCCTTTCTATGCATAAATAGATAACATGTCTGCTCATTCAGTATCCAAACTCACTCATCTGCTTCACGAAATTTCTTTTCTTTCAGAGTGATTAGGTACATATGAATATCATAGGTTCATAAGTACCTCAGAAAGCAACTACTGACATGCACAGCTCACCTACTCTGGTTACAGACTACTTACATATTCAGTGAACTGTCCCCTTGCCTCAAAAATAGGATTGCATACCATTGATGATTATAGACACATTGAACACTATAGCTGTTAGGTTCACAGTACCTCAACAAATTGTGTTTGACAATGGTCCACAGTTCACTGCTGCACCTGTTCAAGACCTGTGCATGGAATGGGGTGTTCAATATATTATTTATTCTCTTCATAAACCTCAGTTGAACAGTCTTGCTAAATGTATTATTTATACTGTGAAATCCATTACTGTTAAATGTAAATCTGCTTGCCTAGATTTCTGGATATTAAATCTACATGAAAATCTTTTCAGCAATAGCTCACCCTCACTGTCAAATGTTATGTTTGAGAGACAGATGCACACAGATCTTGCCTCCAAAATCCTCACCATTCAATGACACGTGAATGACACATTGTTGGAAAGAAGGAGAAAATGGTACAAGAGTGCAATCAGTAACCATACCGATAGTTATCAGAACAAACCACATGAGTCCAAAGTGTTTATACGATCACATGGGTTCATGGAAACATACTACGTGTTGTATCCAGTCTAGTTCATATGACACCGTAATGAGCAATAAACAAGTCCTACAAAGAAATAGTCAACATATATGAACTGCATATCCTCAACCACCCATCACACAGGATGACAATTCAGATACCGAAAATATCATGTCAGACAACAATCATACAGCTATGACAAATGATACACATCCATCTGTGATGACAGATACCATACAGCAGAGTGCCACAATAAAATCAATATGTGATTGGATAAGGACGAAGTCTTACAGGACCTTGTATAGATTTAAGGGGAAGGGTGGGAGGTTTAGAGGGGTGTGAGGAAAAATGTTTTCACCCAGAGGGTGCTGAGAATGTGGAACTCACTGGCTGTAAGAGTGGTAGAGGCAGAGATAAGCACTTGCGGTGACAAGGCATACAAAGATATTGACCGAGTGCTGGAAAATAGGATTAGGATAGTTATGTGGTTGTTTGTGTCCACATAGTTGCAATGGGCCAAAGGGTGTTTCTCTGTGCTGTAGATCCCTACAACTCTATGGTCATGTCATGTGCGCACCGAGGCTTCATCTGAAGCACAGAACCGAGACACTGTGTGTATGTCTGTAATTACGATTGACGTGTAACTAATTAGCATTGTGAATAACTTCACTTTGCTGATTCAGGAAGAACCTGACTATCTGTAGTGTATATTATGCAGACTATTATATATCCACAAACAGCGTCATTGTCTGAAAGTATTGCTCTTTGCCTTGGTTTCCCCCACAATATCTTTGGTGACTCATGCCTTTGACAGAACGATATGTGCTTATGAAATGAGATGTACAAAGTTGTGCTTCTGGTTAGCTTTTTTTCTAAACATAACACCACAGTATTCAGAATTAAGCTTGATTTCTATGAAAATAAAATCTTAACTTACCGAGAAACTTTGATCACTACACCTTCTAAAGTCCTATCAGACCTTCTTACATCGAATTCATCATTTTCTGATCAGGGAAAGTAAAATATGACAAATCTTCATACTCTTTTGTATAATGAGGATTTAGGTGAAGGCAGAGTGTAGACATTGCTAATTGCCTTTGGTGTGGTGGGGGACTTGGCTGAGTGGCTTGTCAATCAGCATGGTCAATATTGAAAGCAGCCAATCTGGCCCATTGATTGACAGGGTAATCAATAAGTGATTGTTGTTCAAAACAACAGCAGTATGTGTCAAATTACTCAGCCTCTACTTTATTTCTTACCACATGTGGTGACTTGAGGACTTTTCTGGTGGACGTGGCTGGATACTATTAGAACTTGTGGTGAGTTTGGCCAGCATTTACTGCTCAGGCCCACCTGGTTTTGAGAAGGTGGTGGCAACTTGCCTGCTGGAACTGGTGTAGTTTATGTGCTCTAGGTAGACCCACAACGCCCTTAGAGAGGAAATTCCAGGATTTTGAGCTAACAATGGTGAAGGAACAGAAATAGATTTCCAAGTCAGGATGATGAGTTGGTTAGAAGGGAACATGAAGGTGGTGGTGTTCCCTTGTGTCTGCTGCCCTTGTCCTTCTAGATGAAAGTGGGTGTATGTTTAGAAAATACTGTCTGAGGATCTTTGGTGCATTTCCACAGTGCATCTTGTCAATAGTATACATTGCTGCTACTGAGCATCAGTCAGGGAGGGAATGGTTCCTTGTCAATGTGGTGACAGGTTGCTTTGTCCTGTGCTAAGCTTCCTAAGTGTTGTTGAAGCTGCACCCATCCAGGCAAGTAGGGAGTATTCCATCACACTCCTGACTTGTAGATGATGGACAGACTCCAGGGAGTCAGGAGGTGAGTTCTCAACTCAATATTCCTAGCCTTTGCCCTGGTCTTGTAGGCACTTTATTATATAGCAATACCAGATGAGTTTCTTTCTCTGCCTCCCACTCCTCTAAATTCTCACCAAATTCTTGAGCTAGGTTGTGCAGCAAGCACCACTATGTTGGAGTTAATCAATATAATGAGTACTAGAGTCTGTAATTACTACTTAAAATGAGAATTTTATATCACTCAGTGAAAAGTGTACTTTCTCTGTTAACAAAGCCAAAACCTTTTGGATGTTGCTGTCTAGATATTGTATCAGGCAAGGTTTAAAGAAGTGGGCAGGTTGCATAATATGAATGAATAAGTGATGTGCAATTGTCTGACAAAGCCTAGATTTTAATGTGCACCACACTGAAACCTAAGGTTTTCATCAGTTTCAGAGGCATAGAGTATAAAAGCCAAGTCCTGTGCAAAAACGTTCAACCCTACTGAGACTATGGTTCCAAGTTCTAGGCATTTGAAGGATATAAGTGGCGAAGGGACTTGGAAGCAGAAGGAAAAAAACACAGCCCATAATTTTCTCTCTGGCCCTGTGCACTACAAGGAAGCAGTGGGAAAGGGAATCCATTCCAAGTGTTCAATAATATGGTCAGGAAACTGAATTTATTTAAAGTCGAGAGTCATTGCCCTTTTTTGGATCCTTCACAAGAGGTGGTTGGGGGAAATAGCCAGACCCTTGGTGCTGGTCCTCAGCAAATAGGAAGGGCAAACTTGGACCTTTGAGAATAGACATTGGAAAGGGTGAGGTTGGGATCCCAAGACAGCAGACAAAAGACTTCATTCAGAGTCCATGGGGGAGGAAGCTGCACCTCCTGTCCTACAATGATTGTGAGAAAATGTACTTACCACCCTCTTTCCTTTCAATGTTTGAGCTCTATATTTCCTGTATAGGCCTTACATCAAACCCAATCCAAGTCTTGAATTTACATAAACAAGAAATTACTTTGGATCTGATACCATGCAACAGCGTAACTTTGTCACAATCATGATAAAAATCCTGTTTGTCACATGCACAGAGGTTCCACAGAAATTTACTGCCACTGAGGAAAACACCATTCATCTATTCCATACAATCAGAGGAAATTTCCTGTCCTGCTATTTTCATGAAGACAAGTGATTTTGACATTGGTCCGGATTTTCTGATAGCCAAATAGCTATTTCTGTGCCATAGATGGGAGTTATACGTCTGGGCTTCTTCAACAAAGCAGACTCTGAGCAAATTGCAGAGGACATTGAAGATTCTAACAGGCAATTCCCCGCACCTGGAACTCTCCAAACGTATTCATACAAGTCGGAGAATTCAGTGGGTTCCGTTGTAGCTAAGTCGATAATTATCTAGGAAATGTTAGGTAATTAGAAACCTGGTCTAATTCTCAGGTCACTGTTAAATTTACTCACTCACTTACCGCAGATACCCAGCCATACCTCCCCAAGACTCATTATACATCCAGACCCGAATTTAACACCTCTTTACCGCAGAACCTGAACCCCTCTCTTCCTCAGGCCCAAAATCCCCATTCCCTCTGTGGAACCTAACACAGGCCATCCTCTTTGGGAACAGATGTCCCACCACCACCAGACATGACAAACTCCCCTCTATCCACACAACCTGAAATCCTGAACCCTCCATAGAGTCTGACACCTAAAACCCCAAAAGGACCTAATCCCCTCCTCCCCCTCTCCACCCTTGACCCTGAAACTCCTCACCATCTGGCCAAACATTTTAACTCCTCTCCCTCACCACCAGACCCAATGGTCAGAGGATGCAATGGCCCAGTGGTATTATCACTGGACTGTTAATCCAGAGACCTGGAAAACATTCTGGTGACCCCAGTTCAAATCCCACCATGAATTGAATTTGAATTTAATAAAATATCTGGAATTAAGAATCTAATGATGACCATGAATCCATTGTTAATTTGTTGGAAAAACCCACTTTGTTCACTAATGTCTCTTAGGGAAGGAAACTGCCATCCTTACTTGGTCTGGTCTACATGTGATACCACACCCACAGCAAAATGGTTGTCACTGAACTGCCCTCTGGGCAACTAGGGATGGACAATAAATGCTGCCTAGCCATTGATATCCTTATCCCATTAATGAATAAGCTCCAGCCCATTCCATCCTACTCTAAATACTCCATCGCTCGGCTGACACCCTTCCTACTCTGCACCCTGACACTACATCTAACTGGCACCCTAATCACCTGCCACCTTGCTATCCTCCCTGGCTGGCACCAAACCCACTGGCACTCTACTTACTTGGCATCCTTCTCCCTGGCATCCTAACCTCACCCTTAATTTACATATTTTCCTTTCATAGGCCCTGTCTAAGTGGTAGTCTGTTCTGCTGGATGTTTAAATCACCAAATATGATGAGAAAGGGGACATGTTTTGCCTTCCCGTGGCTATCCTGTGTTAGGAGGACACAACTGAATTCTAGGTATGTTACACATTTCTGCAAGAGATGTGATTGGAATCCCCTGCCAGAATTGGGGTGATTTCTCTTAATGTAAAACAGTCGGAGTGGAGTGGCAATTTGACAATGATTGTCACCTCTTTGGAAAATCCAGAGCATTAACACTAAAATAACAAACAGAACAAAGTCAGTCAACCATATCTAGATATCAAGTTTTGCACTCATTCAATCCCAAGTGTAGTTTCAAGCCTGTAAATGTCTAACCTATCGAAAATTACAAGCCCGACAAATTTCCTTTGCTGCATCATTAATACTTTTTATGATTTGAATTTTCTCAATGCCCTTGTCAGCGTGGAGCATGATGGAGAAATTGTAAGGCTTTTATTAAACACTACAGTTTGATAGCCCAACATATATTGTTGTTATTATTCATGGTTTTTTCCATCAAGTAAACTGGAATCAGTTTCTAATCACGGTTGAATATAATCATGTTGGATTACAGGTTGATATGATCTTGGTGCAGTCTGTATTTCTTCAGTTAATAAGGAAAGATATTCCAAAAGCTGTCACTGTTACAAAGTATTCTGAAACTCCACTCTTATCACAACATAAAATTTATCTGTTGGATTGAATGTGAAACAAACTAGTATTATCCACTGTCGCTTTCTATTTTTTATTTTAGGATTAATAAAAAAATAAGGATTCTATCTGTATAAATAATGCAGATTATCAGATGCAATTATCTCTTTGAACACCTCATTTATATTCAATATATACAAAAACTGACAGACAAAGGACCTAACATATTATGGGGCTTTTATCCCATCAGAAATGCTGGGGTCTATGACCCACCAAAGTAGACAGGGCCAGGGAAACTCTTCAAATCGAAAAATGCTCAGCCAGTCATTAAACTTGAGAGGGTGAAGAAAAATTTTACAAAGTTATCGCCGGGACTGCAAGGTTCGAGTCAGAGGGAGAGGCTGAATAGGCTGGGGCACATTTCCCATCTGAGGCTGAGGGGTAACAATAATAGCAACAGTAATTTATTGTTACATGTATTTATGAAAGAAAACAGTAAAATGTGTATAAGTCGCCATAAACCGGTGCTATTTTAATTGCATAAATTATAAAAAGGAATAAATCATACAAAGTTAGGACAAATTTAGTTTGTTCTTCCACACACGGCTTCTTGACTTCCTAAGTGGCTATGGGACATCTCTACAATCCACAGCCACCAAACTATTCCTTGAGGAAGCAACTCCAAGGAGGAAACATGTTGAAGAAGACCCTGCTGCCGCTACCAGACCCAGAACATCGCCTCTGCCAAAGTTGCCTCATCGCCACCAATTCTGCAGCCATTGCCATAGCCAAGGAGACTGTCCCAACTCTCAAGGACCAGTGCCCATCTCAACTTCTGAGAACTGATTGACCGTCCAGATTAACTCCCGAGGACAGAGAGAGATCATTCAGTCCGTCGCTGTTGCAGACACCGCCGAAACATCAGAGGAAAAGAACGGACCCAAATTCGTCGGCGCTGGAACAGTTGTCCAAACCGTGACCACCACTGCCACGAGGAATTGGCCTGATCCACCGCTCAACAGCTCCCCGCAACCTCTCTCCACCACCGCTGCCGCAGAAAGAAGAAACAATGAATTTGATTCAAAAGTTACATGGAGAAAACAAAAGAAATGAAAGAAGGATGTGGTCGAACTCACGAGAGGGAGCAGGCAGGCCAGGAGCTCAAACACCTGCCTACTCTGCCATCTTGAAACTATGTGACCTTATAGTAGTTCATAAAATCATGAGGCACATAGATAGGGTGAATAGCCTAGGGTGGGGGAGTCCAAAACTAGAGGGCATAGGTTTAAGCTGAGAGGGGGAAAGATTTGAAAGGGACCTGAGGGGTAACATTTTAATACAGAGGGTGGTGTGTGTGTGGAATAAACTGCCAGAGGAAGTGGTGGAGGCTGGAACAACTACAGCCAAATGCTGGCAAATGGGACTGGCATGTCTGGTAGGAGTGGACGAGTTGAACTGAAGGGTCTGTTTCTGTGTTGTATGATTTTATGACTCTCAGTGCCTGCACTACAAGGTACCTACCTTCATCTCTGCCAGAAGAAGAACGTAGGAAGCGACACTGACTGATTGCTTATTGCCTGAATATTACTACCAACTGGAAAGAGGACAAGTAAGGAACCAAACTGCATTCAGTATGAAGAAAAATAAAAGACCTGAGTAATTTTTGAATTGCCACGTCTAGCCTCCCTGAATAGTCTCTAATATTTCGGTGCAGCAAATTCATACACCACCTCCTATTGGACCTCTTGTAATTTCCCTGCTCCAGCCCACTTTTTCACTGAAGTGTGTGAACTTGTCAGGAATAGACAGAAATTCTGTTCCCAAGTGGGACTCCTTGGAAACTCATGGCAAAGGCTGGGTCCATCCTTACTTTCTGAGCATTCTTCTGCACCCTCTCCTGTTTGTGATGTAAATGCCACTGGAAGGCCTGTAGAAACTTGGGCTGGCATTCTCCGAGAGCTTGTAGAGGCAATACAAGCTGGCAATCTCTTCAGAACTGTTTTCATCACAACTTTGTTGGAATTACAACAAAGGTTGATTTTACACACAAAGGAATTTCCATTGTGTGCTATGATTATGTCACTGTGGCAAGCTGGGAGCAGCTCTGAGGAAATCCCTAGTTTAAACAAAAACAGTGTTCCTTTAATTTTCAAACCATGTTTCAATATTTACTGCTTCAACATTTCACATGTGCCAGAGGATTTCCAGTTGCATTGCTTCTTGTAAGTCAAATAATAATAATACATTCCATACACTGAACTACACAAGTCAGATCCAAACTTGAAGGCAAACTGTCACGATTTCTAAAGAACAAGCTAATTATGGGAGAGCAAGATCACATACTATTCACAATTTAAAAGGGATGTAGATACTTAAAAGAGGATCATAAATGAAGAGAGAAAGACATTAAAGATTCAGGCATGTTATGGAGCAGTCCAGCTCTTGATTCCGCTTTGATGGATATCAAATAGGGTGGATACTGAACAAACAGTGAGTTCGCTATTTGTACCAATCCATTATTGGGAATGATAATACCGAGGAGTGCCTTAAGCACTGCCCACTCTGATAATATCGTATGGATTTTTAGGCAGAACTGTTTTGGATCTCAGGGTAAAACACAATATCCATGTCTTCCTCAGTCTTTAGAGTCATAGAATCATAGAGTCATTGAACATACAACATAGAACATAGAACAGGACAGCACAGTACAGACCCTTCTGTCCATGATGTTGTGCTGACCTATTATCTTATTCTAAGATCAAACTACCCTGCATACCCTACATTTTACTATCATCCATTTACCTATCCAAGAGTCGCTTAAATGTCCCTAATGTATCTGACTCCACTACCACAGCCGGCAGCGCATTCCACGCACCCACCACTCTCTGTGTAAAGAACATACCTCTGACATCTCCCTGATACCTTCCTCCAATCACCTTAAAATTATGCCCCCTCGTAATAGCCACTTCCACCTGAGAAAAAGTTTCTGACTATCCGCTCTATCTATGCCTGTCATCATCTTGTACACTTCTATCAAGTCACCTCTCATTCTTCTTCGCTCCAATGAGAAAAGCCCTAGCTCGCACAACCTTTCCTCATAAGACCTGCCCTCCAGTCAAGGCAGCATTCCTGGTAAATCTCCTCTGCACCCTCTCTAAAGCTTCCACATCCTTCCTATAATGAGACGAACAGAACTGAACACAATATTCCAAGTGTGGTCTAACCTTAGTTTTATAGAACTGCAGCATAAACTCGCAGCTCTTAAACTCAATTCCCCTGCCTTTGAAAGCCAACACACCATATGCCTTCTAAACAACCCTATCAACTTGGGTACAAATTTGAGGGATCTATGGATGTGGACCCCAAGGTTCCTCCACACTGCCAAGAATCCTGCCATTAACCTTATATTCTGCATTCAAATTCCACCTTCCAGAATGAATCACTTCACACTTTTCTGGGTTGAATTCCATCTGCCACTTCTTTGCCCAGCTCTGCATCCTGTCAAAGTTCTGTTGCAACCTACAACAGCCGTCTACGCTGTCCACAACTCCACTAACCTTTGTGTCATCGGCAAACTTACTAACCCACCCTTCCACTTCCTCATCGAAGTCATTTATAAAGATCACAAAGAGCAGATGTCCCAGAACAGATCCCTGCGGAACACCACTGGTCACCGAGCTCCAGGCTGAATACTTTCCATCTACTACCGCCCTCTGCCTTCTATTGGACAGCCAGTTTTGTATCCAGACAGCCAAATTTCCCTGAATCCCATGCCTCCTTACTTTCTGAATGAGCCTACCATGTGGAACCTTATCAAATGCCTTGCTAAAATCCATATACACCACATCCAATGCTCTACCTTCATCAGTTTGTTTTGTCACATCCTCAAAGAATTCAATAAGGCTCGTAAGTTGGCCATACTGACTGTTTCTAATCAAACTGTGCTTTACCAAATAATCGTAAATACTATCTCTCAGTATACTATCCAATAATTTGCCCACCACAAAAGTAAGACTGACTGGTCTGTAATTCTCAGGATTATCCCTATTCCCTTTCTTGAACAAGGGAATGACATTTGCCACCCTCCTATCATCTGGTACTACTCCAGTGGACAGTGAGGATGCAAAGATCATTGCCAAAGGTGCAGCAATCTCTTCCCTTGCTTCCTGTAGGAACCTTGGGTATATCCCGTCTGGCCCAGGTGGCTTATCTATCCTCATGTTTTTCAAAATTTCTAGCAAATCTTCCTTCCTAACATCAACCTGTTCGAGCATATCAGCCTGTTTCATGCTGTCCTCACAAACATCAAGGACCCTCTCACTGGTGAATACTGAAGCAAAGTATTCATTAAAGACCTCCCCTACCCCCTCCGACTCCGCGCACAATTTCCCTCCACTATCCATGATTAGCCCTACCCTCACTCTGGCCATTGTCTTGTTCCTCACCTAAGTATAGAATGCCTTGGGGTTTTCCTTAATCCTACCCACCAAGGCTTTTTCATACCCACTTCTAGCTCTCCTAAGTCCATTCTTCAGTTCCTTCCTGGCTACCTTGTAACCATCTAGAGCCCTGTCCGATCCTTGCTTCCTCAACCTTAAGTAAGCTTCCTTCTTCCTCTTGACTCGATGTTCCACATGTCTTGTCATCCAAGGTTCCTTCACCTTACCATCCCTTCCTTGCTTCAGTGGGACAAACCTATCCAGCATTCTTAGCAAGTGATCCCTAAACAACCTCCATATTTCTGTTGTGCATTTCCATGGGAACATCTGTTCCCAATTTATGCTCCATAGTTCTTGCCCAATAGCATTGTAATTCCCCCTCGCCCAAATAAATACTTTCCCATACCATCTACTGCTATCCCTCTCCATGACTATAAAAAAGGTCAGGGAGTTGTGATCACGATCACTGAAATGCTCTCCCGCCGAGTCATAGAGCTGTACAGCACAGAAACAGACCCTTTGGTCCAACTCGTCCATGCTGAACAGACATCCTAAATTAATCTAGTCCCTTTTGCCAACATTTGGCCCTTATTCCTCTAAACCCTTCCTATTCATGTATCCATCCAGATGCCTTTTAAATGTTGACATTGTACTAACTTCCATCACTTCCGTACATGTGTCCATCATAACAATGTAACCTGTAACTAGTTACTGACGTGCAATAAATTGCTTTTTTTACAATTTAACAACTTCTTCTAGCTAGACTAGGAAGTGGATTTCTTTTACCATAATAAATCCAGCAGGCCCCATAAATCCCAATATTTACAGAAGACTGTGGCAGCAAATCTACTACACAGTGAGGTGCGTCCTCATTTTAGCTGCACATCTAACATCCATGATGCTGCCCTCATGTGTTAGCTTCCTCATACATCTGTGAGGAGATGCACCCAAAATTCAGACAAGAGCTATATAATTTAGGGTAACTTCATGTCTCAGCTTTATGCTGTCTGGTCCTTTATCTCATGGTCTTATCCTGCTTTTTACCTGCATTTCTGTTGACATAGACACAGATAAGAAAGGTTCCTTTAGTTATTGCCAGGAGGCATTGGAGAGTGTGAAAAGAATTTTTCATATTTTAGGACTAGAGTTATTTTGACAAATAATATTTCTTCATCATCTAGCATTTCAGTTTATACCTGGCACTATCTAAAAAGTATGGAACAACTTTTCCTTGTTAAGAGATAGTAAGAACTGCAGATGCTGGAGTCAGAGATAAATCAGTATGAAGCTGGAGGAACACAGCAGGCCAGGTCGCATCAGAGGAGCAGGAAAGCTGAAGTTTCAGGTTGGGACCCTTCTTCAGAAGTGGGGGAGGGAGAAGGGAGCTCAGAAATAAATGGGGAGAGGAGGAGTGGAGCTGGGGATGGTAGGTGGGATGTGGTAGGGATTGGTCAGTGAGGAGCTGATAGGTGGGAGAGATGATGGACACGTTCCTTGTTGAAACAAGAATTATTATGCAGACGTCCCCCTAGCAAACCTGATGTAATTTTGGAGCGATCCCTGTACTTTGCTGAATGCCTATCAGAAGACTCAAATATGCAAATTGCTATTCTTGCTTGACTTCTCTGAGATCTATAGCTGTTTGATTTGGTTCCCATATACTACCTTAAGGAGATGTACAGGAGATTGTGTTGAGAGGCATCAAAGCTGTTGTCTCAAAGGAGACAAATAGGTGAGATTTATGGGGAATCCAGGAAATGCATTTCCTCACAGCAATCCCTAGCTCACAACAGCATCCCAAATTACATGCTGTCATTTAAATTTGTTGCGGTTACTTTCAATGATCAGAATTGAATGCCCTGTAAAATTGGGTCCCTCTGCCTCCCTTACACTAGCTCAAAGGAAGAAACATGTGATCTAGGCAAATACTTCTCTGTGTTTCAACTAAGGAAATACTACTTTTGTTGTTGACTTAATTTAAATATCAATGACTTACTATAACTGAGTTTTTTTCACAGGTGTTGAATGGATAAATAGTTTTGATGTAAGGTCGTTCAGCTGAAACCATGCTTCTGCTTTTCCCTTCACTGTGGCGACTTGGCATACTGAATACTTCCGGGATGTTCTGTTTGTATTTTAGCATCTGTGATAATTAGCTTTCAGCTGATTGCCCACCTTATTGTTTCAAACATTTTATTTTATCTTGTAGCTAAATTAATTGATTGCTTCCTTTTCAAGTCAAAATGGATGAAAGTTCAATTGTTTTGACCATTAAATTAATTATATCAATTCTTATTACAGCCAATACCTTGAAAATGTTCTATTCATTGTCAGTGAAAATGAATTGGCCCACTGTCAAATAATATTGCCTTAGAATAGTCCAGACTATGCCTTGTTCTGTTTATCTGTTGATTTTCATTCTAAAATAAACCCAATGTTTCTCTTTTTCTTAAAATAATCTAGTTTCCAGGCATGAAATAGTTAGCAGTTCACAGTCCAGTACAGTCATGGTCAGTCTTTTTCCCTGTACTAAGTTTATGGCATTTAATTCATACTGTTGATCCTCCATAGGGGATGTGGTAGAAAAAAGACATGATAACCACAGCATTTCAGAAAAAAAACTGTGTAAAATATATCAGTAGATAATGTAAGTACACTCATAAAAGTAATGAGAAATGCACGAGTCCAATCTAAAAGCTAGTGCCATCTGCCAGGAATCTCAAGACAGTGATTTATATTACAATCATTTTAAGTACAGATTAACATTAAAACCACTGAAATTATAAACCAGGCATGGTAACTTAATAATGGTCAGAAATCCTTCACTAAATGATTGACAATTATGAATTTTCATTCCTCCTATTGAAATGCAGTGATACCGTAGCCAACATTTTGCCTGAGCAATCAAGATGGATTGGTTTTTGAAGTACTGCATTGCACTAAATCAAGATATAAATTGTACTGATTGCATAATTTATACAGTTCAGCAAACATAGGTTAGAAATATCTTGCAGACAAATGGCATAAAGCACTACATTCATAATAATAAAGTAGCATTCATATAACAGAAGTGAGCAAAATATAATCTTGTAATTTGTCATTCACCTCACTGTTGAGAAAGTGCTCCAAGTGTGTACTCCACACCGATAACTTCAATCATCCTTTCCCATTGTACTTCACTGATTCCACATTAAGTCTGCAAATGCCAAAACTCAAATCTCCTGAAGGAAATGTGAATGTTAATTCCCACTCAGTGTCTATGGTGTTTAGAAAATATAATGCCTAGGTTACCGCAAAACCAATCAGCAGGACTGATGTGCCCAAATGGGAGTCATCTAGATTAATTTCCTGATAAATGCGTGGGGAAAAGACAAAAAGCATATAAAGAGGCAAAAGTCAGTGAAAGCCCCAAAGACTGAGGTAAATTTTGAATCCAGCAAAGGAGGACTGAAAAGATAATAAAGAGAAAGAAAATAAACAACGTGGGCAAACTAATGAGGAATATAAAAAAACTGTCAATAAAATCTTTTGACATAAAATATCTAAAGGAAGAGTTGGTTAAAACAAACAGAGGTCCCTTAGAAAATGAATCTGGGGAGAGATAGTTATGGGAACAAGGAAATGGCAGAGGAGTTAAACAGGGTCATTGGCCTATTCCTCTCCTATCTTCTATGTTTCTATGAAATGGAAATTGTGTCTGAGTAATTTATTAAAGGTTTTCGATGAAGTCTCAACCAGAATGGGCTACTAGAAGGCATTCCTCAAAATAGGTTTGGTCATAAGAGAAGACCCCATGTTGGTGGAGATAGTAGATTGGCATGTGTAGGAAATTGGCTAAGAGGCAGGAAACAGCCAGTGGCGATAAAGGTTTTGTTCAGATGGTGGAATTTGAATTCAACAAAAATATGGAATTAAGGGTCTAATGATAGTCATAAAGCCAATGAAAATCCCATCTGGGGGAGGAAGCTGTCAACCTTACCTGGTCTGGCCTACATGTGACTCCACACCCATAGCAATGTGGCCAGCGAGAGATGTGAATGAATGTGAATTTTAAAAAAAACAAAAAGGGACTCGGTGATACTTGTACACGAAAGTTAGCATGCAGGTGCGGCAGGTAATCAGGAAGGCTAAAGGAATTTTGGAGCTGATTTTAAGGGAGTTGGGGTGTAAGAGTAGGGAAGTCTTACTGCAACTGTTCAAGGTGATGGTGAGATGACCCCTGGAGAACTGTGAGCAGTTTTGGTCCCTAATATTTCATTGGAGGCAGTTCAGAGAAGGTTCACTAGGTTGATCCATGGTATGGAGGGGTTGTCTTATGAGCAAAGACTAAAAAAGGTTGGGACTCTACTCACTGGAGTTTAGTAGAATGAGGGGTGCTGTCATTGAAACATGTAGCATTCTTAAGGGGCTTAACATGATAAGAGCTGAAAGGTTTTCTCCCCTCATGGGAGAGCCTAGGACCAGAGGGCATAGCCTCAGAATAAAGGGGTGCCAATTTAAGACAAGGGTGAATTTCTTCTGTCAGTGAATTGTGAGTCTGTGGACTTCCTTGCCACAGAGAGTTTTGGGCAGAGTACTGTATATTTGAGATATATAGATTCTTGATTGGTAGGGGCAGCACGGGTTACAGGGAAAATGTATCTTTCCAAGATGGCACTGGAGTGTAGTGACTCTTTGCAGCCTGTCCAGCAGATCGTCTCCTTACATCTATTAAAATTATTCCACATCTTTAACTCTCACTTTTAGGTATGCTAGAATTAATAACAACGTTCTCTTAAAACTGCTTATAAGTCTGGTGATCTTTCAACCTCCAGGAACAACCAAACCCAATCCCCTCAACCTCACCCCCACCTGACTGGATCTGACCTGACAGAGACCAGATCGCCCAACTGTGTGATCCAATGGGGCTTGCCTGGTGTGCCTGCACCATGACTGTGAGTCCACAGGGACTAGCCACTTCCTGGAAGGCCTGACCTGAATGCTGATTGGAGATTCGACCAAACTTCATGGAGACCTGTCATTGAGGCCCAGCTAGACAGAGAATGAGACCCTCTGGAGGGCCCGAGGCTGCAACCGGTGTCCAGGATCCCAGCAGACACACACCCACACACCTTACAGAACAGCAGACCATCCATGCTGACTCCTGGGCCTGACCAGAAGCAGCCATTTACCCAGGAAATGCGGGAGATGTACTGGCCTGCAGGTGAGATTGAAACAATGTGGTTTCAAATCCCCCTCCTCATCATACTCCTGGCAAATGAAAAAGCCATTGAAAGCAAGCTGGATGAACTTATTGCTAGACTCACCCTTCCAAAAGGAATTGAGAGGCTGCTGTGTGCTCTGTTTTACAGGCACGCAGCTTACTCCTGCTACACTGGAGTATAGGGTACAAACTGAGGGTTTCTCAGTTTGCTGATTGGACTGCTTGGTGTCCCGCAGCAAGGCAATGAACTGCAGGTTCTGCCTCATAACTGACACCTCTTGGTGCTCAGACATGGCAACTCTGGCGAGTTGCTGCTCTCTAGACCTAGAATATCTCATGGCAAAGTGCCATCTCTACTACTTGCTCCACGGGCTCACTTCCTGACAGCGGTCTACATCCCACCCCATGAGGAAGTGAAGAGTGCAAAACAAACAGTCTTGAGACAGAATATCCCAAGGCCTTGTTCGTTGTTGCCAGTGATTTCAATCAGGCCAACCTCAAGCATATTCTAACAAGATACCACCAACATCTCTCCTGTCCCACCAGAGGCCCAGCTCCCTTAACCATTGTTAAATGACCATCAAAGATGCCTACCGCTCCAATCCCACCCACTCCTGTCCCTGCATTTTGGGAAATCAGACTATAATGCTGTGTTCCTTCTCCTGCCTTACAAGCAACGAACTGAAGCATGATGATATGGTACAAAAAGTCCGACAGTGCTGGTCTGAGGTTAGTGGATGTGCTCCCATTTGACTGCTTGGAGTGGGTGGACTGGTCCATATTCAAAAAACTTAGCGGCCAATCTAAATGAGTATGCCATGACTGTCACAGACTTCATCAGCAAGTGCGTAGAGGAATGTGTGCTAATCCGTGTGTTCCCCAACTGGAAACCATGAATGAACCAAAACGCCTACTCCTGACTGATGTTCGGGTCTGACACATTCAATTTGGGTAGCCCTGGCCAATACACAAAATCCATGTATGATCTTTGCAAAACCACCAAGGATGCCAAGAGACAATACCAGACTAAACTAATACCTGACTAACCACATGAACACCCATCAGCTGTGGCAAGGCTTACATTATATAATGAACCACAAAGCAAAATTGAGTAGATTCGCCAATAACAATGCATCCCTCCCCGACATGCTCAATGTATCCCATACTCATCTTGGGCAGAAGGTCAGTGAAATGATGTCATCAGCCCTGAAATCCTTGGGTGCACCTCAGGTCCTCAAACAATTCTGCCCCATCAAGCTTGGGCGTGAGCCTTTTCCTACAATCAGTAGCAACTGAACCAACTGCTTCTCAAAGGAGACTGGAACCAAAGTTGTACCACTAATCTGTAACGGTTCCTCAATGTACGTTTGCGGTCCTGCTGAGGTCTTGCACAAACTTAAGGGTTGGACCCCCAAGTGAATCTTCTTAAGGACTGGTTCTGCAGTCACTGATACAACTGCGCCAGTATTGACCTCCATTAATTGGACATTTATTTTGATTGGTTCTGATTTGGATGTCGCTAAGCAATTTAACATTCCAGGGTGTCCATTCTCCTGGCTATTGGCCTATGAGCTGTCTTACTCAAGTCAGGGGTCAGAGGGAACCTGGAGTTACCACATCACAGTAGAGGATGGCATATTATTATAGGGAGCAATACTGATTGTCCCAAGCAAAAGTCGCTGCCAGATATTAGCTCAGTAGGATCCACTGAGGTCATCCAGGGTTTTCCAAAATGAAACTGTTGCCAAGAAGTTATGTCTGGTGGCCAGGATTGGATGCAGACATAGCTGCATTGCCGGGGCAGTTCCTATTTGATTATAGGACCACCCCCCATGCAACTACAGGAATAACTCCTGTTGCTAATGGGGAGAAGACTCTGCACCAGGTTAATTGATCTTCTCAGACCTGGATAGGAGGGAGTATTAACACCAGGATTGCCAATGTTGGTCACAAGATTCAGGGCACAATGTTTGCTGTAGAATCCATGGGAATGGCATGGTCAATGTGAGGTCAGGTCCAGTAGTGTATAAAGTTTGGACATGTGCGACAGTCCTGAACAAGCATGTGGACCGTATTTTGGTAATACAAACAAGGACAGGACTTATACAATTAATGGCAGGGCCCTGAGTAGTGTTATAGAACAGAGAGACCGAAACGTTCAAATGCATAATGCTTTGAAATTTGCGTCACAGGTTGACGAGGTGGTTAAGATTCATGAGCTCATTGCTCAGACCTTTGAGTATATGAGTTAGACTGTCATGTTGAGTTTGTATAGGATGTTGATGAGGCATCTTTTGAAGTACTCTCTGTAGTTTGATCGCCCTACTATAGGAAGGATAACATTAAACTGTAGAGGGTTCAGTAAAGATTTAACAGGACATTGCTGGGAATGGAGAGTTTGAGATATAAAAATTGTCTGGAAAGGGTGGGATATTTTTCACTGGAGAGTATGAGGTTGAGGGATGACCTTGTTGAGGTTTATATAATCATGAGGGGCATAGGTAAGGCTATTCCCTCGAGTGGGGGAGTTCAAAACCAGGGGGGATATTTTTAAGGTGAGAGAAGAAAGATTTAAAAAGATCATGACAGGCAACATTTTTTTACACAGAGACTGGCTCGTGTGCAGAATGAAGTGCCAGAGAAACTGCTGTATACAGGTGCAGTTACAATGTTTAAAAGACATTTGGATAAGTTCATGAATAAGAATGGTTTGGAGGGATATGGGCCAAGCGCAGGCAAGTGGGACTAGTTTAGTGTGAAAACATGGTTGATGTGGACGAGTTAGGCTGAAGGGTCTGTTTTCATGCTGTATGACTCTATGACAATGACTCTGATTCCTCTTCACTCTCTGGACTATATTTCACTTCTCGGTTAATTTCTGCATATTCTCCTTTGTTTCGCTCCCCCTCCTCTCCATGAGTAGATTGTCTTCTTTCTTTAACCCATGCTATTTATTTGGCAAAGTATTAAATAAGATGCCAAATTTTTTTTCCCCTGAGTCAATTCACTCAAGTTCCATCCCTGATCCCCCCAATACGTTTTTGTTCGTAAGTCTTTGGAGGAAATCCCTTGGGCTTTTACGGCAATCGGTTGGACGCCGTGGACACATGAACTGAATGGTCTCAGTCTGTCCTATCCCAATTTGTCACTTGTTGGAAGGCATCATTAAAGGCATGTAATATATAGGGGGGTGGGGGGTCACTGTAGATTGTGAAAAGAGAAGCTTGATCAACCCCTCTGTGATAGGACAGAGCTGGTTCCAAGGAAGGGAGTTAGTGATGTAGAATTGAACAAAGTTCTTATTATCTAAAGTACTGAACTAGACCCTAGACTTTTCCAACATATATAATACTGAACAAAATCCTGAGCTCAGGCTGCAACAAATACACACAGAGCCAGATTTTATTTTAGTCTGGGATTATTGTTCAGTCTAGAAATTCAATTTACACCCGCACTCTCAAAACCTAAACTATAATTAACCTTTACACCTCAAGCTACCCAGCACAGACAGAATGGGATTGACACAAATACTGAACATTCAAATTCAATCAAAATCCATTCACACATACTCAACTATCAGGAAGCCAATTCACTTCAAAGGGAACACCAGAAACACAATGGCAGCACAGATTTGGCACGAAGATAAGGATAATTGCAGGTCCTGACTTCACCAAAACGTTCTATTCCCCAGCAGGTGTTCGAACCAGCGATCCCCAGAAAAAGAATTGCAACAGCTAATTCCAGCAGCTATTTCCAAGATCTATCTCCAGAAAGGGGAATCTGGAGGCAATGGCTGAGTAGCATTATCACTGGGCTGTTAATCCAGAGCATGTGGTGGAAGTTGAATTCAATAAAACAAATCTAATTGAAAAATAGAATTAAGAGCCTAATGCTGATCATGAGTTCATTTTAGGAGGCGGCACGGTGGCTCAGTAGTTGGCACTGCTGCCTCATAATGTCAGGGACAGGGGTTCGATGCCACCCTCGGGCGACTGTCTGTGTGGAGTTTGCACATTCTCCCGGTGTCTGCTTGGATCTCCTCCAGGTGCTCCGGTTTTCTCCCACAGTCCAAAGATGTGCAAGCTAGGTGGATTGGCCATGTTAATTTGCCTGTAGTGTCCAGGGATGTGTAAATTAGGTGGGCTATAGGGGGATGGGTCTGGGTGAGATGCTCTGAGGGTCGGTGTGGACATGTTGGGCCAAAGGGCCTGTTTCCACACTGTAGGGGTTCTATGATGATTCTATGATAACTCTGAAAACGACCGACACAGTCCTGTTCTGAACCAGGGAACCAACGGCAACCGTCCACTACCAGCAGACTGAAGAACAGACAACCTCAGGCAACCACCAATCCAACCAATGCCTGAAGGCCTCTGACATAACTTGAGGTGAAAACCATCCTGTAAAACTACCAGAAAGTAAGGAAAACCAAGTGCTGACCCAATTAATCAAAAATGTGCCTGACCGCATCAGCGGACTCAACCCAGGCTGAAGGCCTACGCAGTCTGGGACTCAGTGTTTACCCCCCAAGGAGCTGACCTGAAGGCCTACATGTAAATCCTGATCCACAGCAACATGATTGACTCTGAACTGCTCTCTGAAATTACCCAGGCAGCTTATCACCTTCATGTCAAGGGCAATTAGGGATAGACAATCAATGCAGACCTTGCCAGCAACATTCAGATCCCAAGACTGTGTTCCTTGCTATTTATGACACATGCAGAAATCAGAAAACACATAGAAAGTATGTCCAAATTCAGTTCACATTTATTTTCAGATTTCATTGAAATGATGAGACTTGGAAAATTGATGATCGATGAATATGTCCATTCTACTCTGTCCAGCTTGTCCAACGCAACTGCGCTGCCTTGTTCATCACAGCATGTTGACTTATCTCCAACTGTTTCCCAGGCCATACGATCTCTCGGGAGCGGTGTGAAACTAAAAAAAAAACTGAGAAATTCTTCTCCATTGTCTTGTGCTGATCAGAACGTGTCCAGGAGATCACTCTGGCCCTATTCAGGCCTTGCCCTCCAAGACAAGAGGGTGGGCATGGTGGGGGGGGAGAAGGGGTGGATGGGAAATATCAGCAAAATCTAAGAGCACAACATCAATTCTGAAATATATGGATGGCAAAAGTGAGTGGGTGTGATGGAGAGGGAGGAGAAGGGTGGGGGGCGAGGTGGAATGGATGGAAATGTGTCAGTCCATTTTGTGTGGGGATAATGTAATTAGGGCATGACCTCCCTTTTAATGTCCTATATCTGGAGGCCTCACCAACATGTTATTTGCCCACTGTCCCTGGCTCCCGTGCTATGTTAAGCTGCAGTATGCCTCAAACTTAGTTTGTTAATACCCAAAGGCAACCTAGAGAAAAAAAAATTGACCAAACAATCCCCCACAATCCCCAAGGGACACCCAAGTGGGGGCAGGGGTGGTTTGGAAAATGTC
>NC_063336.1:26371132-26414306 GCF_021869965.1 Rhincodon typus
TAGTAATAGACTTGACCTCATTCGAAAACAAGGTTTCAATTTGATATAACAAGGTGTAGAGCTGGATGAATACAGCAGGCCAAGCAGCATCATAGGAGCAGAAAGGCTGACGTTTCGGGCCTGGACCCTTCATCAGAAATAATTCAATTTGATATGTTTGATTTCAGTTCTAAGTGACTGTTCGTTCTACTTTTAACAACCACAAGCGTGTGGGCCTTGGCTAGGTCAGAGGAGAGGAGTGGCATTTGGGATTAGAGGTTTCAGGACACTTCAAGAATCAGTTCTGGATGTTTTACCAGTTTAAATAATCTCTGACCTGTCAAAGAATAATTCTCTGGTGCATTAAATCCCCACTTCCCCCAAATCCTCAACCAGTGCGAGAAGAATTTTCGACTAACCTTTCAAATCTCACTCTCTTCCGTCTGACCATCTCATCAGTTTTCTCATGGTGTTGTGTTCGGTCTGTGAAGTGAAGCGGTTTCGATCTTCTCTCTGATCACCATCTCTCCTCGACAAATCAGAAACATCATCATTGTAGTGACCTTGTCTTCCCCATCCCCCCTCTCTGTAATGCAGCCTCATGGCTCGGACTAAGGCAGGTTACAAACCTATTGTGACATCTGATCCCTCTGTGATGTATCGGGTGAGGGTCACACTTGGTCTGTGAGGTCGCACTTTGGCCTGTGCAGTTCAAGGCCCCTCACCGCGATCAAACAGGAAGTTACAAAATCCTCACCTTTCTGAGATTAAAAGATGTTAATATTCCAGAATGCACAAAGCAGTTCCAGACATAAACAGAGATAACAAGGTGTAGAGCTGGATGAACACAGCAGGCCAAGCAGCATCTGAGGAGCAGGAAGGCTGACGTTTCGGGCCTTGACCCTTCTTCAGAAACGGGGGAGGGGAAGGAGATTCTGAAATAAATAGGGATAGGAGGAGGCGGATAGAAGTTGGATAGAGGAATCTCCCCTCCCCCTACCGCATCCCAAAACCAGCCCAGCTCGTCCCCGCCTCCCTAACCTGTCCTTCCTTCCACCTATCTCCTCCTCCCACCCCAAGCCCCACCCCCATCTCCTACCTACTAACCTCATCCCGCCCCCTTGACCTGTCCGTCCTCCCTGGACTGACCTATTCTCCTCCCCACCTCCCCACCTACACTCACCTTTACTGGCTCCATCCCCGCCTCTTTGACCTGTCTGTCTCCTCTCCACCTATCTTCTCCTCTATCATTCTGCTATCCGCCTCCCCCTCTCTCCCTATTTATTTCAGAACCCCCTTCCCCTCCCCCATTTCTGAAGAAGGATCTAGGCCCGAAACATCAGCCTTCCTGCTCTTCTGATGCTGCTTGGCCTGCTGTGTTCATCCAGCTCTACACCTTGTTATCTTAGATTCTCCAGCATCAGCAGTTCCTGCTATCTCCCAGACATAATCAATAGGGCACCTTGGTGATGGGCAGTGATGGGATTTTCACAATTCAATGCACCTTCTTTTGGTAATATTTTCACTATTGTCCACTCACTACTGATCACCAAGGGCTGGGGAGAAGCTGCTCAGCAAGGGAGCTGCAAGTTTGCAACAGTTATCACCCTTCCCTCTCGCTGAAAATTCCTCGAGCTCAAACAGTACTCGTCCTATCACTATCGGGATTAGAATTTCTGGATCAAATTAAAAATCAATTCTGGATATTTTGCCAGTTTAATTAAGGTTCCTATCTCTGTACCCACTCCTGCTCAATCTCTCCATCATCCTCCAGTGATGTAGCGATTGGCTATGTTAGAGGAGAGGAGTGACATTGCGATTAAAGTTTCAGACCCATGTTAAGAATCAGTTCTGAATGTTTTACCGGTTTAAATAAACTAAAATTTCTTCGAATAGAACTTAAGCATTAATTCTCCATTTCCCCCAAACCCTCAGTCAGTTCAAGAGGAACAATTTTAGACTGACCCTTAAAATGTCATCGTCTTCTGTCTGATCACCTCACTGATGGTCTTTTCACAGCGCTGTGTCCTGTGTGATGTGAAGCTGTGTTGATCTTCTCCCTGAGGACTTTCTCTCCTGCATAGGTCAGAGTCGCAGTCAGTGCCCCTGGTCTTGTCTTCCCTCTGTCTGCTCGTGCAGCCTCGTGGCTCAGGCTAAATCAGTTTACAAACCTGTTGTGATGTCTGATCTCTGTGTGATGTATAGGGTGAGGGTCACACTTGCTCTGTGAGGTTGCACTTTGACCTGTCCAGTTCAAGGGGCCTCACCGTGATCAAACAGGGTTTTACAAAATCCCTCATTTTTTCTGATGTTAGAATATGTTGATATTGACACAAGATATGTTGATATGAATGCACAAATCATTGACATAGACAGCACAGGATGGCGCAGTGCCACAGAGGTCACAGTGTCAGGAACTTGGGTTCAATTCCAGCCTTGGGTGACTGTCTGTGTGGAGTTTGCATATTGTCCCTGTGTCTACTTGGGTTTCTTCCGGGGGCTCCGGTTTCCTCCCACAATGCAAAGATGTGCAGGTCAGGTGGAATGGCCATGCCTATAGTGTCCACGGGCAGGCTAGGTAGATTAGGTATGGGAAATGGTAATAGGGTAGGCGGCTGGGTCTAGATGGGATGCTCTGCAGAGGGTCAGTGCAGGCTGAATGGCCTCCATCTGCACTGTAGAGATTCTATGATTCCAAACAACTGACAATTGCTGTCACCTTCCGAAGCTTGGAAGCACTTTCCTTGCTTTTAACCTGCATTTTCCCAACATTTCTAACCTGCGAATCCCACATCTGGTGTTAATTTTTTGCAATGTTTAATCCATTTGGCCAGCTTTTATTTAGATACATCTTAATATGTCTTCCTAATCTCGGCAGCCTGCTATTCTTTACTACTAACTCTTTGATTAGGCCTCTTCTCAGGGATACCAGAAGCAACCAGATTCACTTCACAAATTCTGCAGTTTGTCTGTCACACCAGCAAACACCCGATGTAATTCTAATTATTGATTGATCCACCTCGATCAGACAAGACTGGTGAGTTTGACTTCGCAGCAACTTCGTCACTGCTTATCGAGGGCCAACCAGGAATGGTAAAACCTGTTGCCTGAAAGGGAGTGCTTCAACCTGTTAACCAGGTATCCTTCCCTTGTGTGACAGACAAAAGACTGAGAACCATTCTTTATTTCACTCTTTAAGTACCAATACTTACTACAAAACATACATTCGCTGCAACATTTACTTCTTTGCTCGTCTAACTTAACTTCAGCATTAACTCATTTTGTTTAACTTCACTTTATCTTAGCTTTAACTTAATCCACACTTAACACTAACTTTAACTTTAACTCAGTAAGTTTGGCTTGAATCAAATCCTACCCCGATTCGAATGAAGTGGCCAATGTTGGTCTCACTTCATGGTTCTTTGTTCTCTGAAGAATACTTCAGGGCACAGCTTTTGCAGAGTGGTCTGGAATCTTCTTCTTCCTCCTCCTCCTCTCAGAGAGAGAGAGATAGAGAGAGCTGCAACTATGCTTGTTCCAGAAAGTTCTTGGGCACTTGGCCCATGAATGTATCAAAGTTTATCTCATCGTTTGTTCCCAGCCAATGGATTTACTGGTAAACAGCTTCCAAATGTTTACACCAAGCTGTAAACAGTGACGTTCAATAGTCCATATAAGGTCGTAGAGGTGCCAGTATGACACTTACCTTATTTGGTCAATGCAGGAAACAGATGGTCACAATACGTCCTGGCTGCAGTTTTAACTGTGGTCAAAGTTTATCTAGCTTGACCAAAACTTCCCAGCATGCATGATTGTAGGTCTGAAACAGCTGTGATGCCATTTCTGCTGCTGGTCACATGATCACAGGCCCTCCTCTGGATCCTGAAGCTCCAAGCGAACGTGATCACAAACCATGAGCAAGTTCTCTCTCAGAGATCAGTATTTGAATCTAGTCAAACTAATTTTTAAGGTATGACTGACATTACAGTCTCACAACTCATTAAATTCTCACCTACATACTTTCAATTCCATACTTAACTGTTGTGTTCTCCTTCTTTTCCATTCAACAAATTGAATTGTAAGAATTATTAAAAATATTAGAGCACATTATTATTAACCATCCGACATGTGACATAAGATGAACTCAAGGATGAATGAAAAATATAGTATTCACCTCTGAGGTGATCTACTATTATCCCTATTTTCACTATCTCATAACCAAAATACTTTTGCAGGTGCTTGTGAGTTACGGGTAGACAAGTTGGTGAAGCAAGTGTTTGGTATGCTTGCCTTTATTGGTCACTGCTTTGAGTTTAGTAATTGAGAGGTCATGTTGCGGCTGTGCAGGAAATTGGTTAGGCCAATTTTGGAATACTTCATTCAATTCTGGTCTTCTTGCTGTCGGAAACATGTGAAACTTGAAAGGGTGCAGAAAAAATTTACATGGATGTTGCCAGGGTTGGATGGTTTGTGTTACAGGGAGAGGTCGAATGGACTGGACCTCTTTTCCCAAGAGCATCAGAGGTTGAGGGTTAACCTTATGGGGATTTATTAAATCATGAGGGGCATTGATAGGGTGAATAGCCAAGGTCTTTCTCCTAGTGTAAGGGAGTCCAAAACTGGAGGGCCAAGGTGAGAGGTGAAAGATTTAAAAGGGACCTAAACGGCAATGTCTTCACACAGAGGCTGGTGCATGTATGGAATGAGCTGCCAGAGGAAGTGGTGGAGTCTGGTACAATTACAACATTTAAAAGGCATCTGGATGGATACATGAATAGAAAGTGTTTAGAGGGATATGGGCCAAATGCTGGCAAATGGGACTAAATTAATTTAGAATATCTATGAATCTATGACTCTCTGACTTCTTTGCTGTCTCGAGTCTGCACACCGGCGACAATGACAATGACTTGCCGGCCTGGATCCTGAAGAACCTTTCAGCCATATGGCCGAGGCTCGGCTTTATTTTGGGTTTTGCTTTGGACAGACCTAGGGTGCTTCTGCTCAGGATATGTCCTGCCTGAAGCCATGTGACTGCCTACATTCAAGTGCTGTTCCCCAAGCTCAGTCGGACAGGTGAGGGTGTCCACTCCTTTGGCCCCCATGCTGCACTTGCACCATTTTCTAATGACAAAGCCAGCTGTAGCACCAGTTTCAAGTTCAGTTGGGCTTCAGCCAGTAGGAGCTTCTGCATGGTTACATCATTAATCCTACACACCAAACGGTCTCTCAACATCTCATTCAGGCTCAACCCAAAATCACATGCCTCTGCCAGTCATCTCAACCTCGTCAAAAATCCCGATATGGATTGCCTGGTTCTCAAACTGCCGAGTAAAACCGATAGTGTCTCAGAATTAGAGGAGGCTTGAAGTCATAATATTTCTTAACTAAATCCTTCAACTCGTGAAAGATTTTCGTATCTGGCACCTCAGGGAAAGTAAGACTCCTAATAACTGAAAATGCTGTGTCTCCACAAGCAGTCAGAAGAATTACATGTTGCTTTTTATCTGCTCCAATGTGATTTGCCTGAAAAAAAAACACATTCTTTCCACATACTGGGCCCAATCTTCGACGGAAGGATTGAATGAGTCAAGATTCCCAAATTAAGGCATGATGCCAGAAATTCTTCAACCACTCAAAGGAGCCTGTTGAAAGCAAATTTTCTTCTGGAGCATACTGTTTTCTCTCATCACCACTGAAATAACTCCACAGAGGCCGGTATCCCATCACCAAGTCATCCTCTACCTACACACGCACAGTACATGGACTCTGAGCACCAAGCTTAGAGCAGCCCCTAGAGTGAATGGAACCCCTGAGACTCCTGTTTATGTCTGTCAGCCAGGGCTCCCTGATCTCTTCAGGTTAACAACACGAATCAGGGAACTCATACTCAGCGAGATCCACCAGGCATACCTTGTGCCAATCACTACAGTACCCCAACTTCCCATAACCCTGAAAGGCTTCCAATGTGGTGAATCTCCCACCTGACAAACAGCAAGTATAGGATCCCTTGTTGATCATTACCTGCCTCCTTAAAGCCTTAAATGAGCAGTTGTGGAGGAACATTCATGACCTTTCCTGTTGGGACATCAGTCGTCTAAGGTGAGTGCATGATGGGCTACCCAACTCACACACTCCTACCATATTAAAATCCCTTACGACCCTATTAATTCTCACCCTCTAAGTGTATGTGGTTGCAGAAACTTTCGTTGTTAGACAATCAGGCAGTACAAAAGAACTAGGAAAAAGGAGAAGTTATAACTCCAAGGTTATCACAGGACCTTCACTGCATCAGGCTTGGGTGTGTATATAGACTGAGTGTTAGAAATTGAATGATTGCAGGATAAGAATAAGTTGCAAACATTACAAATTGAAAATGTATTTGAAGAAAGAAAAGTATAAAATGTGAAATGCTGCAAAGTGGACTCTTCTTTTAAAAAGACTGTTCTACATCCCTCCTTATCACTCTTCTCCAACCCCACAGCTCACTGTGATAACAGCCTCTATCCAATTCTGGTCTCATGTGAACCCTAATATTAATGTTTCCACAACTGATGGCTGTTATGTCACAACTCAGTCAGTATCTCAGATACCATTGAGACATGCTCAAGATCTTATCGTTGTATCATAACATGTGACCTGAGGGTATAAAAGTCTTATGCTGCATCTTACCCAGGAAATCATTTGAAGCCTGACATGTCACTGAAAATTGAAGAACACTATTTTAACCTATTAATTTAACATAGCCCAGAGACTCGGTGCTTCAGAAGTGTGATGTTGGTACATATTAATAATGTAAAAGAAACATCTGTTGGATTATTCAATACAAGAGTGTACATACCTAATTTCTAATGTTCTGTGAGATCACAGACACCCTGTTGGAGGCAAAAATCATATCACAGTAAGCAACAGTGACTGTCTATAAGAAAAGACTTCAAAATCTTGATAGAAGGAGAGCAACCAGATGATCACTTTAGACATCATTAATTTGAACAATCAATCCAAGTCTTTCTATAGGGAAGTAATCACAAAATCAGACAGAGCTAATTTCTTTAGATTGGAATGTAAACTTGTTCAAGATAAATTCAATTTTGAAGATTGCCTCAATTAAAAGTTAAGGAAAACTGCAGTCCACTTTTGAACTGGAACTTTACAGAGAGCTGAAAGCCCGATACATTTTGCCTGATAGTCGATATAAAAGCATAAACCTCTCACAACAGCTACAGAACCTGGCACTTACAGAAGGGACACTTTTAATATTCATTGACACAATGCGAAAGAACATTTTTATTTCAATTTATACTGACAAAAATGGTGCAGTCTAACATTTTAAAGGCTGACTCATGGATAGAAGAAAACTCATTATTGAATTGGTATCGTGACACCTTTACTGAATTGCAACTATTTAGACAAAGTTTGCAGTTCTATTTTACAGATGAACTGATAGATGACTCCCCCCAAAAAACTCTAAAAATCTTTCTTGCCATCGACAACTGGGGCTTCACAGAATTAATATATCCAATGTTTCTGTGGATGACCAGAAGTGATATGGAGACCTCTTGAAGACCAGCACAAGGTAAGAATTAACTTCAGAATTAACAGACATCAGTTCATGTCGTATAGACAGCAGCACCAAGAGTCTATTGGTCACTTTGTCAAAATATGCCACACCAACTGTCATGAATGCGATTTTTCTGAATGAATGAAAAATTTTTAAAAAAGGTCAGACAGACTCATTAAGGTGGCCTTAATCTTTATACCAATTGAAGCATTTTGGACAAATCTTCTGGGCAAGAAAAATGGCCACTCTATTGAAACAATAGTTAAAGATGGACACAAACATTACTACAAACTAACAATAATTACTGTTTTAGGCACAGCCAACACAATTACTGCAGTCAAAATAGACCAGAACACAGAATGCATAGTAGGTACAGATCTTTGCACCTACTCAAAAGCTGTCCAGCTTTGCTTGATATATGTAACGCATGCAGCACAAAGGGACATTGGCGCATATCCAGGAAATATGGTTTCAAAAGTTATGTTAGGCTCTAGAACAAAGCGCAAGTGAACAACAAGGTGAACAACACTACAATACTTAGAGCAAAGAAAATGTTAAGAAGATGCAAAATGCAAACACATCAATGATGTTTTCGGAAGATGATAAACATTTCACACCCACAATGTTGACAATATAAGCTGATCAGAAGCTTTTACAACCGTTAATATTATATGTCCTGAAAAGACGGGATAACACACATTAAAAGCTAAAATTAACACAGGAGATGGTGCCAACATAATAACATTGTGCATTCTGAAAGACATGTTTCTCAGCAAGTGATACTCCATGGTACAGTCTGCAAGAGATTATTTTACAGCATATAAAGGATTACCAATTCTGTGCAGAATTACAATACAATGTAAATATGCATGCTCATCTTGGCTTCCCAAAATCTACTGCCTGGCAGATACTAGTGATGCAGCACTGCAAGGACTATCAATATGCACAGGTTTTGGCATAGTCACAATTCAGGAGGTTCAAACCACACTCACTGTAGCAGTACAGACCAGGCATGACCATAATCTCAAGTACCTACATCAAGAATGATGCAACACAATTGACAATTTTTAAAGGTGTTGCAGTATTGCATCTTAAGTATGAGACAACTCCATCAGGAGAATTTCCAATTGGAACTGAATTAGATGGAGCAAAATGGTATATAATCAGAAGGTCAACCACCACAAATTTGTATAGCTTCAACACATGCATTTATGAAAACTGGCACCATAAATGTATGAATACATCCTTAAATTTCTAGAACAAGAATCATTTTAAAGCTAGCTATGTAGCATGGACTCTGGTCTATACATTTAGCAGAAAAATCCCAAGAAGCCTATATTTAGGACGTCATTTGGATGGTACTGTTTTCAATGGTTACCATTTTGGCTATGAGTAAGCTAAGACATGTTCCAGCAGCACATGGATAGTATTTCAAATGTTATTGTAAATATACTTTGTTGTATTTTATAGCTGATAATATCACTGCCCTGGGAAAAGCAAAGGCAGAGCTTGATTACAACATTCACCTACTGATGACAGCAGAGAATGTTATTTAATGGCACTAACTGCTCGGTCAACATCAGCCAGTTAAACTTCTCTGGTCCAATTTCCCTACTTATGCAGTCCATTCTGATCTAGGTAAGAGTGAAGATGTTAAGTTACGGACCCACAGGATGAAGAGGATCTGCAACATTGTCTCTGAAGTTTCAATTTCTTCTCACCCAACTTTGTGGGTAAGGCTTTTCTGCTAAGAGGTATACTCAGGAAGGACATCCCATCTTCAATTCTATCAAACAGGTTCTGTCAGTTAAATCTTATCTACTGCAATAGGAAAGGCACAAGTCTCAAAGTGAATGTCTCACAAAAGGCCTAGACCTGCATCATTTCAAAGATGAGAAATTGACAGTTTTTATTTGGAAAAATTGTCATCTACACAAGCCAACTACAGGAGTGGGTACTACAGAATGTATAGACATTAGCTCTGATTTTTGGCATCATGCAATTTCACATGTACTTATCAGGCAAGAAATTCACCATTGAAATGGACTGCCAACCACAAATGATATGTGACCAACTGTAAATGAGGGTACCACCATATTTACAATGTCGACTTGTCAAGGAGCAAGGGCATGACTTTGAAGTGAGATGTAAGCCAGATATCATGATCACATCTGACTTGCTCAGCAGATTACCTAATTCACAAAAAGACCATTCCTTTTTATCTACAAGTTGATGTCCACTATAAAGTTGAAGATATTTCCGAAGTTGACCTGGTAGACTTTAGCCAGAGTCTGTATGAGCAGTTACAATCAGCAATGTCAGGAGTCGTCCTGAAAGTTTTAGGTAACTACCTGAGGAAATTAATTCATTTCAACCATACAATGACATGTATCAGAAGTCACTTTCAAGGACAAACAAGATCTGATACCAAAAGCATTGCATATCCTTGTTATACCATGGATAAATGGGTATTGAACAGCACAGGAAACTGTGTGTTAGCCAGGGGTAACACAAGATAATCAATGACTCATGAATGCATGTGTGATATATCAAACATATCAATCTCAACAGTGACAGGAGTGTCCTACCCAATTCTTGGAAGAAAATAACAACACACTGGGGTGACACAATGGCTCAGTCGATAGTACTGCTGCCTCACAGCACCACTGAAATGCAAGATAATGGGAATAGGGCAAGGGAGTGAGCCTCGGTGGGATGCTCTTTGAATAGTTGATGTGGACTGTTGGGCCGAATGGCCTGTTTTCACACTGTAGGGATTCTTGGAAAAATAGACAAATTCAGAGAAGATCAAGTGACACCCTTGCGATAGAGATAGTAGGAACTGCAGATGCTGGAGAATCCGAGACAACAAGGTGCAGGGCTGGATGAACACAGCAGGCCAAGCAGCATCATAGGAGCAGAGAGGCTGACGTTTCGATCCTAGACCCTTCATTAGAAAAGGGGGAGGTGAAGGGGGTTCTGAAATAAATAGGGAGAGAGTGGGAGGCGGATAGAAGATGGATAGAGGAGAGGATAGGTGGAGAGGAAACAAACAGGTCGAAGAGGCGGGGATGGGGCCAGTAAAGGTGAGTGTAGGTGGGGAGTTAGGAAGGGGATAGGTCAGTCCAGGGAGGACGGACAGGTCAAGGGGGCGAGATGAGGTTGGTCGGTAGAAGATGGAGGTGCGGCTTGAGGTGGGAGGAGGGGATAGGTGGGAGGAAGAACAGGTTAGGGAGGCGGGGACGAGCTGGACTGGTTTTGGGATGCGGTAGTGGGAGGGGAGATTTTGAAACTTGTGAAATCCACATTGATACCATTGGGCTGCAGGGTTCCCAAGCGGAATATGAGTTGCTGTTCCTGCAACCTTCGGGTGGCATCGTTGTGGCACTGCAGGAGGCCCAGGATGGACATGTCGTCTGAGGAATGGGAGGGGGAGTTGAAGTGGTTCACGACTGGGAGGTGCAGTTGTTTATTGCGAACCGAGCGTAGGTGTTCTGCAAAGCGGTCCCCGAGCCTCCGCTTGGTTTCCCCGATGTAGAGGAAGCCACACCGGGTACAGCAGATGCAGTATATCACATTGGCAGATGTGCAGGTGAACATCTGCTTGATTTGGAAAGTCTTCTTGGGCCCTGGGATGGGGGTGAGGGAGGAGGTATGGGGGCAGGTGTAGCACTTCCTACGTTTGCAGGGAAAGGTGCCGGGTGTGGTGGAGCTGGAGGGGAGTATGGAGCGGACAAGGGAGTCACGGAGAGAGTGGTCCCTCCGGAAAGCAGATAAGGGTGGGGAGGGAAAGATGTCTTTGGTGGTGGGGTTGGATTGCAGATGGCGGAAGTGTCGGAGGATGATGCGTTGGATCCGGAGGTTGGTGGGGTGGTACGTGAGGACGAGGGGGATTCTTTTTTGGTTCTTATTGCGTGGACGGGGTGTGAGGGATGAGTTGTGGGAGATGTGGGAGACACGGTTAAGGGCGTTCTCGACCACTGAGGGGGGGATGTTACGGTCCTTGAAAAACGAGGACAACTGACTTGTACGGGAGTGGAATGCCTCATTCTGGGAGCAGATGCGGCAGAGGCGAAGGAATTGGGAATAGGGGATAGCATTTTTGCAGGAAGGTGGGTGGGAGGAGGAGTATTCTAGGTAGCTGTGGGAGTCGGTGGGCTTGAAATGAATATCGGTTTCTCGGTGGTTGCCCGATATGGAGACAGAGAGGTCCAGGAAGGGGAGAGAGGCGTTAGAGATGGTGCAGGTAAACTTAAGGTTGGGGTGGAAGGTGTTAGTGAAGTGGATGAACTGTTCGAGCTCCTCGTGGGAGCACGAGGCGGCGCCGATACAGTCATCAATGTAACGGAGGAAGAGGTGGAGTTTAGGGCCGGTGTAGGTACGGAAGGGGGATTGTTCCACGTAACCTGCAAAGAGGCAGGCGTAGCTTGGGCCCATGCGGGTACCCATGGCTACCCCCTTTGTTTGTAGGAAGTGGGAGGAATTGAAAGAGAAGTTGTTGAGGGTGAGGACGAGTTCGGCTAAGCGGATGAGGGTGTCAGTGGAGGGGCACTGGTCGGGCCTGCGGGACAGGAAGAAGCGGAGGGCCTTAAGGCCATCTGCATGGGGAATGCAGGTGTAGAGGGACTGGACGTCCATGGTAAAGATGAGGTGTTGGGGACCGGGGAATTGGAAGTTCTGGAGGAGGTGGAGGGCGTGGGTGGTGTCACGGACATAGGTAGGGATAGATTCCTTATCTTAAAAATCCATTGTTTGACAACTTATTAACATAACAAGTGTAGCCATTGCTGACACGATGAGTGCTATTTTCAGTTGATTTAGCATCCCAGATCAGATAGTGTCCTTTAATGAATTGTAGTACACTGGCAAACTGTTTCAGGACATGTGTACTGAGAGAAGAATGACCCGTATCACTATTCATGTTCAAACAGTCAAGCAGAACACATGGTATGTACTATCAAATCAATCTCATTAATTATTGAGGAACAAAGCAGCAGTTTAGAATGGCATTGATGAATTTTTATACAATACCAATGGAGAAGAGATTACCATCCCTAACATAACTTATGCCCAGAATGAAATGCAAGAGACTCTTCTTCAATAGCAAAGAATGAGAGAGACGCACAATGATTGAGCAAATAGAGAATTAACAAAACTATGCACTGGGCAGAGAATGAAAGTTATTGAGAAGAACAGAAATACGTGGATACCAGTAAATATTTTTAATATATGAAACAGCTCAGATCATTCAAAGCCATTGTAGATCATAGTGCTGCACTGAGGAAGTCCAAAGCAGGCAGAGAAGAATACATGACACACTCATCATTAATGAGGAGAGTGAGGAAGGACACTCTGACCATGATGATTGTGTGATAAAGTTTGTTGTATATTGTGTAATAATGGTGGACTGTTACTTTAAGGGTCTAATCACATGATGCTGTTCTTGGCTGTTTTGGGTGGAGAAGCAGCTCTCTCTAACCTACCGAGTGATCACCTCCGTAATAAAGCTCCTGCTGTCTAATGTTTCAGTCTTTCAGTCCTTGGAACTTAACACAAGAGAAAAACTCACAATGAGAATGAGATAAAAACTGTTTTGAGATCCACAAAGTCAACCCACTGATTCAATAATGAAAGAATTTGCCCCAGGGAAGAAGTGAACAGTGGAGAAGAAGCTTACTACACGGCTCCATCCTGAAAGAACATTGTGAATAGGGAGTACCCTACACAGAAATACATGTCTTGAGCTCTGGTTTTAGACTTGGAAAGCAACAAGCAGCCTCAGGATATTTTGTTTTAAATGGAAAGAAATGAGGTGGTATTAAAACTTTTGTGGTACATCATGCTGATGATAGCAACCAGCAGCACAACAGCGAGGTTGTCAAACAAATGCGACAGATAACAATGAGTATCTCTTCAGAATGACACACAATCACCAGATCAGAATTAATTGTTCAACCTCTGAATTGTTACAATAAAGTTTGAAATGTTAATCTTGTAAACTCTGTTTTACTGCTTTCTATAATTATTGAATTGGCAACACATGCCTGTGTACAACCACGTATATCCATTTGGGATTGGTTTTTATCTTTGAAAAAGTGGGAAATGTTTCATACCTCATGGTCAGTATGTCAGTATAATCCTAAGAGACATGTTAATGAATAACTGTTGTATCATAGAATGTATTCAGGCATTAGGATCTCATACCCATCAGGTATGAAGACCCCATTCACAGAGACATGGCTCACTTCTACTACACCTGTCTGCGTCTTACAACGGGAAGCTTTCTCAATTCACCAAATAGACCGCAAGGCAAGTAGTGGTGGGGTCTACCTCCTATTCAACACGTCCTGGTTGTCAGACGTGGTGACCCTGGCGAGTTACTGCTCCCCAGAACTAGAATATCTAAGGGTGAAGTGCTATCCCTACTACCTGCTGTGGGAATTCACTTCTGCTATCCTGACAGCGGTTTTCATAGAATCATAGAATCATAGATTCCCTACAGTGTGGAAACAGGCCCTTCGGCCCAACAAATCCACACTGAATCTCAGAGCATCCCACCCAGACCCCTTCCCTGTAACCCACCTAAGCTACACATCCCTGAACACTATGGGCAATTTAGCACGGTTAATCACCTAACCTGTATATGGGACAAAACTGGAGCACCCGGAGGAAATCCAAGCAGACACGGGGAGAATGTGCAAACTCCATACAGTCGCCTGAGGGTGGAATTGGGTTCCTGGTCCTGTGAGGCAGCAGTGCTAACCACTGAGTTTCATCCCACCCAATGCGGAAATGAATAGTGCACTTGACAAAGTATACAACACTACAGTCTTGATACAGAATACTTCAAGGCCTTATTCATCATAGCTGGTGATTTCAGCTAACCTCAAGAATGAGGTACCAAAATGCCATCAATAGGTTTTCTGTACCACTAGAGGTCCGAATATCCTTGAGCATTGCTATACAGTTATCAAAGATGTCTACTGCTCCATCCCTCATCCGTATTTTGGAAAATCAGGTCACAACGTTGTGTTCTTCCTCCCAGTTTAAATTTGAAATTGAAATGTGAGGACCCAGTACAGAACGTAATGCCATGTTGGTCATTGGAATCCCAATGGAAGGACTTCTACAGGACTGCTTAGAGTCAGTGTACTGGCCCATATTCAAGAACCCTCAGTGGACAATGTAAATAAGTATGCCACCACAGACTTACACTTAATTAGTGAGTGTGTGGAAGACTGTGTGCTGAAGATGTTAATCCAATGTTCCCCAACTGGAAACCATGGATGAACTGGGGGATCCACTCCCTACTCGTGTCCAGGCCTAAGACATACAAGTTGGGCAACCGTGACCTGTACAGGAAATCCATGTACAAGCATCGTAAGGCCAACAGAGATGCCAAGGGACAGTACCCAACAAAGCTTGAGACCCAGACTAAGCACACTGACATCCATCATTTGTGGCAAGGGTTACACAATGTAATGGCTACAAAACAAAGTCGAACAAAATCACAAGCAACAGTACATCCCTACCTGATGAGCTCAATACATTCCATGCTTGCTTTGACCAGAAAGTCAGTGAAATGATGTCACCTATCCCAACAGCCTCGGATGCACCTGTACACGATGGTCACCGCCTCAGATATTAGATCGGCCTCCTTGAGACCGAATCCACGGAAAGTGACTGGCCCGGATGGAGGCCTCGGCCATGCGCTCAGACACTGTGCAGACCAGCTGGCGGGATTTTTCGCTGACATCTTTAACATCTACTTGGTATGATCTGAAGTGTCCACCTGCTTCAAGAAGGCCACCATCATCCTGGTGCCAAAGAAAAATCACGTAGTGTCCCTCAATGACTACTGTCTCCGAGAGGTTAATTATAGCTCACATCTACTCCAGCCTACCAAATTGCCTTGATCCTTTGCAATTCCCCTATCATCGCAAAAGGTCCATGGCAGATGCCATCTCCCTGATCCTACTCTCAACCCTGGAACATCTGGACAAAAAGAATATCTTTGCCAGGCTCCTAATTATTGACTACAGCTCCACCCTGAACACCATAATTCCAAACAAACACATCTCTAATCTCTGAGACCTAGGCCTCAGCACCCCCTTCTGTAACTGGATCCTCAATTTCCTCACCCATGGGCTGCAATCAGTAAGAATAGGTGACCACACCTCCTCCATGATAACCCTCAACACTTGTGCCCTGCAAGGCTATGTACCCAGTCCCCTACTGTACTCCTTATTGACTCACGATTGTGTGGCCAATTTCTGCCCAAACTCCATTTAGAACTTTGCTGACAACACCACTGTTGTAGGCTGGATCTCAAACAATGACAAGACAGAATGCAGGAAAGAGATTCGTGCTTAGTGGCATTGTGCAAAGACAACAGTCTGTCCATCAATATCAGCAAAATGGAGGAGCTGATTATTGACTTCAGGAAGGGGAGTGGAGGGCATGTCCCTAACTGCATCAATGGTGCTGAGGTGGAGATGGTCAAGAGCGTCAAGTTCATGGGAGTGATGATCACCAACAATCTGTCCTGGTCAACCCACATCGACACAACATTCAAGAAAGCACAACAACCCTACTTCCTCAGTAGGCTCAGGAAATTAGTGATGTCCACAAGGACTCTTACCAATTTTTATAGATGCACCATAGAAAACATCCTACCTGGATGAATCACAGCGTGGTATGGCAACTGCTCTTCTGAGGGCTGCAAAAAACTACATCGCCTTGAACACAGCCCAGTCCATCACACGAACCAGCTTTCCATCCATTGACTCAATCTGTACTTCCCACTGGCTTTGGAAAGCAACCAAAATATATCGAGACCCCTCCCACTCTGATTATCCTCTCTTCCACCCTCTTCCGTCAGGCACAAGATACGTTTGAATACATACAAACAGATTCAAGAACAGCTTCTTCCCTGCTGTTATCAGGCTTTTGAATGGACCTCTCAAATGTAAATTCTGATCTCTCTCTCTCTCTCTCTGCAACTTCTCTGTGGTTGTATTCTGCACTCTGTTCTGCTACTCTGATGCACATGTATGGTCCAATCTGCCTATATAGCATGCAAAACAACACTTTCCACTGTATCTCAGGACATGTGACAATAGATCAAACTCAAATACTCTATCTTACCCTAGAGATTGCTTGAAACATGACATATTGCTGAAACCATACTACTCTGTTATAACCTATTAGCTAGATATTAGTCCAGATTCTACGTGTCTAAGAAATGCATTATTGGTATTTTATCATCGCTGTAATAAATGTCTATTGGATTCTTCAATATCATGATGTCTTATGTTATGAGAGATAATATAAGCATTGTTGCATCAGGTAAAACACACCCTGCTGAAGCTAAGCGGCATATCAGTGGCTGAATCGTTTGCCTAAATTCTAAGATTTGGAATACCCTATGTTTCTTGGTCTCTGTTGTACCTTTTCTTCTTTTAAGACATTGCTTAAATCCTAGTTTTTTGAATAAACTTTTGTTCGTCTGAACTAAAATCTGCTGATGTGGATGAGTATCAGACGATATTTTTTAATGTTCCTTTGGAACATGTTGTTGCATTAAGGACTTTATATAAAGATATATTAGTGGTATTACTATTACTCAATGTTTCCGTGCTCATGGTTGCAACCTGTTTCATTGCTCTTATTGTGACAGGGGCTTTATTTAATCGTGAATAGAAAAAATAGAAATTACTGGAAAAGCTCAGCAGGTCTGGCAGCATCTGTGGAGAGAAACCAGAGTTGAACAGAAGATGAACTCTTTTATTTAAGTAATTTCTTTTTGTTCTTTTTTGTAGCTCAAACTGGTGCCAGATTGTGGCAACAAAACACTTATCACCGTGTCTTCAAGATATATGTGACAATAAAATCATTCATTCAACATGGTAAATTTATTGAGATTAAGCAACCCAATGAATTGTGTGAAAAAAACTAGCTTTTGCTGTGGCGTTAGAGTAATTATAAACCTCGTGGAGTCTTTTCTGGACATGAGGTTTCACGTTACGAAAAATACTATTTTGGAATTTCTCACATGCCAAGGACTGACTTCTTTGAGGTGGATAAAGGGTTAATTCTAATGCTAATCCATATGTTTGGAGTTGTATTGAATATTGGAGAGTCTGAACAGTGTGTTTGCTAAGGCAACGTTTTCAGTAAAGGCCATCAATTTTAACTTAAAATTTGCGATCTTTGAGTTGATATTTTAACCATTGTAGTTGTACTGGCATGCAAACAGTGACTGGAAACTGACAGAAATTCCTGATGATTGACTGGAGGCATCATTGAATGTAGCTGGAGAGAATGCTTCTGCTTGTGGGAAGAGGTCATCCTGTATTAACCCCCAAGATAACCAACAAGAAATTTTGAAAGGTAAAGCATTTATCTAAAGACTAGTAAGAATGTGGAATTTGCTACCACTGGCAGTGATTGAAGCAAATAGAATACGCTAGACGAGCACACAAGGGAGAAGGGATATTATGATAGATTGATGAAAATATATGTCAGCAGGCTCAAATGGAGCATAGGCAAGTTTAGGGACTGGTGTCTCTGTGTTCTGTATTCCACTTAATAGATTAAATACAACATTGTGTTTGGACTGCACTAACTACCAAAATGTTTATAACAGGAAAATATACTTTGAATATAAGACCATAAGATGTAGATGCAGAAGTAAGCAATTCAGCCCGTCAAGTCTGCTCTACCATTCAAGGAGTTCATGGCTGATCTGACAATCTTCAACTCAACTTTCCAGCCCTTTCCCCATAGTCCTTGATTCCCTTACTGATTAAAAGCCTGTCTATCTCAGCCTCGAACGTATCCAATGACCCAGTCTCAACAGCCCTCTGCAGAAAGGAATTCCTCAGATTAACTACTGTCTGAGTAAAGAAATTGCTCTTCATGTCTTTCTTAAATAAATGGAAAATGACTTAACAAACATTGGACTTTAATCTGAAATATTCACAAATGCAAGACTGGGAGAAACAAATGCTTTTAAAATGAGATGAATGAGCAAGAAGACTGAAGACTGTAAAATCTATTTCCCATTATTTAGCTGTGTTAAAATCTTTGCCCAGGTTTCACTGTTAAAGGCAGAAAGACAAAACAGTGTAAAGTTCAGTTTGGTGCTTTATCGTTTTGCAAAGCTTCATCAATTTTACTCAAATGTTATGGGAAGCAGCAGACATTGCCTGGCTATGCATTTGACTTCAGATGCTAATTCCTGTCACTGACATCTGATTTTACTTTTTCTTGTGTAAAATTAACTCTACTTGAATATTCACTCAATTTTGGCTCGTGCATTGATGAATATAAAAGTATGTCATTCATTAATAATATTTTGGTTTCTTAATTGGAGTGAAGAAAATCAGGAGTTGATAATTTTACAAAAACCAACAGAACTGGGGATGTTGGAAAGCAGAAACAAAAATAGAAATTACTGGAAAAGCTCAGCAAATCTGGCAGCATCTGTGGAGAGAAACCAGAGTTAACGTTTTTGGGCCCAGTGACCTTTCCTCAGAACTGATGGTAGCTGGGAAAATGTGTTTTATTATTGCAGAAGATAGGGTGGGGGGATGGGGTAAGGCGTAAACAATAAGTGGAGACAGATTCCAAAGACAGAGAAAAACAGTTGGACAGACAAAGGAGCAGATAAAGCTCAGTCTAGGAGAATGAATAGCTACTAATAGGGATTATTAGTCGTTAACGATGAATAGTTAACCATCTGATAACTGGTGTGTGGGGGTTAAAGTAAGGACATGGGGGAAGGTGTCTTAAGCCCTAAAATTGTTGAACTTTATGGGGAGGCAATGGCCTAGTGGTACTTTTGCTGGACTGTTAATCCGGAGACCCAGATAATGTTCTGGGGCCCTGGGTTTGAATCCCGCCACGGCAGCTGGTGGAACTTGAATTCAATAAATATCTGGAATTAATAGTCTAATGATGACAATGAATCCATTGCCAGTTGTCAGAAAAACCCATCTGGTTCACTAATGTCCTTTAGGGAAAGAAGCTGCCATCCTTATCTGGTCTGGCTTACATGTGACTTCAGACCCACAGCAATGTGGTTGACTCATAACTGCCCTCTGGGCAATTATGGATGGGCAATAAATGCTAGCCTCGACAGTGATGCCCTCATCCCGTGAATGAATTAAAAAAAGATATCAAATCCAGAAACTGCAGTGTTCCCAGGTGGAAAATGAAGTGTTGTTCTTCTGACTTACAGGCAATTTCACTGAAATACCACAGCAAGCCTGAGAGCAAGATGTTGGCCAGGGAACAACGTGGTGTGTTGAAGTGACTGGCAACTGGAAGCCCGGGGTGTTTTCTGCAGGTAATTTTATGTTTTGAGGGCCTCAGGATTTTCATTGTTCTAGTTCAACAGGTGACCATGGTTTTCATGATTGCTGATCCTATGTTTGTGCAGGGCCTCTGAGGATAGTTTTTTTTTAAAAGAAGCACTTATGGAGCAGGATTTGCTGGAAAGGAGTTGATGCAAGGAGGTCCACTCATAATACAAATATCATCAAATATCACAGCCTGGGGCATCCTGGAGCATAGTTTAATCTGTCAAAGGTGAAGAGTGCACAAAGAGGTTGGCCACTGGAAATGGGTATGACCTCTGGAAGTAGCTGTAAATGATTCTGTCTTAATGAAACCCCTGAAAGTTCAGCATTATTTAATCTGAAAGTGAAATTAATGAGATGTGTTGATTTGAGTTGCTGTTAAAGAACCGAAAAAAAGAATATTTATCATATATCGAAAGGGAAAAATAGGTGTGTTTTTTTTTCTGTCTGTTCTTACTTAGGAGACAGACGTTAGGGTAGCAACCAGGATTGACTACTACAAAAAATTCTTGGACTTATTTATTGAAAAATTGTTAACAATCTTATACATTTGTAGAACTTGTTCACGTGTGTGCATTGGTAGCATCTTCAGAGCAAACTGTGGCAAAGTCTGAAAGGCATTACATTAAGTATCTTCAAGCGATGCATTCGGAAAATATGATCACACCCACTTAAATGACTAACAAAACATAATTAAACTTATTTTTTATTGGGAAAGAGTCCAGTCTATGTGATCCCTACTTTGCTTCATGGAGGAAAGTTTTATTAAAAATAAAATTAAACCTTCACAAGTCTAGACGGCCCAATAGAATTAAATTGCCCCTGGTGTTGAGGGAATGAGGTTTGCTGAATTGCTGAAAAACATCTTCATGAAGCATTTCATTTTGCATCCATCAAGGCAATCCATGAGTAAACAAAACACTTATTCTGCCTGACAGGTGAATACTGATTGGTTTGCAATTGAATACTGATTGGTAGAAGCTTTGCCATGGAAAATGCCCCAATGGATAATAATCGACAGTTAACTATCAGACTTTGGTTAAATTTTAACTCAGGCAGGTTGAGTCGGATTGTTCAGGGCATTGATCTAATAACTGAACCCATGAATTGCTGTCATCTATTTTGTTGAGTTGAAGCAGGTCCAGTTTGTGTCCATGTTCTTTCCCTCTAAAGAAAGAGGCCTTGTATTTTAATATATCCAGCTTCAAGTACATGCAAGTGAGCCACACTATTGTAAACTCGATTGACAATACAAAATTGGTTGTTAACATAACTCTTTGCACTCAGGATTATCTAGCAAATATTGTCCAATTGCAAAATTATATCGAATGCTAGACACTGTGTGGTGATTTTTGCAAGAGTGGGCTGTTTCGGTAGTCAGTACTTTACTTGCTGTTTGATATGACCCACCAGTCTTTGCAGCATACAACCTATATACATGGCATCATACTGGCACTGAAATTCATACAGCCATAAGAAATAGCAACAAGAGTAAGCAGTTTGGCCCCTTGATTCTGCTCCACCATTCAATAGGATCATGGCTGAACTGACACTCCTCACAACCACATTCCTTTGTTTTTCCCATAACCCTTGATCCCTGTACTAAACAAGAATCTATCTATCTATCTACCTATCTCAGCCTTAGTATACCAAGGACTCTGCCTCCCAGCTCTCTGTGGCAAAAAGTTCCAAAGATTCGCAATGCTCTGAGATAAGAAATTCTTCCTCATCTCAGTCTTAAATTGGGCACCTCTTTATCTGAGACCATTCCCTCTGGTCCTAGGCTCCCACATGAGGAGAAACATCCTCTTAGCGTTTACCCTATCAAACCCTTTAAGGATCCTGAATTTTCAGTGAGATCACCTCTCATTCTTCTAAACTCTAGTGAGTAGAGTCCCAAACTGTTTAGTCTTTGTTCATAAAGCAGTCATTCCATTCAAGGGATCATCCTAATGAACCTTCTCTGAACTGCCTCCAATGAAATTATATCTTTCCATAAATAAGGGGACCAAATCTACTCTCAGAACTCCAGAGGTGGTCTCACCAGATTATTCATTTGTGTGATAGGCAGAACATTTTTTTGGCTTGATGGCAGTATTGATGGTAGAAGAAAACACCAGGGGTTTTAACACTGACATTATGCTAACTGCTGAAAGATGTTGACGAGAATGTGTCACTGCTTCTCAAGATTTGCTTTTTTGTGGATTTTGAGAGAAGGGAATGTGGATAAACAGTTAGCATAGGCAGTGATGAGAAAAGTGGAGTTAACCTTTCAAGTTCAACTCTGTTTTGCTCTCCACAGATGCTACCAGCCCCATTGAATTTCTCCACTGCTTTCTGTTTTTCTGGACAATTAAAGACTTTTTTTTTCAAGAAACAGAGGTTTCAAGGTAATCAGGGAAAGGAAGGAGACTGGGGCCAATAAAAAGTAGATGAGTTTAGCATACATTTGCCTCTGATTGTGCATAGTACAAGCTGGCCTCTGTGGAATTCCTAGTAATGTGGGGGTTGGAAGCAAGTTGCCCTTCAACCTCAGTTTTCATCTCTCCTGGCCCAGTGTGTGAATATGTTTTGGGAAGGGTGTAGGAGGAGGTGTGACAGTGTGCGTCGGTCTCCATATACAAACATCTCCATCTGTTTCTGTGGGCATGTGCCTCTGGCCCACTCTCAATCTCAGGGATCTTCTTTCTGTCCCTTCCCCATCTATCTCACTCTTCCTCTCGTTGTCTCACACAATCTCACTGTTTCTCACAATCACTCATCACAAAATCAAAGAAAAGATGTTGACTCGGGATTTGGGGCCTGGAGAGGACAGGAAATGAGTGGGGGAGGTAAAGGAGCGATCAGCCATCAAGGGACAGCATCTAAAGAGTTGGGGGGAGGAATGGGGAGCAAAAGCAGAAGTTGCTGGAAAAACCCAGCAGGTCTAGCAGCATCTGTGACAAGAGATCAGAGGTAAAGTTTCAGGTCGGGTGACCTTCCTGAGAACTGATGAAAACTAGGAAACTGTTGTGTTTTTATGCAGAAGATAGGGTGGGGGATGGGGTAGGGAGTAAATGATAGGTGGGGATAGAGCCCAAAGAGAGAGAAGAACAGCTGCACAGACAAAACAGTGGATAACGATCTGGCTAGGGGGGTGAATAGCTGGTAATGGAGACTGTTAGTGGCTAACAATAGGTAGTGTGTAATCACAACCCATTGTTAGATGCTAACAGGGGAGGTCAGGGGGATCAGATCGAAATGACCAGGCCATGGCCATATATCCTATGAAGAGAGAATCCAATCATCATTACTTGATATTTAATGCCATTACCATCATTGAATTCCTCATAATCCTGTGGGTTACCATTGACCAGAAACTAAACTGGAGTTAATCATTTAATACAGGGAATATAACAGAAGGTCAGAGACTGGGAATTATGCAACAAGCAATTCACCATTTTCTGCCTCCCGTGTTTAGCAATTACTAGAAATATGATGGAATGTTCCCTACTAGTGCAGCTCCGGCAACACTCAAGAAGCTTGAAACTATCTAGGACAAAGTAGCCTGCTTGAATGGCACCCTATCCACTACTTTCAACATTCAGATCCTTCACTACATAAATGCAGTGGCAGGAATACATACCATCTAGATGAAGCAGTGCTACTCACCAAAGCTCCTCAAACAGCACATTCTAAACTTGCAACCTCTAACACCTGGAAGGACAAGGGCAACAGATGCTTGAGAGAATCACTGACTGCACATTCCCCTCCAAGCCGCTCACCACCAGAACTTGGAATTACATTGGCATTTGTCATTGTCGCTGGATAAAAATTCTGGAATTCCACACTTAAAAGTTCTGTGGCTGTACCTATACCATGTGAACCGTAGAGATTTGAGCAAACAGCTCCACACCAACTCCTCCAGGGCAGTTAGGGATCAGTAATAAATGCTGGTGAGGCGTTTAAGCCAACGTCCCATGAACGAATGTAAAAAAAAATTTGGAATGGGCTCCTTTACCTTCAATTTTTTTTTTAACAACCTATTCATTTTGCTTGCTTAGAAATACTCTATCCATCATTTTCACAAACTGAATTGTCCTTTTACTATCTATGAAATAAATTGTCCGCTCGTGCTCAACAACTATTGATCTATGACAACAAGGTGCAAGGCTGGATGAACACAGCAGGCCAAGCAGCATCATAGGAGCAGAGAGGCTGACGTTTCGGGCCTAGACCCTTCATCAGAAAAGGGGGAGGGGAAGGGGGTTTTGAAATAAATAGGGAGAGAGTGGGAGGCGGATAGAAGAGGGATGGAGGAGAGGATAGGTGGAGAAGAAACAAACAGGTCGAAGAGGCGGGGATGGGGCCAGGAAAGGTGAGTGTAGGTAGGGAGTTATGAAGGGGATAGGTCAGTCCAGGGAGGACGGACAGGTCAAGGGGGCGGGATGAGGTTGGTCGGTAGGAGATGGAGGTGCGGCTTGAGGTGGGAGGAGGGGATAGGTGGGAGGAAGAACAGGTTAGGGAGGCAGGGACGAGCTGGACTGGTTTTGGGATGCGGTGGGGGGAGGGGAGATTTTAAAACTTGTGAAATCCACATTGATACCATTGGGCTGCAGGGTTCCCAAGCGGAATATGAGTTGCTGTTCCTGCAACCTTCGGGTGGCATCGTTGTGGCACTGCAGGAGGCCCAGGATGGACATGTCGTCTGAGGAATGGGAGGGGGAGTTGAAATGGTTCGCGACTGGGAGGTGCAGTTGTTTGTTGCGAACCGAGCGTAAGTGTTCTGCAAAGCGGTCCCCGAGTCTCCGCTTGGTTTCCCCGATGTAGAGGAAGCCACACCGGGTACAGCGGATGCAGTATACCACATTGGCAGATGTGCAGGTGAACATCTGCTTGATGTGGAAAGTCTTCTTGGGGCCTGGGATGGGGGTGAGGGAGGAGGTATGGGGGCAGGTGTAGCACTTCCTGCGGTTGCAGGGAAAAGTGCCGGGTGTGGTGGAGCTGGAGGGGAGTGTGGAGCGGACGAGGGAGTCACGGAGAGAGTTGTCCCTCCGGAAAGCAGATAAAGGTGGGGAGGGAAAGATGTCTTTGGTGGTGGGGTCGGATTGCAGATGGCGGAAGTGTCGGAGGATGATGCGTTGGATCCGGAGGTTGGTGGGGTGGTACGTGAGGACGAGGGGGATTCTTTTTTGGTTTTTATTGCGTGGACGGGGTGTGAGGGATGAGGTGCGGGAGATGTGGGAGACACGGTTGAGGGCGTTCTCGACCACCGAGGAGGGGAAGTTACGGTCCTTGAAAAATGAGGACAACTGAGATGTACGGAAGTGGAATGCCTCATCCTGGGAGCAGATGCGGCGGAGGCTTTTTTGGTTTTTATTGCGTGGACGGGGTGTGAGGGATGATCTATATTGTTTTGAATCTTTCCCATACGTTAGAAGCACTGTATTTCTGAAAGAAAATTCTCCATGAGTAGCTATTTATTTATTAGAATAACACATTGGTCAAACATGATTCATTGTCTGACAACAGTCACCCACATGGATCTCTCTAAATTTATATTGTTATTGGATGGTTACATTTGCCAGTACATGTCCTGTGTTTCACTGTTCTCCCTCAGCCTTCTTAAAAGTAACCAACTATTTACCTCTGTCCTTCTCTCACTTTGATCAGAAATTGTCCTTTCAGATGGGGTCTCAACTCATACGCACAGACATTTTAAAAATCTAATATAGAGAATAGAATTGTTCTGGTCAATCTAGTGATCAAATTCATGATGAAGTTTTCTCTGCTCTTTGCTCCCATGCAAGTCATAGGCAATGGTATAGACATTGACAGCTGCTCACAGCAGTGCTGACTGATGGCAGTTCAATAGGCAGGATGAAAGAGCTCTTGTAATGTCCCCTTGTCTGCCATAAGCTTTGCAAGTACTTTGATATAGGTAGCTTCTTGGCCTGCATAAGTCATATTATTAGCTGCAACTGGACTTGTGTCTTTTCTGAAAGCTTTGTCCCTGCCCTTCTCTCTGTTTCCTGCAGTATTACAGAAATTACAGAAAGGAAACAGACCATTAAGTCCAATTGCTCTGTACTGGTATTTCTGCTCCACGTGAACCAACTCTGACTTACATAATATAGTCTGATCGGCACATATTCCATCCCTCATTCCCTTGCATATTTAGCAAGTTTCTGCTCAAATACATCTAACATTTACCTCACCTACTCCCTGTGGTAACCAGTTATGTATTTAGTTTCTTGCTTGTAAAATACTTGAGTATTACTGGAATAAGAGATATGCTATTGAACTCATCAGAAGGCATGAAAGGATCCCATATTTAACAGCAAGCAACAACTGCTTAAGGAGTGGAGAGGTGATGGCCCAATAGTATTATTGCTGGTCTGTTAATCCAAAGACCCAGGTAATGCTCTGGGAACCTCCATTCAAATCTTATATGGCAAGTATTAGCATGTAATTTAAAAACAAAATCTGAAATTAGAAGTCTAGTGATGAGCATAAAAACAATTGTTAGGAAAAACCCAACTCGTTCATCTTTTTGAGAAGGAAACTGCTGACCTTACCCAATCTGATCTACATGTAATACTAGACTCACAGTAATGTGCTTAACTCTCAATTGTCCTCCGGGCAATTAGGAAGGGGCAACGAATACTGATGTAGACAGTGACATCCACATCTGTGACTGAAATTAAAAATGCACGTGCTGCTTGATTGGCGATATATTTATAGGTAGGGATCTGTCATCTGCAGGAAGAAGGGTCATGCCTGTACGTTGTGCCTTTGAATGAATCAAAATAAAACAGGTGGAACATTTCTTCCCCAGTTCTCCTTATCAGCTCCGTTTTTTCACAATGTTCATATATTTTGTCTCTTCTCTGAGTAAAGACATTTCTGTTGAATTTCTCATTGGAGTTTGTAGTGACTATTTTCTATTTGACGTTTTAACATCACTTCCTCAAATGCTCATCGCCACATTACTAAGGTCTGGGTGGTGGGGTACTATAGTGAGTACATTGCTTTTGCGCACTTCTGAGATGTACAACAATTTGAATTTTTAAAAAAGGCACTTTTAAAATTTCTGTATGTACTTCACAATGGCTAAGGCTATGAAGTGGTACATCAGCTCAATCGCTTGAGTAAACATGAAAGGAGTATGTTTTAGGAACATAAGAACTAGGAGCAGGAGTAGGCCATCTGGCCCCTCGAGCCTGCCCCGCCATTTAATAAGATCATGGCTGATCTTTTTGAGACTCAGCTCCACTTACCCGCCCACTCACCATAACCCTTAATTCCTTTACTGTTCAAAAATTTATCTAGCCTTACCTTAAAAACATTCAGTGGGGTAGCTTCAACCGCTTCACTGGGCAGGGAATTCCACAGATTCACAACCCTTTGGGTGAAGAAGTTCCTCCTGACCTCAGTCCTACATCTGCTTCCCTTTATTTTGAGGCGATGCCCTCTAGTCCTAGTTTCACCTGCTAGCGGAAACAACCTCCCTGCCTCCACTTTATCTATTCCCTTGATAATCTTATATGTTTCTATAAGATCTCCTCTCATTCTTCTGAATTCCAATGAGTATAATTCCAGTCTACTCAGTCTCTCCTCATAATCCAACCCTCTCAACTCTGGAATCAACCGAGTGAATCTCCTCTGCACCCCCTCCAGTGCTAGTATATCTCTTCTCAAGTAAGGAGACCAAACCTGCACACAGTACTCCAGGTGTGGCCTCACCAGGACCCTATATAGCTGCAGCATAGCCTCCCTGTTTTTAAACTCCATCCCTTGAACAATGGCAGACAAAATTCCGTTTGCCTTTTTAATCACCTGCTGCATCTGCAATCCCACCTTCAGCGATTCATGCACAAGGACACCCAAGTCCCTCTGCGCAGCAGTGTGATGCAATTTTTTACCATTTAAAACATCGTCCATTTTGCTGTTATTCCTACCAAAATGGATGACCTCACACTTATCAACATTGTATTCCATCTGCCAGACCTTTGCCCACTCACTTAGACTATCTATATCCCTCTGCAGACTTTCAGTGTCTTCTGCACACTTTGCTCTACCACTTACCTTAGTGTCATCTGCAAATTTTGACACACCACACTTAGTCCCCAACTCCAAATCATCTATGTAAATTGTAAACAATTGCAGTCCCAACACTGATCCCTGAGGCACACCACTAGCCACTGACCGCCAACCAGAAAAACACCCATTTACCCCTACTCTTTGTTTTCTACTGGTCAACCAATCTCCTATCCATGCCAATACATTACCTGTAATACCATCCAACTTTATCTTATGTAGCAGCCTTTGGTGTGGCACCTTGTCAAATGCCTTCTGGAAATCCAGATACATCACAGACACAGGTTCTCCATTGCCCACCATGCAAGTAATGTCCTCAAAGAATTCCACCAAATGAGTTAAACATGACCTACCCTTCATGAACCCATGCTGGGTGTTCCCAATGGGACAATTTATATCCAGATGTCTGGCTATTTCTTCCTTAATGATAGATTAAAGCATTTTCCCCACTACCGAAGTTAAGCTAACTGGCCTATAGTTACCTGCTTTTTGTCTACTTCCTTTTTTAAACAGTGGTGTCACATTGGCTGTTTTCCAATCTGTGGGAACCACACCAGAGTCCAGTGAATTTTGGTAAATAATTACTAGTGCATTTGCTATTTCCCCCATCACCTCTTTTAGTACCGTGGGATGCATTTCATCAGGGCCAGGAGATTTGTCTACCTTTAGCCCCATTAGCTTGCCCAGCACTGCCTCCTTAGTGATAATGATAGTTTCGAGGTCCTCACATGCTATAACCTTCTTGCCATTAGTTTTCGGCATGTTATTTGTGTCTTCCACTGTGAAGACCAACACGAAATAACTGTGTAATGTCTCGGCTATTTCCTCATTCCCAGTTATTAAATTGGCCTTCTCATCCTCTAAAGGACCAGTGTGTACCTTCGCCACTCTTATAATTTACAAGTCTGTATATACTGTATTGTCAGCCTTTTCTGTTGGCATATTGAAGATTTGCACACATTTTACCTTTAACAAAGTTGCCCCTTATTATCCCATGTGTCTCTTTATTATTAAAAGCTCACACATTATCATGAAACACAAAACAAGTTATATGTTGGAGGAGTGAAGGAAAACTAAAGTTAAAATTCACAAGAGAGAAAAAAAAAAACACATGTCCCAAGGTTCCTTTTGGTCTGGAAGATGTTGCAGTAGATGTACTTTGTTCTTCTGGAGATAATCAATCTCTTCTAAACTACAATTAGTGGTTTTCCACAGTGTTGCTTTGCCAGTTTAAGTTATTTTTAATTCTTTTAAGCATTACATGTGATGTTTTCTGACTTGGAAGCAAGGTCAGCTCCAAGTCTGAAAAACCTGTAGAGATAGAATGGCAGTCTACTCATCCTGCAAGCACTCAGTGACGTTGCCCTTCTGCATCAGAAAAGCTGAATTGGTTGTCATAAGAGGGGCTTTTGATCAAGGGATAGTTCACAATTGACACAAACTGGGCAATTCATATTAACAATAGAACCCTAATATCCCATTGACAAGGCCATCGAGATACAAACTGGAGATAGAAGGAAATTCTTCAGCATTTTCATATTGGGTCTCAGCATGTTTCCTTTGTCTCTGGCAGTTCCTGAAGACGACAAATTTCTTGCTTATTATGTTAGACTTTTCCAGATGGTTTAAACAACTGCAAGTTTGAAAGTCTGCAGAAGAACTACTCAGGCATATCCACTGCAAACCAGAGGTTTTAAGAGGATACAAATTATCTTCTATTAATCTTTAATTCTATTGGCTTCTTTTGTGAGTCGGGTGACCTTTGCAGCCATTTTGAAATACGGTACACTGACCCATTGACCGACTCTGCCAAACAAATTTCCTGGTACAAAAATCAGCCAATAGAATTAAAGATTAATAAAAGATATTTTGTATTTTCTTGACAGTTAAGAATGTAACAAATCCAATTAATCAAATACACAAATTATTTAAGACACACAAATCTCTTTCAAAAGCATCCAGCAAGTCTTCAAGAGGCAATTCACTGTAAATTAATGATAAATATTAAAACTGCCTTTTTTCCACAGAATTAAATATTTGAAACACTATTTAGAAAGAGTCACCACTCTGTATGAGTACTGAAATAACTCCACAGAGGCCAGCATCCTGTCTCCAAGTCACCCTGTATTTACACATGGAGAATCCTTTCCACTGATCCAGCTTCTTCAGAGCCAGCTCTCAGAGTAAACAAAACACCTGACACTCCTGTTTATATCTGTCAGTCAGGAAATTCCTGATTGGACCAGATTAACAGCTCAATCAGGGAACTCATATTCTATGAGGTCCAGTTGACTGAACTCACAACCACTACGATAACAAAAGCTTGCCATTCAATTGCATATGCGCCTTTAAAGCAGAAAATTCTGGAAGGCACTTAGTAGATCAAGTGTTGAGAGAGAAACAGATGAAACAGGCTACATTTTCTGAAGGGATGTGAAGGTCTTTGAAACTGCCAGTGTTGGCCAATGTGCCATGTGCAGCGCACCAAGGATTCAATCGGCCTCCAGTTTCCTGACAGGGCAGGAGACTGGCCAGCTGCCTGGAGGTGGGCATCCACTGCCAATCTGGGGTGTTAGCACTGTATACCCTACCTACCTGTCCAGGCAAGGGCACAGTCCAAGACCACCCTGTGGACAAATTCCATCCCTTTCCCTTCTCAGTGCTGGCCCGGCTGTTTTGTTCTATGTTTTATCTCAAGTTATTAAGGAGAAGCTGAGGGGGCAGCAGCTTGCTGATATTCCCTCTGCGTTAATTATCTTGTACCTTACCAAGCCTGTTCATCGCCCGTTGTCAGACCATAAACACATCTCCATGCTGATTAACGTTTTGCGTGTCAAAAATTAGCCTGCAACCCACATTACTACCCTCCATCCCTGAGGCAATTTTCCAACCTCAAAGAAAAACCTCTGTGTCAAAATTTTAGCTCGGCATTTCAGATCCAGAAGATGCAATAATTTAAATGTTTCTGACGCAAGTGTGGACATTGGAAAAGGAGGATAGTAATAAAGGTAAGAAGCAAAAGTTTGCAATTGTGCAAAGGAATGACTGATAAAATGAAAATAAAAGTGTTGGTCGTGCAAATCAAAAAAAGTTTAAAGTATCTCGAAGCTTTATTAATTGTCATGGGACAAACCAAGAGACAAAAAGTGGACTTTGATGATGATGTACATCTGGCAGCAAAGGGATAAGGGATGTTCAGTTTTGATAAAGAGAACGATATTTCCATGGTCCCAGAAAGACATGGGAGGAAAACAGGCAGACCTTGAAGTTGTGGACTAACTCACTGTTTGTGCATCTGAAGAAGATTCCACATTTCTATACCTGTTTAAGTTCTAATAGCTCAGGTGGAGCTTTCCTCCAATAGCAGAACTTGTTGCCCAAGAAAATGAAAGTTAAGATCTGAAACTGTAGAGATCTTACATAGAAACATAGAAGATAGGAGCAGGATGAGGCCATTCGGCCTACTGCACTATTCTTCACGATCATGGCTGTTCATCCAACTCAATAGCCTATTCCTGCTTTCTACCCATAACCTCAGATTCCATTTGCCCCAAGTGCTAAACCTCATTAATCTCTCCTCACACGTCAGACCTGCCATCCCCAGAATCAGCCTGGTAAACCTTCGCTGCACTTCCTCGAGAGCAAGAGCATCCATCTTCAGAAAAGGAGACCAAATCTGCATACAATATTCTAGTTGCGGCCTCACCAAGGCCCTGTATAACTGCAACAACACATCCTTGTTCCTGTACTCGAAACCTCTCGCAATGAAGGCCAACATGCCATTTCCCTTCCTTACCACCTGCTGCACCTACATGCTTACCTTCAGCGACTGGTGCACAAGGACTCCCAGGTCCTGCTGCACCCTCCCCTCTCCCAATTTACAGCTGTTCAGGTAATAATCCGCCTTCTTGTTTTTGCTTCCAAAGTGAATAACCTCATTTTTATCCACATTATACTGCATCTGCCATTGATTTGTCCATTCACCCAACCTGTCCAGATCATGCTGAAGGATTTTTGTGTCCTCATCACAGTTCAGCCTCCCACCCAATCTGGTCTCAATTACAAACTTTGAGATGTTACATTTTGTTCCCTCATCTATATCATTAATATATATTGTGAACAGCTGGGGTCACAGCACTGATCCCTATGGCACCCATGCATGCCAATTTGAAAAGGACCCATTAATTCCTATTCTTTTGCCAACCAGTTTTCTACCTATCTCAATACACTTCCCCCAATCCTGCTTTCTGAAAGTCCAAATACACCACATCGATTGGCTCTCCCTTGTCAACTCTACTAGTTACATCTTCATAGAATTCTGACAGATTTGTCAAGCATGATTTTCACTTCATAAATCCATGATGACTCTGTCTGATCTTGCCATTGCTTTCTAAATGCTCCTGTATAAGGTCTTTGATAATGGATTTGAGAATGTTCCCCACTACCGATGTTTGGTTTACTGGTCTATAATTACCTGTTTTCTCTCTACCTCCTTTTTGAATATTGGAGTGATATTAACTACCCTCCAATCTGCAGCCCTTGTTCCAGAGTCATAGAATCCTGGGAGATGACCACAAATGCATCCATTATTTCTAGAGCACTTCCTTAAGCACTTTGGGATGTAAATTATCAGGCCATGGGGATTTGTCAGTCTTCAATCCCACCAATTTTCCCAGCAGCATTTCTCTGCTAATTTTGATCAACCTCAATTCTTCCCTCTCAATAAATCTTGCATTCTCCCACATTTCTGGCATCTGATTTGTGTCCTCTTCTGTGGAGACAGAACCAAAGTATGTATTCAATTGCTCAGTCATTTCTTTGTCGCCTATTATACGTTCTCCCATTTCTGTCTGTAGCGGACCTACATTTGTCTTCATCAATCTCTTTCTCTTCATGTGCCTATAGAAACTCTTAGTGTCAGTCTTTATGTTCCCTGCAAGTTTACATTTATACTGTATTTTCGCCTTCTTAATCAATTCCTTGGTCCCTCTTTGCTGAATTCTAAGTTACTCCCAATCCTGAGATTTATTATTTTTCTTGGCCAATCTGTATGCTTCTTCCTTGGATCAGATACAATCTCTAATTTCTTTTGTAAGCCATGGATTGATCCTCCTACCCATTTTGCTTACAAATATACGGGTATAATGTTTCAGATCATATTATCAGACACTGGCATTTTGCCTAAAAAACAGGTTTATTTTATTCAGTTTCTATACAATTAAATAATTAATTAAAAAGTTAGAATTGTTATTAGATGACCATAATACCATACCAGGGCAATTCGATGAGGATGCTGCGTAGAAACAGTCATGTTCCAGTCTAGTTACCAGCTTCACATATTGGGGGTTTTCTTCCCTATGCTCCAAGTGGTCCATGCATCCTTTGCTCCCATCGAAACCTGCTTTGGACTGATTTGAACTCATTTGACCCAGCTTGAACTGCCAGCGCAGTCTGTGAGTCAGTCTCACTTGCCCTGTCATTTACGTGCTTTCTTTTCAAATGTTATTCTTTTGCTATTATCTATTCTTTTTGCAAACTTTAATTAAAGGACACTGAATGACTTGACTTTACGTATCTTCTGTTAATTGAATTATTCTTTAAAACTTATTTTCTTTGACAAATGGCAGATTCCAAAATCTGGAAGACACGATCCTGAGGGGGCTGGTTTTGAGACACTACACTTGTATATGTACAACGTCGACACACGCATATATGTCATCACTGAACTCTGTCACCATTCTACATGATAATTAATAAGAACATAGAACATAGAACAGTACAGCACAGGACAGGCCCTTCGGCCCAAGATGTTTTGCAGACCTGTTATCCTACTAAGATCAAACTACCCAGCATACCATACATTATACTATCATCCATGTCCCCATCCAAGAGTCGGTTAAAAGTCTCTAAAGTATCTGACTCCACTACCACTGCCGGCAGCGCATTCCACACGCCCAACACTCTCTGTGTGAAGAAACTACCTCTGACATCTCCCTGATACCTTCCTCCAATCACCTTAAAATTATGCCCCCTTGTGATAGTCATTTCCACCCTGGGAGAAAGCCTCTGGCTATCCACTCAATCTATGCCTCTCAGCATCTTGTACACCTCTATCAAGTCACCTCTCATCCTTCTTCGCTCCAATGAAAAAAGCCTTAGCTCCCTCAAAATTTCTTCATAAAACCTGCCCTCCAGTCCAGGCAGCATCCTGGTAAATCTCCTCTGCACCCTCTCTAAAGCTTCTACATCCTTCCTATAATGAGTGAACAGAACCGAACACAATATTCCAAGTGTGTTCTAACCAGAGTTTTATAGAGCTGCAACATAACCTTGCAGCTCTTAAAACTCAATTCCCCTGCCAATGAAAGCCAACACACCAGACACCTTCTTTAAAACCCTATCAACTTGGGTAGCAACTTTGAGGGATCCATGGACGTGGACCCCAAGATCCCTCTGTTCCTCTACACTGCCAAGAATCCTGCCATTAACCCTATATTCTGCATTCAAATTCGACCTTCCAAAATGAATCACTTCACATTTTTCTGGGTTGAATTCCATCTGCCACTTCTTTGCCTAGCTCTGCATCCTGTCAATGTCCCATTGCAACTTACAACAGCCATCTACACTATACACAACTCCACCAACCTTTGTGTCATCGGCAAACTTACTAACCCATCCTTCCACTTCCTCATCCAAGTCATTTATAAAGATCACAAAGAACAGAGGTCCCAGAACAGATCCCTGCAGAACACCACTGGTCACCAAGCCTCAGGCTGAATACTTTCCATCTACTACCACCCTCTGTCTTCTATTGGATAGCCAGTTTTGTATCCAGACAGCCAAATTTCCCTGAATCCCATGCCTCCTTCCTTTCTACCATGTGGAACCTTATCAAATGCCTTGCTAAAATCTATATACACCACATCCACTGCTCTGCCTTCATTAATGTGTTTTGTCACATCCTCAAAGAATTCAATAAGGCTTGTGAGGCATGATCTGCCCCTCACAAAGCCATGCTGACTGTTTCTAATCAAACTATGCTTTTCCAAATAATCATAAATACTATCTCTCAGAATCCTTTCCAATAATTTGCCCACCACAGAAGTAAGACTGACTTGTCTATAATTCCCAGGATTATCCCTATTCCTTCTTGAACAAGGGTATGACATTTGCCACCCTCCAATCATCTGGTACTGCTCCAGTGGACAGCGAGGACGCAAAGATCATTGCCAAAGACATAACAATCTCTTCCCTCGCCTCCTGTAGGAACCTTGGGTATATCCCATCTGGCCCAGGGGACTTATCTATCTTCATGTTTTTCATAATGCCTGAGATTGTTAAGTTACAGTGCCAAATTCAAGGAAATTACTGCCTGAGGAGTTTCCTCCAAAATTAGGATTTCCAACTTTGTTGTGACAAGATAAAAGCAGCATAAAAATAATTGTTCAAACTAAGTTTCCAGCAGTTCTGTTTATTTTCAGGGAGATTTATGCTTTTGGATTGCAAAGATATTTTAAATATGGCTGAGCAAAAATTATTTCAAAGCCTAAAAACAATTAAAATTCATGTTCTTTGCATTGTTCTAGCTTCTCAACATACAAACTACCTCAATAGTTCTTTCTAAGCTGTAAGCTCACATTTCTAATTTCTCATTGAACATTTGAGAAATATGTTTTCCAACTTCCTATTGTAATGCTTGATTAAACACCAATTGGCCTTGATCTTCCAATCAGGATCTGATACATTATTTTTGACTATGATTGCAACATATAGGGAGATGAAAATGTTAATGAAGATGATGTACATGATGTTGCTATTCATCACCAGAGACATGTATCAGGACACATAGCAGAGAAATATGGAGACATTGTACTAAAGAGGTGTAACTCATGTCATATATATTTATATTCTTATAAAGAGGTTATAGAACTTACTGAGTGTGACAGAAAATTACTCTCAGATAAGGATAGGATGGAGATGCAGCAGACTCAGAGAAAAAAAATGTCTATCTAAATACAGCAACCTCAGAGTGCAGTACAGACATCCAACACTTATTAGCTCAAGTCTAGATGTTGTCCGGGTCTCGCTATATATAGGTATAGATTACTATAATATTATGGAATCCTGAATGGTATTGACTATTTTACAAACATCAGCAAGCATTTCCAAATATCTTCTGATCTTGTGACCTGGGGAAGGTTTTTGCTGAAGCAGCTAAAGATGAAGAAGTCAAGGACACTATTCTGAGGAACTACCACAGTGATATCCTGGGGCTGAGATAACTGACGTCCAACAATGATAACCAACTTCCTTTGTATGAGTTATGACTCTAACCAGTGAAGAGTTTCCCCTTGATTCCTATTGAATCTAATTTTGCTCAGGTCTTTGATGCCAAAAGCAGTCACTCTCTTCACTTCTGGAGCTCATCTCTTTTGTCCATATTTGGTCCAAGGCTGTTTTGAGGTCAGGAGCTGTCTGGACTTAGAAGAACCTACACTGAACATCAAAGAGTAGATTATTCTTCTGCAAATGTTGTTTGGCAGCACTGTCAACAAACTCTTCCATCAATTTACTGATAATAGGGTAAAACGTATTAGGTGGGAATTGGCTTGTTGGATTTGACCTGTTTTCAATGCATAGGATGTAACTGGACAATTTTTCACATTTTTGAGTCATTGTCGGTGTCGTAACTATATTTGCACAACTTGGCTAAGGTGCAGCTTGTTCTTCAATACTATTGCTAGAACATTTTGAAGGGTCACTGCACCCAAAACAATAACTGTACTTTCTTTCCATGAATGCTAGCAGGACTGCTGAGTTTCTCCAGCACTTTCCTGTTTTTGTTGCAAAAATATTGGTCTATTTAAAGAGCAGTATAAAGTGTACCTGTAAAGTTAGTTTTTATTTCTTTAACTGCAAAAGGGGAAGTACTGTTCAATACTTTAAAGAGTAAATTACCAACAAAAATAGTTTTATTCACTGGTGGTTTGGTTGGTTTGTTGCAATAAAAGTCTTAAAATGTGAAATCATGTAATTTCATTCTTTTCAGCTATTAACTGTAACTTCCAACTTTATTTTAAAAGTTTTAGATCTCTACAGGGATTGTACCACAAGATCAAGTCTCAGTGGCTGCTTATTCCGCTCTAAGTTTTGATTGCATCTGCATTCAGCATTTCAAAGCCATGAGAGAATTCCTAATAAATTAGTATGTAATAACATTCCTTCAAGGAGAACAGATAGCCAAATCATTTCTGCAGGAATGTATATATCCCTAGACAGTACTTGTGGATTGCTTTAAATCACTGTCTCACCCCCATTTGAAACTTTAAGTCCATCTTAAATTGATAACAAAAACAAAATTCAAATTTTGTTCCAACTCAAACTTTCCACAGCTTGTTAAGACAATTTGATAACTTGTTCAACACAAACTTTCTACATCTAATTTAAATGTGATTGCCTCTCTCTCTGGCTCCCTTTCTCTCTCCCTCCCTTTCAATTACTTCATGTGATTGAGAAACATATATTAGTCATTCTGCCCCTCAAACATATTCCATCAACTTGATCATGGCAGATCTGGTGTTAGTTGAAAGATATCCAAGGTTGCAAATACAAGGTTTTGCAAGAAGGAGCATGAAAGTAATAATCAAAAATAATGAAGGAGAAAATAAATTTTGATTGTAAACTTGCAAGTAAATGAAGACTGGGACATTATAGCACACAGACGGCAGCTGTTGCAAGGTGAGTTCCTAGGAGGCAGAGGCAGAGTAGTAAACCAGGCTCTGTATGTTCTGGGTTCAAATCCCATCATAGCAGCTGTGAAAATTTAAATCTGTAAGTGGAGGGAGTGGGGAGGGGCTCGGCTAACTTAGTTGTAAATACTGTTGACAATTTTTTAACAATAAAAGTATGTTTAGGGAAGGAAATTTGCCATCCTTACTTGGTCCAGTCTACATTTGACTCCAGAGCACAACAATGTGATTGGATTTTAACTGTCCTTTGGGAATGCATTCCATGAATTAATTTTTAAGAAGAGGAGGACACCCAGAAGCAGATTCAAAAGAGCAAACATGGAAAAGGGAAACCAATATCTCCACCAATCAGAACCCTCCTCAAACATGTATCCAGTGAGTTCTTATTTGTCAGTCTATCTCCAACTATTGAACCCCTTGTCTGGATTAGTGCAGATCGAACAATGCCCAAGAAGCTTGGCAGCATCCATGACAAACCTACCTACTTGATTGGTACCACTTCCACAAAGATCCACTCCCTCCATCCCTGATGCTCAGTGACAGCAGTGTGTACCATCCACAAAATGCACTGCAGAAATTCACCAATGTTCTGTAAACTGCACCTTCCACACGCTCAACCACTTCCATCTGGGAGCACAAGGACAACAAATACATGGGAAAACCACTAGTTGCATGTTCCCCTCCAAGCCACACACCATCCTCATTTACAAATATATTACCTTTACTTTGGTATCAATGGATGAAAATCCTGCAACTCTTTCCCTAACAGCACTGTGAGTCTACCTATGTTAAATTGACTGTGGATGTTTAAGAAGATAGCTCACCTCAACCTTCTCAATGACAACAAAGGATGGGGCAATAAATGCTGGTACAGCATGTATACCCCACATCCTCTGAATGAATAATAAAATGTCTGCTGTTAATGTTGTAATTAGATCATAATTCATGGGAGTCTCGGTTTCAAGGATAGCTTATAGCTATTAAACTGCAAAGTATTTGGAGTCATCAGTAAATGTCTGCTTTTGGCAAGGTATCTGTGCAGATAAGATAGGAATGAATTTTGGAGCAGTTGCATGTGTATAAGATTAGGTTTGCAATTTATCTTCAACATCAGCCATAATCCAGAACAGTTTGGAGGCTGAACTTGCTAAGCATTGTAAATATTAATTGTACCTATCTGTCAACTTGATAATGTAATTACAGGAACCAAGTTCTGAAATGTAGTACTTATGAAGGTGAGGAAAATTAACATTAAACCTCCCAACTGATGGTAATATCAGTACATGAATCAAATTTCATTCAATTTCTTAACTTTATTTACACAATTTTAAAAATGTTTGCAATACACATAACAGCAAGTTACTTTTGTGAGGCGAAGAGCGCTAACATCATTGACTTTGACTCAACCACATTCAGTTCACCCTTAATATTCCTCCTGTCATTTGGGACAGTGATGTTTCATTGAAATCCCTGATGGTCTAATTAAAAATTATAAATTCTACCCCAACCCTGATCCTAGTGTCCTTTTTCTCCCATTCTATACTTCTCCCTACGGCTTGCTGAAGACACTGACTGCAGCTGTATTAGAAGGATTTCGCTAAGTCATCATTCTTCACATCTAGGCTCAGATAGTGAGGATAAAATTAGACATTGGATATGAAACAAATAGAATCACATTAGCTCACCCTTTTTAAGATATTTCCAACATAGATACTAGTGAAATAGACTATAATTTATCCTCAACCAAAGTCGAGTTTCAATACCGTGCGTGCCAAAGGTATTTTTTTAAGGCAGACACCAGCACCTACCCTAAATATGCTTGCATCCAACTTGTACTCAAGGGCGTTTCCCACAGCAAGATTCACTGCAGTAATCAGAAGCAAAAATTCCCCATTTGTTTTTATTTTCCCCTAGCTACATCTGCAGATATTCAACTCTATAGCATTTTCTCAGATGACCACTACTGGTACCTTATGGTATTTCACAGAATAGAATCATAGGACCGTACAGTACAGGAAGAAGTCCTTTGGCTCATTGAGTCTGCAGCAACAAAAACTAATTTTACATCTGATGAGTCCCAGAGCACCGGGAGGAAATCAACGCAGACACAGGAAGAAGGTGCAAACTCCACACACTCCACGCCTGAAGGTGGTACCCGTTCAGAACCCTTAACTTGTTCAACAATGTTTACTGTAATATTCAATTCTGGCAGGGATTAGTGAACAAGCTCAAATTATAAAATGACAACCCAAAGACGTGCAGGGTTGGTGGTTTGGCCATATTAAAATTGCCCATGACATCCAGGGATGTGCAGGCTTGGTGGATTAGCCATGGGAAATGCAGGGATAGGGTAGGTGGGTGGATCTGGGTGGGATGCACTCTGGAGAGTCAGTGTGGACTCGATGGGCCGAATGGTCTGCTTTCACACTGTAGGAATTCTATGATTCTACATTTTTCACAACCACCAAGTATCTCAAAGTGCAAAATTTGACAATGAAATACTTTTGAAGTGGAGTTACTGATGTAATGTAGAAAACATGGCAGTCAATTTGCACGCAGTAAGTTCCCAGAAACAACAATATGATAATGACCAGATAATCTGTTCATGGGATATCAGCTGAGACGACACAAGGGGCAACTTTTCTAATCTTCTTCTAAATACTATGATGGGGTCTAATATGCCCACCCAGGAGGTGATTTGGTTCAACATCCCATGAAAAAGACGGCATCTCTGACAGTTCAGTACTTTCCCAGCACTAAATTGAACTGTCAGTGTTGATCTTTTTCACCTCAAGCCCTAGAGTGGGAATTGAATCCACAGTATTCTGACTCCAATGGAAAAGTGCTACCAACTGAGTCATGGCTGACACAAGCAGTGGAGGAGAAGGCATTGTGGTCCTCACACTCCTTGAGAGGCATTTCAACTCTGGTTCCCCAAGATTTCCATCCCACCGTCCCCATTGCTCCACCATTCCCCACCTTTTAATGATCTGTCACGTACCAACACAGCCTCCTCTTGGACCATAGTCTTGAACTGAAAGTCACCACCAGGAAACAACTTCACAACAAAGATATCCAGCACCATTTCTAACAATGCACATAAACCTGAATAATTCTTGCAGTGCTTTGCCTTTATGTCTGTTATCACGTGAGCCTGCCTGCCTGGATCCCCTACCCATTGTCATCCCAGTAACTCCAGTATGGCTACTGGCAGGCTACTATTGAACTCATATGATGGTCATATTAAGAAAGGCAGCTGCTTAAGCACAAGTGTAATTCACCTTTCAGATGATCAGACTGGCTTTAAGAATTGCAAGTTGGTGGTACATCATCATGTTAGCTATACCCATCACATACTGACTGTGTGCCTCAATCATCTTGAAAGGTAAGCAAGGAAAATTATGTGCTTCCTGTCTCAATGGGAGCAGGCATGAGTAATCACACATCAGGATCCTTATGTAAGAATTTGGTCCAATTAAATCAGAGATAGTAGGAACTGCAGATGCTGGAGAATCCGAGACAACAAGGTGCAGGGCTGGATGAACACAGCAGGCCAAGCAGCATCATAGGAGCAAAAAGGCTGACGTTTTGGGCCTAGACCCTTCATCAGAAAAGGGGGAGGGGAAGGGGGTTCTGAAATAAATAGGGAGAGAGTGGGAGGCGGATACAAGATGGATAGAGGAGAGGATAGGTGGAGAGGAAACAAACAGGTCAAAGAGGCGGGGATGGAGCCAGTAAAAGTGAGTGTAGGTGGGGAGTTAGGGAGGGGATATGTCAGTCCAGGGAGGATGGACAGGTCAAGGGGGCGGGATGAGGATAGTAGGTAGGAGATGGGGGTGTGGCTTGAGGTGGGAGGAGGGGATAGGTGGGAGGAAGAACAGGTTAGGGAGGCGGGGATGAGCTGGACTGGTTTTGGGATGCGGTAGAGGGAGGGGAGATTTTGAAGCTTGTGAAATCCGCATTGATACCATTGGGCTGCTGGGTTCCCAAGCGGAATATGAGTTGCTGTTCCTGCAACCTTCGGGTGGCATCGTTGTGGCACTGCAGGAGGCCCAGGATGGACATGTCGTCTGAGGAATGGGAGGGGGAGTTGAAATTGTTCGTGACTGGGAGGTGCAGTTGTTTATTATTCTGCTCCTATGATGCTGCTTGGCCTGCTGTGTTCATCCACCCCTGCACCTTGTTGTCTTGGTCCAATTAACCTTTTTTCCCTTCTAACCTTTCCATCTTCCTACCTCAGTAAGGCTCCATAGGTCCATTGTGTTGTGTTTCTGGTTGCTTGAGATTTACACTATGAGTTGGCAGCCTAGAAAAAGCAGCTCAAGGGAGGACACGCACTTATACACATTAATTTAGAGAGAAACTTGAACGTTACCTACCTGGAAAACATTATGAGAAATATTGTACAGCACTTATTGTCCATGTACTGATATCCTCCCTGTTGCTTTTTTAAAATAGTTTTGACTCAGCAAATAAGGAAAGGATTTCTCCTGGCTGGAGGGTCAGTAGCCAGGAGACATAGGTTTAAGATAATTGGTAGAAGAACAGAAAGTGGGAAGTGGGAGGTCACAAAATGTTTTTTTTTGCTTGTTTGCACAGTGAACTGTTACGATTTAGAATGCAAAGCCTGAAGAAAAAAGGGTGAAAGCAGATTAAATATTGACATTCTGAAATGAAGTGGAACAAAGTAGGATCACCCTTGTTGTGATGGAGTTACTGGGTGTGGTTGGGAAGGGAGATGTTGCCGCAGGAGCAGCCATTCTGTCAGGGATAGCGAGATGGTTTGTCTGCAGGCTGCAGGGTGTCCGATTCAGGAGAACATTCCCGAAGTCCACAGGGAGGGCTGATTTTTAAAAATGTATTCATTTTGTGGGATGTGGGTGTTGCTGGCTGGCCAGCATTTCTTGTCCATCCCTAGTTGCCCTTGAGGAGATGGTTGTGAGCTGCCTTCTTGAATTGCTGCAGTCCACCTACTGAGCCACAATGCCATTAGGGAGGGAACTCCAGAATTTTGACCCAGCAACAGTGGAGGAACGGTGATATATTTCCAAGCTAGGATGGTGAGTGGCTTGGAGGAGAACTTGAAGGTAGTGATTTTCCCATATAGCTGATGCCCTTGTCCTTCTAGATGGCAGTGTTTGTGGGTATGGAAGGTGCTGTCTGAGGATCTTTGGTGAATTTCTGCAGTGCATCTTGTAGATTGTACACACTGCTGCTACTGAGCATTTGGTGATGGAGGAAGTGGATGCTTGTGGATGTAGTGCCAATCAAGCGGGCTGCTTTGTCCTGGATGGTGTCATGCTTCTTGAGTTTTGTTGGGACTGCATTCATCCAGGCAATATGGGGTATTCCATCACACTCCTGACTTGTGCCTTGTAGAAGGTGGACAGGCTTTGAGGACAACAAGGTGCAGGGCTGGATGAACACAGCAGGCCAAGCAGCAT